>NC_057413.1:23202286-23502286 GCF_019320065.1 Cervus canadensis | reverse complement strand
GCCTAACTAAAACTGCAAAATCTTATGCTATTGAAGATAGCAGTAACAGGAAAGAAAAGAGAACATTTGTGACAAATATAATTTTTAGAAGACATGGACGAAAACTAGGAGTGCTAATGTGTTGAGGTGTTATGTATTTCCATATAAGACAGTAAACAAAATTAATTTGCTATTTGTATTGTAGAAAAAATCATAACTATCAAGCAAGATGGCATTGCATCTTCTCATTAGTACAGGCTCTATAAATTATATCATGTTGCATTTATGTCCAGACCCATAGTAAGTAAAGTACTTACTACCTGGGACTAGGAACAAGTGTATTTTTCTTTGATTCTCACTTATTTGGCGATCACTGAAAGAAATAGGGATAGATAAGTCATGCAACAAAACCAAACCACTCACCACACTGGCGTATAATAGAAAATCAGTAAATGAAAGTCATCATTTGCCATCATCATTGTTACTATTATTATCAACACCTTTGAAATGTAGTGGTATTCATGAATGAAAGAGATTTAAAAAATCTACCTTATTCAAATGAACCAAATATAATAAAATTAAAAAGTTGTGGTTAGCAATCAATGTCAAGAAAATATCTCCAATTACTATATTCAAGTCAACAAAGTGAAAAGGGAAAGAGTTCCCTGCAAACTAGTAGACCAAAATGCAAATAAAATTTAAATTAAATCGAAATTAAATAGTATATATAAAATCTAGGAAAACATTCCACTCAAAGGTGAACTTTCCTATTAATATCAGGTACATAAGAGAGGTGCTTGCTTATCACATTTTTAACACTATACTGGAAATTCTAGCCAACATAATAGCACAAGAAAGAAATATGAAATGATTGGAAAAGAAGTAAAACTATAATTATCAATAGATGATATGATTTTCTACATAGAAAAATAAAAATCTATACATGAATTATTATCATTTATGAGAGAGTTTAGCCAGTTTGACAGATATAAAAGTGACATTCAAAATTGGATTGCATTTTTCATTACCAATCCTAAATAAAAATGCAGCCAAAAATGGAGAAGCTCTATGCAGTCAGTAAAAACAAAACCTAGTGCTGATTGTGGCTCAGATCATCAGCTCCTTATTGCAAAATTCAGTCCTAAATTGAAGAAAGTAGGGAAAACCGCTAGACCATTCAGGTATGACCTAAATCAAACCCCTTATGATTATACAGCGGAGGTGATGAATAGATTCAAGGGATTAGATACGGTAGACAAAGTGCCTAAAGAACTACGGACAGAGGTTTGTAACATTGTACAGGAGGCAGCGACCAAAACCATCCCAAAGAAAAAGAAATGCAAGAAGGCAAAGTAGTTGTCTGAGGAAGCTTTACAAATAGCTGAGGAAAGAAGAGAAACAAAAGGCAAGGGAGAAAGGGAAAAATATACCCAACTGAATGCAAAGTTCCAGAGAGTAGCAAGGAAAGATGAGAATGCCTTCCTGAATGAACAGTGCAAAGAAGAAAGGAAAACAATAGGATGGGAAAGACTAGAGTTCTCTTCAAAGAAAGAAGTGGAGATATCAAGGGAACATTTCATGCAAGGACGGGCATGATAAAGGACAGAATCTGAGGTTGTTGATATTTCTCCCAGCAATCTTGATTCCAGCTTGTGATTCATCCAGCCTGACATTTCACATGATGTACACTGCATATAAGTTAAATAAGCAAGGTGACAACATAAAGCCTCGATGAACTCCTTTCCCAATTTGGAACCAGTCTGTTGTTCCATGTCCAGTTCTAACTGTTGCTTCTTATTCTGCATACAGGTTTCTCAGGAGGCAAGTAAGGTGATTTGGTGTTCCGTTCCATTGTTGTGATCCACACAGTCAAAGGCTTTAGTGTAGTCAATGAAGCAGAAATAGATGTTTTTTTGGAATTCCCTTGTTTTTTCTCTGATCCAACATATGCTGGTAATTTTGACCTCTGGTTCCTCTGCCTTTTCTAAATCCAGCTTGTACATCTGGAAGTTCTTGGTACACGTACTGCTGAAGCCTAGCTTGAAGGATTTAGGCATAATCTTGCTGGCATGTGCAATGAGTGCAATTGCATGGTAATTTGAACATTCTTTGGCATTGCCTTTCTTTAGGACTGGAATGAAAACTGACCTTTTCCAGTCCTGTGACCACTGCTGCATTTTCCAAATTTGCTGGCATAATGAGTGCAACACTTTAACAGCATCACCTTTTAAGATTTGAAATAGCTCAGGTAGAATTCCATCACCACCATTAGCTTTGTTCATAGTAATGCTTCCTAAGGTCCACTTGACTTCACACTCCAGGATGTCTGGCTCTAGGTGAGTGACCACCCCATCGTGGCTAACTGGGTCATTAAGAGCTTTTTTGTATAGTTCTTCTGTGTATTCTTGCCACCTCTTCTTAGTATCTTCTGCTTCTGTTGGATCCTTGCCGTTTTTGTCCTTTATTGTGCCTATCTCTGTATGAAATGTTCCCTTGGTATCTCCAATTTTCCTAAAGAGATCTCTAGCCTTTCCCATTCTATTGCTTTTCTCTATTTCTTTGCATTGGTCACTTAACAGGCTTTCTTATCTCTCCTTGCTAGTCTCTGGAACTCTGCATTCAGTTGGGTATATCTTTCCCTTTCTCCTTTGCCTTTCACCTCTCTTCTTTTCACAGCTATTTGTAAGTGCTCCTCAGAAAACCACTTTGCCTTTCTGTATTTCTTATTCTTGCAGATGGTTTTGGTCATCACCTTCCATACAATGTTACAAACCTTCGTCCATAGTTCTTCAGGCACTCTGTCTACCAGATCTAGTCCCTTGAATCTATTCATCATCTCTACTGTTTAATCATAAGGGATTTGACTTAGGTCATACCTGAATGGCCTAATGGTTTTCTCTCCTTTCTTCAATTCAGGCCTGAATTTTGAAGTAAGGCGCTGATGATCTGAGCCACAGTCAGCTCCTGGTCATGTTTTTGCTGACTGTACAGAGCTTCTCCATATTTGGCTGCAAAGAATATAATCAATCTGATTTTGGTATTGACCATCTAGTGATGTCCATGTGTAGAGTTGTCTTTTGTGTTGTTGGAAGAGGGTGTTTGCTATGACCAGTGTTTGCAAAACTCTGTTAGCCTTTGCCCTGCTTCATTTTGTACTCCAAACTTGCCTGTTATTCCAGGTATCTGTTGACGTCCTACTTTTGCATTCCAGTCCCCTATGATGAAAAGGACATCTTTTCTGGTGCTAGTTCTATGAGGTCTTTTAGGTCTTCATAGAATCATTCAACTTCAGCTTCTTCAGCATTAGACTTTGGGGCATCAACTTGGATTACTGTGATATTGAATGATTTGACTTGGAAACGAACCAAGATCATTCTGTCATTTTTGAGATTGCAACCAAGTATTGCATTTCAGGCTTTTTTATTGACTATGAGGACTACTCTATTCCTTCTAAGGAATTCTTGCCCAAAGTAGTAGATATAACGGTCATATGAATTAAATTCTCCCATTCCCATCCATTTTAGTTCACAGATTCCTAAAATGTTAATGTTAACTCTTGCCATCTCCTGCTTGACCACAATCAATTTACCATGATTCATCGACCTAACATTCCAGGTCCTACGCTGTTCTTTACAGCATCGGACTTTACTTTTACCACCAGATGCAACCACACTGGGCATTGTTTCCACTTTGGCTCAGCCTCAGCCTCTTAAATATACTAGTATACATTTAAAAAATTTTGAATACTATTTCAAATAAACTTGGGAAATAAGAAATTTGCCCAAGATTCATCATCCTCACATCTGCCCCCCCACCAAATTTCAATATTATTTATTTTCCTTGTTGGTTTTTTTTACCCCTACTTGCTTTTCCATTGTGTTGGGAATCACAGTGTAGATAAAATTTAAGGCAAGTACTTTAAGATATTTCTTTTTCTCATATTGCAAAACTTTGAGAGCACCAGGGAACCTTGAAATATTCATTCAGTTATGTAGCATTCAAAATATTATCATACGTCCATTTTATGTCAGACTGATTGTTAAAAGCTGAAAAGGAAAAGATGGTTACCACCCTCTAGGAGATTACATTCAAACTGGACAAACAAAGGTGTAGAACTTTACAATAAATGTGAGCTATTTCAAATCTTAAAAGATGATGCTGTTAAAGTGTTGCACTCATTATGCCAGCAAATTTGGAAAATGCAGCAGTGGTCACAGGACTGGAAAAGGTCAGTTTTCATTCCAGTCCTAAAGAAAGGCAATGCCAAAGAATGTTCAAATTACCATGCAATTGCACTCATTGCACATGCCAGCAAGATTATGCCTAAATCCTTCAAGCTAGGCTTCAGCAGTACGTGTACCAAGAACTTCCAGATGTACAAGCTGGATTTAGAGAAGGCAGAGGAACCAGAGGTCAAATTACCAACATATGACTGACTCAGCTTGGAATTATTTTATAAGGCTTCCTAGGGAAAGGAGTGTTTGTATAAGAGTTTGCATGTGGGAAAGCGTGTACAATGGAGAAAATATATGGAAGACTGTGCTGGTTTGGGAGTTGGGAATATATATTATGACTAGTGGAGAGTCCTATGGTTTGATGACTGCAAAAAATTAAGGTTTGCAGTTGGATAAGTGAGATGATTACAATCAAGGAAAACACAAGTCTATGGAAAGGAAGAGTGTGTAGAAAGCCAATAACACATGGGGAAGGGGAAAAGAGAGTTGTAACACCTGAGGGGAGAAATGACAATGCTGAAATCCAAGTATAAATAGGGAGGAGGCTGGCAGATGCTATGAAATCCTTTTATGGAGCAAAAGGGCATGACCTTGGAATTGCTGAGCCAGCAGTAGTGACATATTTAAAGTCAAATTATGTGCTGGAAAACAAACTAAACAGAAGTGGAGAAAAGCCCAGAGCACATAAGAGTTTTCAGTAGCAAAGCATACAAGAGAACCTACTCAGCTTATAAGGAAACTGGGGGTCCCTTTCAGGCAGACTGGAGAACCAGGAGACCTGAACATGATGGATCCAGGTATAGAGCCTAACCACCACACAGCTTAGTCAGGAAACCATGCACCAAAAGCCACCCCTTCCAAATGTTGCTGCTGTGTTTAGTTAGGGCTCTTGATAACCTCTCAGTTGGGAAAATTGATTTTAGCACAGAAATAGGCCAACCTGCAAGATAAGAAGGCATTAACTTCAGGCTTCCTCCCACACACATTACTCAGGCAAACTTGGAGAGCACATAAATTCTGGTTACTTTGTGCTCTCCTTGTGTTCTGAAAGCTTTTCGTTAATTAGCCTCACTAGCCTTCATTTAAAGTCAAATGCCAAAACTTCTATCTTGTAAGTGGAGCCATTTTAGCTA
This sequence comes from Cervus canadensis, assembly GCF_019320065.1. Lineage (NCBI taxonomy): Eukaryota > Metazoa > Chordata > Mammalia > Artiodactyla > Cervidae > Cervus > Cervus canadensis. The sequence goes on along the minus strand of NC_057413.1, from coordinate 23,496,939 downwards.
AAGTAAGACTTGTTTGGATTAAATTTTCTCAGAACCATTAGTTATTTCTCTACAAGTTCTCTTAAAACACTGGTTACATACTAAGAAGATTCTCAGCACTCTGCATATTATCATAAACTAAAGGCCATTAACTTCTACAATGGTGTCAACTTATATCCTTTCTCAAAATCACTGCTATCTTCAGTTTCTGAAAAGAACCATCTCATATCTTCTGAATTTTCTTGATCGTTCAGATCCAATGAGACCACCAGGATTCTAAATCCTGTTATGAACATCTTTTTTTGCCCCTGTTGCCTCATTGTTAAATTAGGGTAAAAAATACTACCTACTTGTTAGGTTGTTGTAAGAATTAGCTGGCACATAATAAGCGCTCCACAAATGTCGGCTATTACGTTACTTTTTTTAAAATTATTTTTTCTTCTTATTCATGCTGCTTATTTTGCCTTATTTATCTAGTAATTCTTACCAACTTTCAGTGCTCAGTTCAACTCAATGGTCACTTTCTCAGTGAGATTTTCATGGGCTTCCCTGGTGGCTCAGTGATAAAGAATCCACCTGTCAAAGCAGGAGACACACATGTGTGGAGCAAATGAGCCCATGCACCACAACTATTGAGCCTATGCTCTAGAGCCCTGGAACCACAACTGCTGAAGTCTGAAGGCCCTGGATCCTGCACTTCACAAGAGAAGCCACAGCAATGAGAAACCTGTACACCACAACTAGAGAGTAACTCCTGCTCCCTGCAACTAGAGAAAAGCTTGTGCAGCAGTGAAGACCCAGCACAGCCAAATAAATAGAATCAGTGAGGTCTTCCTTGGCCACCTTGTCCTTCTTCCAATCATTCAAATTCTTCTACATTACATTCCCTTAGTTCTCATCCTGATTGTAATATGTGATTGACTTAGAATCTACTTTCCCCCTTTGCCTCCCCTCTGTAGGACTTTAACCAAATGTCAACTTTTCAATGAGTCCTTCTTCCCTGTTTAATTTTTCTCCTTAGCATTGATTGCTTCCACACAATATGTAGTTTACTTATTGTTTTCCTCTATATCACATGGACAGGAACTGTATCTGTCCCTGCCACTACTTTAGCTCAAGAAGGCTGCATGGCCTAAAATATTAAACATCTTATAAGATAAAATATTTTCTGTTATTTACAAAGCAAGTCATTTCTATTTTTGATGAGAAGTTTTAGATGTCAAGTTAAAAATATTCAGCAGAGTACCTAAAGTTTTTAAAATTTTTTATGTGATACACAGTCAAAACAGTTTGAAAACCACTTCTCTATACAAATTGTCTATTTTTAAGCAATATAAAAAAAAAATAGGGCTTCCCTGGTCACTCAGATGGTAGAGAGTCCACCTGCAATTCAGGAGACCTGGGTCTGATCCCTGGGTTGGGAAGTTCCCCTGGAGGAGGGCATGGCAACCTACTCTGGTATTCTTAGCTGGAGAATCCCCACGGACAGAGGAGCCTGGTGGGCTACAGTTCATGGGGTCACAAAGAGTCGGACACAACTGAGTGACTAAGCACACACCAGATAAAATAAAATGAGGAATGACTTCAATTAGAATAAATATTTCATGACATGATTTGATTTTAATAAAAAATAACCATCTAAGTTTTTTGGTTGGAGGATTTTATCAAATACATCTTGAAACTTGGTACTCCAGGAAAATAGTCCAGCTTCATTTGAAAGAACTAGTTACCCAACCTGCCTTGCTTCAGTTGTTCTGAACTCAGAACATTCCAACTCTGACCAGTATTCTCCTATAATAAGAGCCACACACAGCAGACAAGAAAAGGCAGGAGAACCAAAAGCCAGATGAATATTAATCATTAACAGGTAATCCCCAAACCAATATTTGGAAACTCTTTGTTTACACTCTAAGTATCGCTCCACAAAAAAAGGTGTAGATGCCATTTTTTTTTAATAGATGGATAGTGTGAACATAGGCATATTTTCAGGAAATTTTAGGAAATAAATTGGAACTTAGGGAGCTTGATGAAGACCTTGGGAAATGTGTTCATGTGCATTTGGCACTGAGAATTCCATGGAGAAAACAAAGTAAAAGATCCAAGGATAAAAGTCAGCAGAAATTAGAAGACAGATATAAGGTTCTAGCATATTGATAAATAGATGAAGGATTTTCAACAAACAGAGAAGAATCACTAATTAAAAAGCAAAATTGAAGGAAACTCTAAGACCACTAGATGAAAAGCTAATCATTTATAATGTTCAAGGCAACATCAGTTGGAAGTGATTAACATCTTGGAACATCTTGGTCAAAGTATGGAATTCAGGTTAAAGACAGAATCTTATACCACTGAGTCTAAATACACCTCTCCTACAAAAGTTAGCTGGCTGATCAGACTTCATTATTACATTAGACACAAGAAAAGACTTGAAGGAAGTCAATACTGGCTAAGTTAATATTTTAATGTATTAAGGTTCCACAATGATAGTATTCCTTTGAAAAAAGAAATTATTCACTATTATGGGACTAAGGATTATTCAAGAACTGTTTTAAAATATCTCCACTGAAATATATTCAGAAGAAGTGGATGCAGGGGGTGGGTTCATGAAAAAAAAATGTTAGTGGCTAGGGCTAGGCTAAGGTAAGCAAGAGGTACCCATGGTGCAAAATTAAGGAGATGCTCACTCTCATATGCCAATTCTGTGCTTGCACAAAATGAGCCTGAGAAAGAGTGCCTCCCTGGCACCTGGCTTGCCTCACCCTAGTGACCCTTGAATTAAGTTCAAATAACAGTGACAGCTATGATATTCAATAGAATGCAATTCTCGTATGCAAAGTACTTAACGTGACACTAGTACACTAACTGCAACAAGTTAGAGCAAAATTTCAGAGAACGGCAATGAAGCCAAGGCGCTGTACTTGGGTGAGACGTTCAGATGTCTCAGTGTACCAGTGAGTAGCACTGAGACATTATTCACCTTTTACTCCATAGGTTATTAACTTGAGAAATAAAGCATTAAGATGACAATAAATTTGAGGGCACAACACAGCAAAATGTAATCTTCACAAACAAGAGGACTACAAGTCTTCCTCTATGCCTTAAATTGTTTCATTTAAACAAAAATAGTCAAAACAAAATTTATAAGTAAAACAAAGGGAAACAGGAAGCAAGAATGACAAAAGATAAGGCTACCATATTAAAAAATAAGAGACAAACTCTCTTTGAAATAAATAAATCACTAAGTGGTCTAATGAAGAAGCAGAAAGAAAGCACACAGGCATCATGTCATAGGTACAAAAGAAGCTCAAACCTCAGCTATAGAAAAACATGAATATATTATAAAAATATAATTGATAAAACACTGGAATATTTCGCAAATATAATTTAAATTATGTATAAAATGGATGATCTTCCAAGATATCTTAAGTTGTCAAAACTGATGGAAGAAAATATAGAGCCCTTTAACAGACCCATAACACAAAGGAAATAAAGCCTCTTATCAAAGAACTCTTCTCAAAGTAGCTTTGGTGGTGGTTTAGTCACTGTTGTGTCTGACTCTTGTGACCCCATGGACTGTAGCCTGCCAGGCTCCTCTGTCCATGGGATTTAAGCCTACATAATTATAAACCAATGTGTTCAAGCCTTCAGATAATAATAACAATAATAAAATTTCCATTCTAGTTAATTTTTTCAGAGTATTGGGGAATAAGGAAAGTTCTCCTTTCTTGTTTTGAAATCGGCATAAACCCCATATCCAGACATGACACTCATGCATCCAGAGCCAATGTCATATACCAGTAAAGCAGCAGAAGTCCTGAAGAAACCATCAGTGAATCAAATTCTGTGGTCTATCAAAAGAATACTGAAGAAACGGTTTGCTCAACATTAAGAACTATATTAATGTACAATATTTAATAATCAAAGAGAAGCAGATCATCTCATTCAATAGATATCAATATGATTTTTGAGAAAAACAAATTAATTTACATTAAATGTTAGAAATGAATATTAGAAAAGAATTGTTAATGTTAGAAACAACTCTTTGGGATGGGGGAGATGGATTAGAGATGCTTCCTATCAACCACAATGCATCTATTCTGAAGACCTTAGGAAATGTGGAGGGTAACTGCTTCAGACCATCAAATGGAGAAAGATAACTGAAGTGTCTCTGACACACAGATGTTATTTTTCAGGAATAATCAAAGCAGGTGCTCAGAAAGCCTAGAAATGCTGAGCCATTGTTGTTCTTACCTTTACCTCCGAAGACAACTGATGCTTCCAGGGATAGGGTTTCTTGGGAAGCCTGAGCTTGCTCATTTTGCTGTTTAAGAACTTAGACTTTAATCCAGAAGCTGACAACAGAGACTACCCTGCTGCCTTCTGCTCTGATGCTGGTGGGTCGGGCAAAGGAGGAGGAATCTGAGGATCAGGGAGAATGGGAAACTAGAGATCAGGGCTCCTTCCCAGGTGTCTGTCTGTCAGACCTAAGCTGAAGAGAGAAGAGAAACTTTGAAGTGGATGAAACATGGAGTTTAAGTAAATGTTTTACTTTTAATACACATAAAAATGTACAAATCATAAATGTACACTTTTCACAAAGTTAAAACACCCAGGTGACTAGCACCCAAGTAATGGATTATTACCAGTACCTCAGGAGCCTCCTTTAAGCGCCGCCTTCCCTCTCCTACCCGAGGGGAATCCTTACCTGGATTTTTAATAATTAGCTTTGTTTGTTTTAAAAAACAAAACTCTATTTAAACTTTGTTTTAGATTCTTATTACTCCCTACTGAGTACTCCTCCCTTTTTACTAACTTATTATTTTGTATTGGGTTATAGCTGGTTAACAATGTTGTGATAGCTTCAGGTGAATAGGGAAGGGACTCAGCCATACACATATGTGTATCCATTCTCCCCCAAACTATTTAAACTCCTAAAAGAAGGTAACTTTTGTCTTGTTTCACTTAAAATGTGTTTATGAGATCCATCCATGGTGTTGCATATTGTGGTCTATTTATTCTCATTGCTGTAGGAATAGACCATAATTTTTTAATCATCTTTCTCTTGACAGTTAAGTTGTTTGCTGTTGGGCTATTATAAATAGTGCTCCTATGAACATTGTTGTATATCTTTTTCCAAATATCTGTGTACATTTCTAAGTGAAATGTCTAAATCATTGGAATGTCTAAATTTAGCTTTAGGAGATATTACCAAGAGACTTTCCCCGAGTTCTTTTATACTCACAGTCATAGGGTGTGAGAGTTCCAGTTGCTTCACATCTTGCCAGTGTTTGCTGTTTTCCATTTTCTTTTATTTTTCCCTTTCTGTTAAGCACGTAGTGGTATCTTACTGTGGTTTTGATATTCAATTCTCAAAAGTCTAAGGAAGTTGAGGGCCAATTTATACATTTATAGGCCACTTGAATTTTTCTTTGATGAAGTCCTTGTTCAAAACATTTGCCTATTGGGTAGTCTAGGTTTTTTCTCTTTTTTTCCTGTGTTCAATTTGCCCATCCATTATGCTACTCCTCTCGTTTGTTCTTTTTTTGGTTTACTACAAACTCTCCTTCCTCTCTAAACTATAAATACCCAGAAGATACAGCTAGAGTGTTCTCATCTCAGCATCACCCTCAGAGCCTGGCAATCAGTTTCCTTTAAAGCACTAGCTCAAAAATATTGATTGATTTGTACTAGGAGATTCTCGTTATCTTCTCAATTAGCCCAAGGCTCTAGTCCTTGTGGTTCTACTTGGCTTCTAAACATGCTAAGAATTTCTCCTCTAGGATAGCTGTAGCAAAACCGATATCAGCTCTTTGTGTAGAGACAGCCTAGAGGATGTGTTTTAAGTACTAGGAGTCAGAATTAATTCCTCTTAGGGTTGATGATGACTATCTGAGACTCTTGAGAAAATAAGGAAACTCTAAAAAAGGTCAAATGATCTTTTTTAATCCTGAAAAGAATTTCTCTGGTGTGTGATATTGTTCTATGATTTCTTACATCTTATGTCGTTAGGTTTCTTCTCTTCCATTTAAACTTTCATTTCATTTGAAAATGTCTCTGTTGCCTTCCTCCAGTTTTCAATCTATGGTCCAAACTATCTCATTGTCTCTTCTAAAAGTTACCACATTGCCTCCCTTCACATTCATTCTTTTTACGTTATAGGTTTTCCAATTCTGTGTGCTCTCGCCTATGATCTTTAGCTAATCTAATTTAATCTCCTTGTCATTTCCTGGTTGTTAATCTCCTGGAAATAGTTAGGATAAGTAAATATCTATTTTGCCTGATGGAAATAATCCTAGTGTAAATAATTTTAAAATGACCCATTTAATTTTAGCATGTGAATTTTAATAGAATGTAACCACATAAATAAACATCCATATTTCTCAATGTATAAAAACAATAAAAATGTTAATTCTGTGGATTACAGCCTTAAAATTATATTCTGTGCTGAGCTATATAACATATGACTATGGATATAGTAGATATTTTCTGCACCTATAATAACCCCCATGAAGGTACTTATCAGTGATTATTTTCTCACAGATTTTTATTTTTCTAATTCTTTCCAAAAAGGAAAATTCAAAGGCAACGGGATTGATGTTTCAGGTTTCCCCAGCAGTTGTCAACCCTGGGTGTGTGTCACAAGTACTGGGGAGTGTCTAAAAACTAGTGATATCTGGGCTCTACCCCAGACCAATTCATTCAGAATCTCTGGAGTAGATCCCATTCACCTGGATGTTTTAGAGACTCCCAGGGAAATCGAACATGCAACCAAAATTGAGAACTGCCAAGTCTGTGGCCAAGAATAACAATAAGTAAAAAAATGTTGAAAAGTTAATGCAAAGTACTACATTGAAGTTTGTAACTATATTCTTAGAGACGGGTGAGAGTCCTTTCTTTGGCCCAGTGCTGGATTTCTGCTTGTCCAAATGTAAGGTAAAAAACCAGGCCAAACATGTTGACAGCAGCAGCTAGGAAAAATACATTCCTCCAACCAGACACAGAATCCTGGAGGCAAAAAAAAAAAAAAACAAAAAAAAAAAACCCAAAAATCAGAATTATCAATCTCAGAGTTGCTTCTCCATCAGTTCTAGAAAGCCTCCATTTTGTATATTGCAACACTGATCATAAGAATCTAGGGAATGATATGGAATAACCACTTAACACCTTGAATTCTCAAAGAAGATGCTAAAAAGCACACTAGTTTCTGACTTGGAATGAATTTTTCTTTAAGCCCCCCTAAATCAACCTATACTAATATTTTTCTAGAAATCTGGATCTGGAGTCTTGAAAATATTATATTACTCATTTAAATTATGCCTAAAATAACAGCTTGAAGATCATCACTCTTCTGTTTTTGGCTATTGGCATCAATCACCGTAACCCCCTGAATGGACACCTCAATATGATGTGAGTCATATTTGGTCTGACTGTATGAGTCTCCTCTTGAAACCCTTATAAGTCATAGTTTATTTCTGGCATTATAGTCACAGTGGATTCCTAGCAATTTGGTCAAAAAGTAACCTGAAAATAGGTCACCTAGAGATGTATTAAAATGATTTTTTTGTTTTTCTTTTTGATAAATTGACTCACGACTATCCTGCCATCCCAGCCTGGTTCTGCCTTTCCATCTTCCCTACCAACCCACACTTGGTACTGAGCAAGCCTCATGGGCCATCCTCCCTGCTTTGTCTCACAGCCGTTCGTTTCACCCATGATTTAAATTCTCTTTAAGCTGGTCTTGGGACCCTTTGTGTTTCCATTTAATAATTATTTTAGAAATTGGGATTAATATGAACAGACTCTTCATAACTTTCCCCTTTCGCTGCTGTGACTTCACCTCTTATCATTGACATGTATCATTCACTCTAGTCATAAGAGCTGTTTCATTCTTTTTTTCCTCCAGGAAGTCACATGTGCTATTTTCTCTGCCCGAACTGCTCATTTTCATCAATCTAACATCTATTCATTTTTTAGAAATTCAGCTTATACTTCTCTTTCCCTGGGAAATCTGACTTACCAGTGTCTGACTTAGAGTCCCCTACAAACAGAATAATTGTGCTGATATCCATGTTGATTTTCCCCATCAGATCACATAGTCCTTGAGAACAGGGGCCCAGCTGTGAATCCCCAGTGCCTAAAACAATACCTGCCACTTGCAGATGTTCAATAAACTGGCCCAACCTGACTGATAAGGAATCCAGTGGCAGTGGAAGAGATGATTCCTGCAATGAGCCCAAATCCCCTTGAGATTCCCATGAGGAAACTTGCATATCTGTGGAGAGATGATTTTATAGATGATTTTATATAGAAAGCTGCCTATGTCTTTTCAGTAACTCAACACTAATGCAGTTCAGCTCTAATAGCAAAGTCATTTAGACTACTGCAGATTTTTTTGTTCACTTCAACACAGCTCAGGCAATATCAGTTTGCAAATCCTGAAATCACTTATCTACGAACTCAACATCCAACTCTTTAGGACCCCATGGACTATAGCCTGCCAGGCTCCTCTGTCCATGGGATTTCCCAGGCAAGAATACTACAGTGGGTTGCCATTTCCTACTCCAGGGGTTCTTCCCAAGCCAGGGATCGAACCTGAGTCTCCTGCGTCTCCTGCATTGGCGGGCGAATTCTTTACTGCACCACCTGGGAAGCCACAACACCAACTCAACAACTAGGAAACAATTCTATCTCCTAGGAGCCCAGGTTCCCACCCCAGTGTCTTAGTATGGCAGGCAGTTAGAGCAGTGGACAAGATGACAGACTCTGGAGAGATGGGTTGGGTCCAAATCCTGACTCTGCCTTTGCATGACCTCAGGCATGTCACTTAACTTTCTTGTGCCTCTATCATCTATCTCTCTTATAAAGTGAAGATACCAGTAAGGCATGTAGTTGTGCAGATCAGATGTGTTGATATATGAAAGTGAAAGTCACTCAGTCCTGTCAGAGTCTTCGTGACTCTATAGTCCATGGAATTCTCCAGGCCAGAATGCTGGAGTGGGTAGCCTTTCCCTTCTCCAGGGGATCTTCCCAACCCAGGGATTGAACACAGGTCTCCCACATTGTGGATGGATTCTTTACCAGCTGAGCCACAAGGGAAGTCGAAGAATACTGGAGTGGGTAGCCTATTCCTTCTCCAGTGGATCTTCCTGACCCAGGAATTGAATAGGGGTCTCCTGCATTGTAGGCAGATTCTTTACCAACTGAGCTATCAGAGAGGTTGATGCGTGAGAAGTCCTTTAAATAGGCGTTGGCTCATGGCAAGCATATATATATATGGTAGCTAATATCATCAACACTATGGAAGCTTTTCCAAAATACATATGCATGGGTCCTTTCCTAGAACACACAGTCCAGTCTCAAGTGGGGAAGCTAGGGAAGGTTTTCACCTCAATGTTATCAGCCAAGATTGGGCACCATTGTTCTAAAAATGCCTTAAGTCATGGCCACATACTGACATTTCTCGATATTTGTTAGTACTCTGCCATCAATTTTTGCATGTCAACAACAAGAAGGAGTTACAAAAAGACCGAGTCTAAAAAAAAAGACCGAGTCTAAACCTCCAGAAAGGCCTGGGGAAGGGGACAAACAGGTAAAGATCTTACCGGGGGGCAACATCTAAGGTGTTGATGATGAATCCAGAATCACACAGGTTGCTGGTCCCAGGAATAAGTATCAGCAAAATAATGGTTGTTGTATAACTGGAAGCCACAAAAGGGAGGGCCACAGCACATAGTGATGGAAGGAGGAGCCCTGGGCAATGGGGACACACTGTCAAGAACATCTGACCATGTGTGGAAAAGGGATTTGTTAACTGAGTTTTGCCTAGACTTACCTAAGGATGAAAAGAGTTTTCGGACAGTGATTAATCTAAGAAGGTTCCTGGACAGGAGGAAATCTGCCAATTGACCTCCAAGAATTGTACAACTTGCAGCAGCAATAAAAGGCAGGGAGGACAGAACCCCACTCTGAAGGAGGGAAATGTACAGAGTGAGTAGTTACAGAGGTACATATGGCAGCAGATTTTATTAGTGACACAGACCAACCATTAGCCCACCCTCCTGACACTCTGAGTTGTTTTAAAGAAATTGGCATCATTTTCTATAAGAAGAACACTGTCTCAGGTAAGACGGCCAGCACTTGCATTATACTGGACTCCAGAGAAGAGTACAATTCATTTCTAAAGGAAATGGAAGCATCAGCTAGCATGGCAACATTGCATAGTGGTTAAGAACACAGATACTGTAGTAGCTCAATCACTGAATAATTGTGTAATCCAGGGAAGTCTTCCCCCTCTACGTGCCCTTATTTATACACCTGTGCAATGGGAATAATTACAAAACCTCTCAATCATTGTGAGGGTTAAAAGAGTGATTATATGCAAAGCCAAAGTGTAGTAGGCAGCGCAGAACTGTTTCTCCTTTTACCATTAATATGTTCATAAAAGTACAGGAAGCATACTCACGTCTCTGATGTTGACACGGAGCACAGAACTGATATACGTTGGTAGGTATGTTATGATTATGGTGCATAACCAGAAATGGCTGAAAAACCCCGTGAAAATGGCCCAAAGTGGTAGGCATCTGACCATAGACTTTATGGGGACAGATCGTCTAGGAGAACTGGACTGAAAGGAAACATCCAATCAATATGGGTATTAGAACAGGTCAGAGGGTGCCTCTCCTGAGAGCCCCACACCCTACCCTGGAGGTCTCTGCATGGTCCACAAGTAGAAGGGTTGCACAGTACCTGTTGAGTCAGAGAAGACACGATGTGTTCCTTTTCTCTGATGCTTATGCATGGGTGATGCAAGGGGTCATCGTAAATCACTGTGAACCACAGGAGACAGCAGACACAGCCAATGCTACCTGGGAAGCCGGGACCCAGTTAGTTTTCAGGTAGATTTGTGAGCTGGGGGAAGGGAGTTTCCTCTGAAGTAGCATATCTCCCCCCAAAACACACATGTTAATTCATGGTTATTTCACCATAAGGACCTAAATTTTACCATTTTTCATTTCAACCCACCTACAAATCTCCTTTTGACTAAATGTAGAATGCCATTTGACAATGTCAGAGCCCTCTGGAGGAAGCAGGAGAATGACATACCTTTGCATAGCTGATTAATTACTCTTCAGACTCCAATGGATGCATAAAATTGGTGTGGCAAGGAAAAATTTCCAACACATTTGCAAAAGATAGTGTTATCATATTCAAATGATATATCCATTATGGATTTCCAGAAAAATATTTCTTAACAGTACCTGATTAACATGTGTGAACCAAAATGACTTGGGAGTAGCATCATTAATGAGAAAGCCATCCTAGCCAGAACCATATTGAATGATACCGATTAGTTAAAACAAAAAGATAGAAACTTGTCTCATTGCTGAGACTTGTCATCTGAAAAGATTCTATTTTAAAGACTCTGTGGATTAATGTTCTTTAAATTCCCTCTAATTACTGGATTTATTCATTCTTTTATTTGTAAAGCTATAGGTTGGGCACTGTGATAGTACCAAAGTGATGAAAAAATTATGGAATAGATTTCTTGCCTTAATCATCTCACTGACTAGTGGAGAGGAAAAAGGGGAAATAAATAATGACATGTCAACACAGCGTAGAAAAGAAATTATCAGTAACCATCACAGAGGACAGAAAGACTTAATCTGATGGGATAAGACTTGGAAATCCCCATATGGAAGGGGACATTTAACTTGAACTTTACAAGATTCACCTGGTAGAGAATAGGTTAAGGGTACCTTGGCAGAAACAATAATTATAGCAAAATATGAAGACAAATTGAAAATGTGCTTTAACAGTTTTGACATCTTAACTACATGCGGCAATTAAACATGGCAATTCAGATGTGGTGGCAGAGATTCTAAGAAGCCTGGGATGAGCGTGTAAGGTTGCACTCTAGATTTCTCAAAAGTCAGCACCATAAAGATGCATTTTCTCTCAAATGGGAAGAATATGGATCATGGGTGCTGTAAGCATGAAAACAAATGCCTGGGAAGTGGAGATGTTAGGATTTAAGAGAAAGTGACTCACCAAAAATGTAGAAGATAAAAGGCCAGCCCAAGGCCTGGGAGATTAGTCCCCCCACACAGAGAATGATGAAGGACCCAAACGCTGACCCTGAAGAGAAAAGGGATTAAAAAAAAAAAAACAAAAAACAAACTGAGGAAAATAGCAATGGTTGAATGACTTCCCTAGGTGTTATTCCAACAGTGAGGTGGCAGATTTAGAATTACTGGGTAATGAGAGACTTTATTCCAGCTCACAGATCTCCACCAGTAAAGTCATGGAAAATAATTAGAATTAATAAATCATAGCGATATGCCACCTGATGCTTCAATGGCTCCTTTAACACAAACGTGACCAAATCCAAATCCCATTTGTCATAGAAACTCTCTGTAAACAAAGCCCACAATATTTCTTTATAATTAGAGTTACATTTTGGTGAGGGCAATATGAGATTGGCAACAGAAAAGGAAAGTCTTACAAAAACGAATAAGATAAAGTCCTTGACCTCAAGGAGATTTCAGCCCAGTGAACATGAACAAAATTCACTATTAAAGTGTAATACACTGTAGACCTTTGAGTCTGAACATATTTTTCAGAGACTCACAATAAGAAATGTATTTTACATGGCAACACAGTTTATACACAAATACAAACACACACACGTCAAACAAAAGTTTCATGAATCAATACTTAGCCTTACCATGTGCAATTCACTCCAAAATTTTCTACTTTATTGTATTTATTTTTATTTTAAAACACTGGTTTTTGACCTACTAAATTGATTTTATGACCCCTTCAATGGGTCCCAATATGAAATTTTGGGGAAAAAATGTGAAATACAAATATGATAGTAAAACTATTTTCTGTGAAAGTATAAGGAGAAATGAGGAGAAACATGAGGAGAAAATTAAAATTGATGATAAAATAAAAAATTGTTTACACATCCTAAGCAGTAGGGTGGATGGAATTTTTGTAGAAAAAGAGAGACTTTAAGTGCACTTAGTATGTAGTGTGACCTGAGCCTTGCCTACAGAGGAATATTGAGTGGGAATGCAGGAGGAGACCATACGGTAAAGCATCTTTCAGGTCAGTTCAGTCGCTCAGTCTTATCCGACTCTTTGCGACTCCATGAACCGCAGCACTTTATATCCATGTAATAAGATCTTTATCTGTAAGATGGAGGAATACATTGAAGATTCCCAGGCAAATTAGCAAAAATGCCCCATCTATGCTTTAAAGAGATAACTTGGCTTGATGGAAAGGGAGGTTTGAAGGAAACAAAGAGGAGAAAGACCAACTGGGAATATTCAGTTAGAAGAGATGATAACTACACTGGAAGGAGCCAGAATGCAGGAGGGTTGTTTCTGTAGTAAAAATCTGCACCCACTCATGGGACCAGGAGTGAAAGGCTTTATGACGTGCAGTTCTATTCTTCAAGCATAAGGCAAAGAGGAATGATGAAGTTAGTACTTAGTATGATTATACACTCAGAAGGGCAGTGTAGCATGGTGATCCAGAGTGTGCACTCTGGGACCAAACTGCCAGGGCTTAAACCTCAATTTTACCACCTGTTGGCTATTTTCCTCTGGGAAATTTAGTTAATCTTTGCATACTTTAGTTCCCTCCTGTGTAAAATGAGAGTTTAAAATAGTCATCAAAGGGTTGTTGTAACTATTAGCTTAGAAAAGTAAAGAGCTCAGAAAACTGCACTCTTTAAACTCTACTTTCTAGCCTGATTATCTCTTTACCACTGATAGTCTTAATTCTCATTTGCATATCTTTACTAACATGGTGTTTATACAGTTTACTTGATTTTTTCCACTTATGCAAACTCTTAAAGTTCTAAACTTTTCCTTACAATGCTTTTCTGACTGACCTCACAATGCTCACAATGGTCTTTTCTGTCTGAAGTCTTAGTGCCTTTACAGGACAGGTATATTTATCTTATTTGTTGTGTGACTGTCTTACATTGTTGAATTTTTTTTAAAGCACTTTTCTCCTTGTCCCCCAAACCAACTAGGCATAGAAGGAGAGAAGTGATAGGGTGAAGCAGATTACAAAGTTGTGATCCATACATGCATCCTTACCTGATCCAGCAATGCTGGTGAGCTTGCTTCGTTCAAGTGGGGGAGCCCATTTTGCCCATATTGTAAACTGACCTGTCCATGCCATACCCTGAAATGACAATTAGTAAGACTTGATCTCCAGTAGAATTCAGGAACCTGTATCCCACACAGAATGAGAAAGTAACTGGTTACCTGAGCCATGCCCTGGACTGTCCGAATCACAATAACCAGAATCACTCCAAAGTCAGCAGCCAATGGTGTAAAGAGGGTGAGAAGGGAGGAGATCAGCAAACCAGCACCAAGCATCTGTTTTGCTCCAAATATCCCTGCTAAATAGCCGCTTGGGATCAGAGTTAGTATTATCCCATAGTTGATGGAGCTAAAGATGATACCCTGAGTTTCTGGACTCCATTCATATACAGAGACCTGGGGTGGGGGTTGGGGGGAAGGAAAATTCTTTACTAAGAATTTATTTTATAAAAAATCTAATTTATAGCCAGAGCTGCTTGTGCTCAGTTGTGTCCGACTCTTTGTGACCCCATGGACTGTAGCCTACCAGTCCCCTTTGTCCATGGGATTTCCCAGGCAAGAATACTGGAGCAATTGCCATTTCCTGCTCCAGGGGATCTTCCTGACCCAGGGATCAAATCTGTGTCTCTTGTGCCTTCTGCACCGGCAGGCAGATTCTTTACCACTGTGCCACCTGGATTCTGGCCCTCTTATGTAATACTAATTTTGGTTTTTCTCCATTTTTAACTAAACTTAAATATCCAACTTTTCCAAACAACCCATTATATTCCTAAATTGATTATCTTAGATGGAGACAAAATAGAGTAAATGAAGAGGAAAAGTGATAAATGATTATATAGGTAGCTGATAGGAAGATGTAAATGAAATACAGTGAAAGATCACCTTTTAACTATTTTGGTTCTAGTAAATAATTCGGGTGACACGCTTTCAAAAAATTTCAAAACACATCTTTACTGAATGCTTATCAAAATCGGTCCCTAAAATCAAATTTAAGAATCATGGTCTATCCTAGCAGAATTGACTTCCTAAAACACATATTACACATTAATAAGACCACATTTCTCTTCTGATATAACCCAATAAATAATTTTTTGTAGCCACTAGATACATGGCACCATGGTATACATTGAAGAGCTCCAAAACATAAAATAAAAACTATAAAATAACTACAAAAAAAGCAAGATATATGATTCATGTCTGAATTCAAGCTTGAGGATGAACTGCAGTAAAATAGGGACTTTGAGAAGAGGGAAGAACAATTTGGGAAGGTCCCAGGAAGGAAGAAGTACTTGAATCATTCTTTGTAGAATGACTGATTCGTATAAAGAGAAATAGGAAAACTCATTGTCATTGAAGAAATACAGCAAAAGTGGACTTGTAGCATTTGGAATGATATACAATGATTAGAAACTAACCAGGATTCTGACTTGCTCAGAGCAAAGACTGTTTCTGAGCCACTGACAGCAGATATGAGTGTGCTGAGAAGTGGGCCAGGTTCTGGAGAAGTGCAGCATTTCAAGAGAGGAGTTGGCAACTTGAAGGTATCCTGGATTCTTATGCACAGGAGTGTGAATGTGTAGAATGAATAATGGAAGAAAGATTTGAGGCAGAGAGGTCATTATAAATAAGCTGGCTCCAAGGTAACAAAATCATAAAATTAGAGGATGATTTTACTGTACATTTAGAAATGTACAGTAAATGATAGTTTAAAGGAAAACATTTAAATGGGGTATAATACCAACAGACTGGTTCCAAATAGGAAAAGGAGTATGTCAAGGCTGTATATTGTCACCCTGCTTATTTAACTTATATGCAGAGTACATCATGAGAAATGCCGGGCTGGAGGAAGCACAAGCTGGAATCAAGATTGCTGGGAGAAATATCAATAACCTCAGATATGCAGATGACACCACCTTATGGCAGGAAGTGAAGAGGAACTAAAAAGCCTCTTGATGAAAGAGGAGAGTGAAAAAGCTGGCTTAAAGCTCAACATTCAGAAAACTAAGATCATGGCATCTGGTCCCATTACTTCATGGGAAATAGATGGGCAAACAGTGGAAACAGTGTCAGACTTTATTTTATTGGGCTCCAAAATCACTGCAAATGGTGACTGCAGCCATGAAATTAAAAGACACTCCTTGGAAGGAAAGTTATGACCAACCTAGATAGCATATTAAAAAGCAGAGACATTATTTTGCCAACAAAGGTCCATCTAGTCAAGGCTATGGTTTTTCCAGTGGTCATGTATGGATGTGAGAGTTGGACTGTGAAGAAAGCTGAGCACAGAAGAATTGATGCTTTTGAACTCTGGTGTTGGAGAAGACTCTTGAGAGTCCCTTGGACTGCAAGGAGATCCAACCAGTCCATCCTCAAGGAGATCAGTCCTGGGTGTTCATTAGAAAGACTGATGCTGAAGCTGAAACTCCAATACTTTTGCCACCTGATGCGAAGAGTTGACTCATTGGAAAAGATCCTGATGCTGGGAGGGATTGGGGGCAGGAGGAGAAGGGGACGACAGAGGATGAGATGACTGGATGGGATCACCGACTCAATGGACGTGAGTTTGAGTAAACTCTGGGAGTTGGTGATGGACAGGGAGGCCTGGCGTGCTGCGATTCATGGGGTTGTGAAGAGTCGGACACGACTGAGCAACTGAACTGACTGACTGAATGATTATTCTCATATAAATATAAGATGAACAGGTGATATTTTATTTAACTCATTGGCTAATGAAGGAATTGGTAAGATGACACAACTGGTCCAAAGGAGAATTCAAGGAACCACATACTTATAAGCAGGAAGTAATGCTGAAATAGATGTTAAATATATGGCAAAACTAACTTATTCAACTGAGGGGCACGTGGAGGAGAGTATCAATTGATTTTCCACAAGACAAAATTCATTTTCAGAGCTATGGGCAAGAATCATTTTATTACTGTTAATATATAGAACTTAGAGTTGTAAAATGGCTCAAAGATAATAAAAGGTACAGAGAACTGCTTAGAATCAGGCAGAAAGATGTATTGAGACAGTGCCTAGTTTTTCATTGAAGATATCCAGTAAGCTGTTCCTTTCTAGAAGCATCCACAACTTTTTCCAATAGTCACACCCACAACCTTGTAATCATAATCATCTCAGTGAAAGACTAATCACAGAGGTAAGCAATATCTCAGAGAACAATAATCCCAGACATTTTTAGTTTGTTATTGATAATTCATGTTCTATACACCACAGAATCAAGATCCAAGTCCTCTTTTCAAATTGGGTTTTCCCTGTCAACAAAGAGCCTTGTTCTCCACTATACTTACTTCTGCTGTATTAAATTCCTTGATGGATCTGTTGGAGTGATTGAAGGTGAATGCAAGGGGTCTTTCTGTGGAGGTATTGAATAAACCAGGCTGCTGAGTGCTATTCACCATGGCAATGATTGCAATGCTCAGACTCACACGCTGGGTTATCATGGTGAAGTTTGAGAAGTGCATGATGAGAGCCAGTCCATAGCGTAATGAACAGAATTCAGGACCTAGAGAATAGCACAGATATCTGCAGTGAGTGCCTTTTTCCACTTCTCCCACTGCTAAATCTGAGAAAACTACAGATGATATTATGCAGTCTCACCATTTTTTCTTACTCAAATAACCACGACTACAACCCTCCTTTGACACAATCTTTAGTTGATTTCAAGATAATAAATCAGAGATCTTACAATCAAGTAAGATCCTTTTTCAGAGGATTCTTACAATCAAGTAAGGCCTTCTTCAGAGGTGTGGGTAGCACATGAAAATATAGGACAAACTAAATGAAGGTATTTATGTCACAGTGTTCCAAAATAAAGTGAATGGGGAAGATAAGGAAGAGTCAGTCATAGAACCTGAGTCTCCCAGCCTCAAGTCTGGGGTCTCATCCATTTTGTATATTCATTTACCATAAAGCTTGAAAGTTTATACATAGAGAGCTACTTTGAATTAAACAAATCATATACCCAAGGGTTCTCTTTTAAAATACCTGAGAGATAGTGCATTAAATGAGCACATCCACTAACTCCTCAGTGTAATTTTCACTTGGAAATATTTTTGATGTATGTCACTAAACTCTGCCTTCACATATACTCAGCTTTAAAAAAGCTAATATGGGGAACCATTTTTACTGTTTGTAGGTGATATGGTACTGGACAAGTCGTCCTATTATAAGAGCAACACATTTTTAAAGTCTCCACATAGTAGAACAATGGGCCAATATTGAAAGGATTTCCACATGAATGAAAGATTAAAATTTTTCTCTGCATACTTGGGGAACTGGAACTAAAGAGAAATAGAGAACTTGTGAAGAACAGATACAATATTCTAGAAGAAAGCATTTTTAATGGCCAAATAGGCTCAGGGATAGGATGGGTTGCCTGCAAAAGAATTATTTTCCCTATTAATGGAGGTTTCCACACTCAGAGGAAACAGCTCCTGGGCAAAGATGTTACAACAGGAATTCATACATGGGTGAGGGGGTTTGTTTAAAGTGACCTTTTCAGGACTCATTTCATTTCTTATGTCCAAGGATTCATTGATCATTTGACCTAATATCTCATAGATAATTCAGTGCTCCCTAAGGAAAAAGCAGTAGGTAATAGGATGAGAGGCTGGAGCTGGTCTCATATTACACTGAGACAGTCTTCACAGTAAGGAGGCTTGATAGAAAAAGGAGGAGAAAGGAGAGCAAAGTTGAGTGAAGAACACTGGAAATAAGCTTCTACTGTTCCATAAGTAGGTTGAGAATAGAGATGTGGCTTTACTTTTCCTGGTGGAAGGCTTCTCATCCATTTGGCTCCTCTGGGAAATGGTACCACACTTTGTGGTGGAGATTTCCTCTGCCCTGAATCTCTTTTACCACGACAGGCTTTTATCTATAGGGAAGAACAACAATGCAAAACAAGACACAATTTTTTCATGTTAATGCTGCCTTCTCCCAGCATCAGTGAAAATTGTGATCCAACACAGCTGTATGATTTACATTTTGCAGTACACTTTTTTATTGTCATGCTTACAGAGGACTTGATTTTTATAAGAAAATCTGACTGTGAGCTCCAACTAAATGATTTAGAGCTAGTCATTTAAATTCTCTAATTAGCCATTTCCTGTCCAATAAAAATGTCTCATTTCTGAGTGGTGCTGCAAGAATTGAATGAGAAAATTGCAAACCACAGAGAACCATGCAAAGGTAAGCAGTATGATGGCTTGAGGCAGGTCAGAAGACATGAAAGCTAAATTGAGCTCAAGAGCTGGAGAAGGAAAGTTCCAGCTGACCATGTTTCTGTTCTTTCTGCACAAACAGAACAACATTCACTCAAAGGTGTCTTCTTTGAGCATGAACAATGATATGGTGTAACAGATATACATTACTGTAATATGTAACACCTTAAAATGCTTATTCTTATCTTTGCTAACATAGTTGGCACACTTCGCTGGGCTGAAAAGTTCTTCAAGTCACCTGTAAAATCACATTGAATGAGGGCTTCCTACTACAATTACAAGTAAATTCAGCTATTTAACAGGCAAAGAGAATTCATGACTTCAAATTGGACACATTTAATTTGATATTTATACACCGATCTTCAGGGGATTCATACATTTATTTCTTTTCCATACAATCCTTATTCTAAGAACATTATCAGTTTTGCAGCTTTTCCTAAACTGAAGCATCCATGACCTCACAAACACATGTATCATACTTACATTGCATCATTCAAAGCTTTGCATTCTTTCTGCACATAAATTTAATAAGACTTATCTGCATCCTTAAGAATATTATCTATGCCCATAGGATGAAAAATGACAATAAAAGAGACAGATGAAGAGTTTTGTCCAAAAACATTATTTGTAGTATTAGTTATTACAGCATAATATTGGAGACAAATTAACCTAAGCGTAAGAGTTTATGAATCAACTGTAATAGATTCTTGTACTGGACTTATTTGTTTTTGAACCTATTGCATAACATTAAGGAAACGCCTGTACTCTAGTGTACAAAGCAGGCACTATGCCTGTGCTGATACATGCACACCCAAAAAGAGAGAAACAGATTTACACAAATGACAGCAATGGCCTTTTCAGGGTTACAGAACACACCATGGTCACGTTATGATTTTCCATATTTACCAAGTGGTTTTTCAAACAATTCAGTTCAGTTGTGTCTGACTCTTTGCGACCCCATGGATTGCAGCATGCCTGTCCATCACCACCTCCTGGAGCTTGCTCAAACTCATGTCCATTGAGTTGGTGAGACCATCCAACCATCTCATCCTCTGTTGTCCCCTTCTCCTCCTGCCTTCAATCTCTCCCAGCATCATGGTCTTTTCCAAGGAGTCAGTTCCTTGCATCAGGTGGCCAAAGTATTGGAGTTTCAGCCTCAGCATCAGTCCTTCCAATGAATATTCAGGACTGATTTTCTTTAGAATGGATTGGTTGGATCTCCTTGCAGTCCAAGGGGCTCTCAAGAGTATTTATTCTCCAACATCACAGTTCAAAAGCAGCAATTCTTCGGCACTCAGCCTTCTTTATAGTGCAACTCTCACATCCATACATGACTACTGGAAAAACCATAGCTTTGACTAGACGGACATTTGTTGGCCAAGTAACCTCTCTGCTTTTTAATATGCTGTCTAGGTTTGTCATAGCCTTTCTTCCAAGGAGCAAGCATCTTTTAATTTCATGGCTGCAGTCACCATCTGCAGTGATTTTGGAGCCCCAAAAAGTAAAGTCTGTCACTGTTTCCACTGTTTCCCCATCTATTTGCCATGAAGTGATGGGACTGGATGCCATGATCTTAGTTTTTTGAATGTTGACTTTAAAGCCAGCTTTTTCACTCTCCTCTTTCACTTTCATCAAGAGGCTCTTTAATTCCTCTTTGTTTTCTGCCATAAGGGTGGTGTCATCTGCATATCTGAGGCTACTGATATTTCTCCTGGCAATCTTGATTCCAGCTTGTGCTTCACCCAGCCCAGCATTTCGCACGATATACTCTGCATATAAGTTAAATAAACAGGGTGACAATATACAGCCTTGACGTACTCCTTTCCCAATTTGGAACCAGTCCGTTGCTCCATATCTAGTTCTAACTGTTGCTTCTTTACCTGCATACAGATTTCTCAGGAGACAGGTAAAGTGTTCTGGTATTCCCATCTCTTTAAGAATGTTCCGGTTTATTGTGATCCACACAGTCAAGAACTTTAGCGTAGTCAATAAAGCAGAAGTAGATGCTTTAACGGAACTCTCTTGCTTTTTCAGTGATCCAGTGGATGTTGGCAATTTGATCTCTGGTTCCTCTGCCTTTTCCAAAACCAGCTTGAACATCTGGAAGTTCACGGTTCACGTATTGTTAAAGCCTGGCTTGGAGAATTTTGAGCATTACTTTACTAGCATGTGAGATAAGTACAATTGTGTGGTAGTTTGAGGAATCTTTGGCATTACCTTTCTTTGGGATTGGAATGAAAACTGACCTTTTCCAGTCCTGTGGCCACTGCGGAGTTTTCCAAACTGTACTGGCATGTTGAGTGCAGCACTTTCACAGCATCATCTTTCAGGATTTGAAATAGCTCAACTGGAATTCCATCACCTCCACTAGCTTTGTTTGTAGTGATGCTTCCTAAGGCCATTTGACTTCACATTCCAGGATGTCTGGCTCTAGGTAAGTGATCACACCATCGTGATTATCTGGATCATGAAGATCTTTTTTGTGTAGTTCTTCTGTGTATTCTTGTCACCTCTTCTTAATATCTTCTGCTTCTGTTAGGCCTGTACTGTTTCTGTCCTTTATTGTGCCCATCTTTGCATGAAATGTTCCCTTGGTATTCTAATTTTCTTGAAGAGTCTCTATCTAACCTTTGCATTCTATTGTTTTCTTCTATTTCTTTGAATTGATTATGAGGAAGGTTTTCTTATCTCTCCTTGCTATTCTTTGGAACTTTACATTCAGATGGGTATATCTTTCCTTTTCTCCTTTGCCTTTCACTTCTCTCCTTTTCACAGCTATTTGTAAGGCCTCCTGAGACAACCATTTTGCCTTTGTGAATTTCTTTTTCTTGGAGATGGTCTTGATCATTGCCTCCTGTACAATGTCACGAACTTCTGTCCATAGTTTTTTAGGCACTCTGTCTATTACATTTAATTCCTTGAATCTATTTGTCTTTTCCACTGTATAATCATAAGGGATTTGATTGTAAGCAATTAGTAGTTACTTATTTTACACTCAGAAAAAGCTAAGGTGTCTTTGAAAGAACAATGATGAGGCTTCATACAGCATAGTCAAGATAGTTTTCTGCTTGCTAAATGACTCTAAAATTCTGAGAACGAGATCACTCCATTTAAGTTTTAAAATTTTCTTTTTCTATTATAAGAGACAGAATAGATGGCCAGTTGCTAACAAGAGAACATTGGTACCAGGAAATATGTTGGCTTTTGCTCTGTTTTGGAAGCCTTCTAGTTCTACTAACATCTGGCTGACATCAGGAATTCAGTTCAGGACTCAACACTCAGATCCCAGCTGAAGAAACTGGAGTGGCCACCTGATTGACCTGGAGTTTGGACTATTTTCTATTTGATCTATCTTGTTATGTAAGAGTCCAAGACTTGGCTGAAGGCAACTTTTTAACTGTATGTGCAGCTACAAGTACTTATACTCAAAGTTTTCTCATCAACCACTCCAACCAGTCTTATAAACATAGAACTCTAGAGCTGAAAGAGATTCAGAGTCTCTAACCCAAATATTTGTTTTATTTATTTTTAATAAGAAGACTGATGTATAGAAAGTTTGAAAAATTGCTTCGAGTCACAGAGTTTACTGAGTCAGTACCAGGTCTCCTGATGCCCAGACTGATGCTTTTTTCTACCTGTTAATACGACTTCCTCTTCATGTTCACATTTTAAGCACAAGTTTAAAATGCAATAGGGTAGTTTCATTGTAAGGCATTCTAGGCAGAAATGTATATAATTTTAAGTTGTTTTTTAAATTGAAATATAGTTGATTTACAATACTATAATAGTTTCAGGTGTATAGCATAGGGATTCAGTACTTTGGCAGATTATCCTCCATTCTAGGTTATTACAAGATAATGGCTATAATTCCCTGTGCTCTACAGTATACCCTTCTTGCTTGTCTATGATTTTAAATTAAGTTTTAATCGTTTATTCCAGAAGGAAATTTGCTGATGGAAATACTTTCAGGTTGAGCTTCGAATATTTAAAGAAATAAAGAAGACTCCTCTTTCTGGCTTTTTTGGTTAGTGAAATTATAACACAAACCTATGACTTTAGTTTCCTTCCCTTCCATCTGCTGCCATCCCTACCTTAGCTTTCATGGTTTCAAATGCTATTTTAAATTTTGCCTCAAGAGTTAACTTCTGTTAATTTCTCTGCTTCCTGGTATGAGACAAATACAGAAATCAGGCAGACATCCCAAACCATTCTAAATGAGGATCCTTCTGTGACATAGTAATGGAACCTATTTTTCTAAAATAATCACAGAAGCAAATAAAAGTATGGGATCTGTGAATTAGCATAACTGATATCACTTAAAGACAGTGGAATGATTTTTAGCCTAATCATAAACATTGTCAAGTGTCTTCCTACTCACGAGTGACATTTCTAAGAAATAGTGACTCCTACTGTTAAAGTTGCAAATAGACATAGAAAAATTGAATTAAAATTAAGTTAAAGGAAAATTCTATACTTTAAAAATAACTTCATAACACAAAACAGAGTTGTATCTGGTATAAAATTGATAATATAGATGATTTAGGCATCAGCAAAAGATAAGATTTTTTCTTCTCTTATTGGTAGTCTAGAACTCATTATTTTATTATCATTTTGTTTCTATTGCTGTTAGATTCCCCTTAATATTGAGCCTGTCTTGCATCATCTCTATTAGCTGAGTCCCCTAGTTTACTCAGAGTAAATGTTATTTGTGGTTGAAAGAGCAGGAACCTGCAGTTCAAAGGGTATCCAAGGACCAAGTTTTTCTCTGTCATTCAGTCTTGAGTAAACCAGAGCAGATTTTATAAGATCCCAGAACTTTCACTGTTTCATAGGAAAAATGGGGATAATGTTACTTCATTGAACTGTTGAGAATGAAAACAAAAGAATGAGACATGCCTTCTCAATGTAAAATATTATACACTGCAAAATGTTATTGATATTAACAACAGGAAAAATAGCAGTCACAAAATTGGCACTTGTGCCCTCTCAGATTAATAAATACAGGTTTATAGTAAATGAAATATCTTTCTATAAAAATGCTTTTGATTGATTGCTAAATTGGCTTTAAATGCTTCCTTTTAGTACTGGGTTCTTCTGGACTAGAATCTAGAAGATGGAGGAGGAAGGGATGTACCTTGCTACGAACATCAGAGAACATGCAAAGAAGCAATTTCTTCTATGTTAGTAAAACTGAGACCTCTTTTTATCACTTGTTTACCTTTCTGAAAGATTGGCAGTTTGGGAATAAAATTATCTATTTCAGTAGATCCTTTACATCATGCTGTTAATTCATATCATGAAGAAAAAAAGTGTACCAAGCAGTAGTAGTGGGTAATCTTAGAAGGCAGGGTTATATCAAAATTAAGGTGCAACTGGGGCCCTGCCCACAGGGAACTCAGCTCCACTTGTAAAAGATGACACAGGAGTGCCTGAGCACCTTTCCTCCAAGCAATGACCACAGGCTATGTCTTCCAAGCCTGTATGAGTCCATCTATGCTACAGAATTGGGATGTTCCCTGGGCAGGTGGGGAGAGGGCACCTTCCGTGGGTCTTTGTCCCCGGCTTCCCATCACAGCACTGATAGCTACCAACCACAGTCTCTCTGGACACCTTTCCTCAGTTGCACAGTGAGGGCCACAAACCAGCTGATCTCCACAAGTATACAAGTTTTCTTGCCTCAACCTTATTCACGACTTTGTTCATATTCTCCTGTTTCTGAGAGACAATTTCAACTATATACAGAAATCTGAAAAGGCTAATGAGTCACAGTTGCTGCTGCTGCTAAGTCGCTTCAGTCATGTCCAACTCCGTGTGACCCCATAGACGGCAGCCCACCAGGCTCCCCCGTCCCTGGGATTCTCCAGGCAAGAATACTGGAGTGGGTTGCCATTTCCTTCTCCAGTGCATGAAAGTGAAAAGTGAAAGTGTAGTTGCTCAGTCGTTCCGACTCCTAGTGACCCCATGGACTGCAGCCTACCAGGCTCCTATGTCCATGGGATTTTCCAGGCAAGAGTACTGGAGTGGGTTGCCATTGTCCTCCATGAGTCATAGTCCCCAACCCCAAACCTTGTTAGTTCTGATCCACTATTTTATTCTGCAGCCAAAGTCTGTCCGACTTAGCAAGGTGTCGCAGTAAATACTCACGGAATCCTTGGAGAAGTGACCATTGTCCACAGAGTCCATTGGCACTGGTGGCCTCTCAAGTCTTGCTCCTCTAGGGTCTTGATTGAATCAACTGCATTTTTTAAGAAAGTCTCTTCTTCACTTTGAAACCAGGAACCATTCCCAGAGGGAGATTCTTATGCTGCTGACAATGTTTTTCCTCTGACTTCCCCTCAGACTGTTCCCTCCCTTTAACAGATCTCTGATTAGTAATTATCTTCCAACCCAAAAAGAAGAAATGCACTTACCTTCACCATTAAACCAGTATTGTAAGCCCTAGACTATAAGGCTACCTTTAAGAAAGAAGACATTTTCATCCCTTCTTTCTTTTCAGATAATTCCACAATTTCACAAGGATAAATAATGTGTCACATGGCAGGCAGACTGAATCAGGTTTAGCCCTACATTCTCAGAGCAGAGAGCCTGAGGTTGGCTTTGTCGCTTAATTTTTAACTTCATTTTCAAGTTCTCACTGATAAAATGAATATCTCAAAAGATGACACCATGTTTTTCTGCTTTGAACTCTTCAGACAGCCGACAAAGTCAACAAGCCTTTTTTCCTGAAAGGAAGGCAGCATGGCATGGAAGAAAGGGCAGGGCTCCTGGAACTGGAGAGATAAGGTTAACCCCTTCTTCACATCCTAGTGAAGGCCACAGTGTTTTCTGTGGCCTTGGACAAGTCATTTAACTTTTCTGTATTGGTTTCTGCTTTAGTAAAAGCTTCCCTGGTGGTTCAGTGGCAAAGAATCTGCTTGCCAATGCATGAGACTCCCTGGGTTGGGAAGATCCCCTGGAGAAGGAAATGGCAACCCACTCCAGTAGTCTTGCCTGGGAAATCCCATGGACAGAGGAGCCTGGCAGGCTACAACCCAAGGGGTCACCAAGAGTCAGACATGACATAGCGACTAAACAACAACAATCTCAGTAAAGCAAGGGTTATAATGTTCAATTCATGGGGTTACTGGGCAAATAAAATTAAATACCTATGCTAACCAGTAATGGGTCCTTACATGGCAGCTCACTCCAGTATGTTTTCCTGGAGAATCCCCATGGATGGACAAGCCTGGAGAGCTACAGTCTATAGAATCTCACAGAGTGGACATGAATGAAGCAACTTAGCAAGCAGGCATACACGTAGTAGGTCCTCAATAAATGAGATAGTCTCCCCATTAAAGGGTTCTGTTAAATCAGCTAGGGGCTTCCTAGGTGGCTCGGTGGAAAATAATCCAACTGCCAATTCAGGAGACATGGGTTCGATCCCTCGGTTGGGTAGATCCCCTGGAGAAGGAAATGGCAACCCACTCCAGTACTATTGCCTGGAGAACTCTAAACAGAGGAGACTGGCAGGCTACAGTCCATAGAGTTGCAAAGAGTCAGACACAACTGAGCACACATGCACACAAATCAGCTAGGCTTTCCTTATTTGGTGTCCACAGCTTAATAAATGTGAACTTTGGCTACTCTGACATCTCCCTACAACGTTACCCTGCATTCATCCTTCCTACTTCTTATCTGTGCTCTTTCTAATCCAGTCTCTGCTTGACTCCTGGTACTTGTACTTGGGTTTTTATTTATTTATTTATTTATTGGCCACAAGGCATGTGAGATCTTATTTCCCCAACCAGAGGCCAAACCTGTGCCCCTTACATTGGAAGCATGGAGTCCTAACAACTGGACCACCAGTGAAGTCCCTGCACTTGTGTTTTATTTGAGATTCTTAAATTTTGGACTGTAGTTGCTACTGGGTATTTCCAGTTAGGCTCTCATCACTTATAAAATGAGGTGGAGTCCTGCCGTTTCTGCCTTTATTAGCTTCGGACTGCCTTATTGAGTTTACTTGTCCCAGATAATCTCTCCATACTCCCCCAAGGAGCCAACTGGAGCTAGCACCTTAGCTTAGCTACTTGGTTCCTCTGTATTAGTGTTCTATTGTTGCTGTAATCAATTACCACAAACTTAGTGACTTATTGATTACACAACACAGATTTATTCTTACAGTTCTAGAAGTCAGAAGTCCAAAATGGGTTTCACTGGGCCAAAACTCAAGATGTCATCAGGAAAAAAAAAAACAAAAAAAACAAAAAAAAAGATGTCATCAGGGCCACACTCTCGTTGGAGGCTTTAGGGGAGAATCTTTTTTTTTAAACTTTTCTGGCTTTTCGTGTCACCTGGCTTCCTTGGCTCATGGCTGCTTCCTCCATCTTTAAAGGCAGCAGCATAACATTTTCAAATCTTTCTACCTCTGACCTCCTACCTCCCTCTTTATAAGGAAACTTGTATTGATAATTATATTCGGCTCATTTGAAAAATACGGATTAATCTTCAGGTCTCAAAATCCTTAATCACATATGCAGAGTCCCCTTTACCACACAAGTTAACATATTCAGTTTCCAGAGATTAGGATGTGAAAATCTTCAGATGCCATTACTCAGCCTACCACAGTCTACTTTTCAAAAGTGGGTAAGTAGCACGAAGAATGAAAACAACAGTACCTTCTTTCTTGCAATTGAAAAGCATGACCTGGTAGCAGCCCTTGTGGAAAAAGTATTTGAGACTGGATCCGCCAAAAAAGGACTAAATATGGTAAGGAAAGAGTGTTCAACAGTGTCCAATGCCACAGTAAGATTCAAAATATATTTTCCAAGCTACATATTTTGTTTAAATTTAATCCTATAATCGGATTTTGCAAGCTCCCTGAAGGAATCTTGTGTATTTTGAGAACTTGTATATCCACGGCTCTTGCCACAGTATCTGGCCTATAGTATATGTTTAATAAACATTAATTCACTGAACAGATAAATTCTTGAGTCACAATTGCCATCAAAAATCAAGACTTCTGCAACTGGTTCAAACTCCTTAGCCCACATCTTGATTTTTACATAACAAAGTGTAAATCAGCTCAGTGAGCACCACACTTAATAAGTATCTACAACTTATTTATAAATATCAAGAGTAGTGTAGCAGAAAAGATCAGAATCTTAAAAAGTTAAGTCTCTTTGGCCTGGCATTACCAACTGTTTGTAGTCAGAGAAGTTCAATTCCACACTGTTTTTTGAGAATTTATATGTTCCAGACAGTATGCTAGCTTCCAAGAATATCAGTTTGTTTAAGACCTGACCCATGACTCCACAGAGTTCGGCATCCCAAATCAGACTACACACAAAGACAGACAATCAGGATGAAAAGTAATAAAAACTAATCATGCGTGCACAAGGGGCTTCCCTGGTGACTCAGGGAATGCAGGAGACACAGGTTTGATCCCTGACCACAGAAGATCCCACAGGCCGTGGAACAAATAAGCCTGAACACCACAACTACTGAGCCTGTGCTCTAGGGCTGGGAAACCACAATCACTGAGGCCCACATGCTGAAACTACTGGAGCCGTCTTGCTCTAGAGCCCATGCTCCACAACAACGGAAGCCACCACAGTAAGCCTGCGCACCACAACTAGAGAGTAGCCCCCACTCTCTACAACCAGAGAAAAACCCAAGTGGCACCGAAGACCCAGCACAGCCCAAAATAAAAATAAATAAATAAAATTATTAAAAAAAAAAAGTGTGCACAAAGCACTAGGAGACAACAAATAAGGACTCCTGTCAACACAAGGGTGTCAGAGGAAGGCCTCCTGGAGGAGGCAGTCTGTGGTCTGTCTTCATGAGTAGTGTGAAAGAGCCAGTAATAATACAGAGGAAGGAATTTCCAGAAAGAACACGGTCATAGAGACGTGGTGTGGCAAATTAGAGTTGTTCAACATTACTGGGGATTAAAGTACACAGGCATGAAGGAAATTTGGTCAACTGACTGGAAACATGACAAACATTAAAAAAAAAAATCAATTGCTCTTCTCAACAGTAGAAATAACTAGCCAAGAATAGAAATTAAAAGAGGCTTTTAATATTCCCTACTAACAAAACTCTAAATTTTTAAGGAATTATTTGAACAAGGACAGTATGATTCAAAGGAAGGAAACAGTAAAATTACACTAAAAGACATAAAACAAGATCTGGCTAAATGGCACTATATACTATATGACGGGGGGGGAGAACTTAATATCATAAATATATTAATCCTCTGTGAATTAATAGACAGATTTCAGTAAAAATCCAACTAGAAGAAGAAAAGATGGAAGGACAAACTGGAAATAGCCTAAATGCATGTCAGTGGGACTAACAGAACACACTGCAATGCAGCCTTATCATAGAAAATTAAGCAACAGCTTAAAAGAATGAGTTGCATCTATATCATTTGACCTGGAAGCTTTCAAACAATGTCATGCAATTTTAAATGAGTAAAGCAAATGTAGAACACATTGAAAGAGATTCACTTTTTCTAAATTTTTTATTTATCCAATTTCTAACTTATTTACTCAAGAGAACTCTCTTGAGTATTTTTGTATGAGAGTCTATGAGCCAGACCAGACTGTTAACTTTGGTTATCTGGTTTGGGTAACTAGTGAGATGCTAAAAGAAACCTGTAACACTAAACAAAAAGGTGACTACAAAAAAAAAGCAACAGTTATAGTCTATGCATATAGAATTGTGTGTGTGTGTGTATATGTGTGTGAATATACATATGCACACATTTGTCTGTGTGTATGTACATGTATACACATACATGTGTTCAATATGTATGGTTTTCTTTGTCTTTCTGTTCTCTGTTCTGAACAACTTTCTCAAAATTTTTTTCCACTGTCCTAAAATAGCACTTCTTAAGTCTAACATGCATATGAATTACACAGGGAACTTATTAAACTGTTAAATACCTCAGTGAGTCTGGGGTGGGCCTGAGGTTTAGCATTTATATCAAGCTTCCAGATGATACCAGTTTCCATGCTGGCCCATTGCTACTTTGTCAGTCACTCAGTCATGTCCAATACTTTGTGAGCTCATGGATTGTTGCCCATCAGGCTCCTTTATGTAGAAAGAAAGGCTCTTATACTCTTCCACTGTATTTCATCTATAATTCATTGCAAGAATAATACTCAAATATTTATTTAGCAATAAAGTTTCTTTTTTCAATGCCCATAGTTTCCCTAGGATTTCTAAATTTTAAAAATAGTCAACCTTTCTTATTTAATTTCTATTTATTTCAGTTTCATAATTCCTTGATTTTAATTAAAAGTTAATATTTGATTTATTTCCTTAAGCAGTCCAAACATAGTTATCGTTGTCTGACTTTGAAATTATTTTCTCTTAAAGTAAATTCATGTTCCATTTGTTGAGTCTGACTTCTCTCTTTTAGGTCTATAATCTTAAATTTTCAAATTTTGGTGTGCAAACCAAAAGACAGTGTTTTTATTTATGTCTCCTTCTCAGTCTCTCTCTTCCCTCCTGTGTCTCCCTCAGGGCTAAGCTTAAGCTGTCTAGAATTTTTTGTGTTGCCTTCATCTGCATTTTAAGGTTCATGTTCCAGAACCACTCCAGGTCTTGCCCTAGCATTCCAAGTTTCCTGCCCTGTGACAGTATTCTGATTATCTCAAATCTGGTCTCCGACCCTGTGACTGAGGTCCCAGTCATCAGCCTTAGTCTGTGATTGTCCCCCTGCCCCCTCAGGACTCTTATCTTTCTAAGGCCCATAGCCCTGAATGTCATCAGTCAAAGATTGATCTGCCGCCTGTTTCATCATGTGTTAGATTCTAAGATGACCTCGGTGATCCCTGTCTCCTAGTGTTTATGCCTGTGTTCGTGCTCTTGAGTGTGAGTGTGAGTGACCTGGGATTTGCTTCCAACCAATAGAATATGGCACAGGTGATGGGATGTCATTTCCATGAGTGTATTATGTTATATGTTATATTATCCTCCATCTTGTAACATGTTTGCTCTCTTTCTCTTTTGTTGGCTTAGAGGAAGCAGGTGGTTATATTAGGAAACCCCTACAAAGGCAGAAACTAGGAGACTATCGGAGCTGAGGCAGCCTCCACAAAGAAATTTAAACCTTCAATTCTTCATCTACAAGAAACTGGATATTTGCCAACAACTCAAGGGAGCTTCGAAGTAGATATCTCCCCCATTATACTTCTGATGAGACTTTAGGTTCATCCAACACCTGAACTGTAGCCAAGTGAGACCCTGAAGCAGAGAACCCAGCTAAACCATGCCTGAACTCACCTACAGACACTAGATAAGAATAAATATGCATTGTTTCAAGCCACTAAGTTGCTAGCAATTCATTTTGCAGCAATAACTAACTAATACCCACGAGCCACAGAGTCTAATATCAGCTCCAGACGTCCAGCAGTGAGCCTGTCTCTGGTCCCATGTCCTTACAGAGACCACTCTTTATCTCCGTCCTTTATCTCTCATACTGTTTTAGGCACCTCCGTGACCCTGAAAGGTGTTAGAATGTAGAGGATTTTTCCTAGGGGTGGAGACTAACAGGAAGGGAAGCTGAGATTGATTTTGACTGTGGCTAAGAGTTAGCAAAGGGTTTTAGTTCATCTCTGGAAGGAATCAGGTTCTGTCTGCAGTTAAGAGGTCCTTGGGATCTGGACTTAGGCTGTCTGGGCCCCTTCAAGGGTAGGGGATTGGATGAAAAGGAGGAAGAGCCTAGCTCGGAAAAAACAAAGAGGTTCATTCTTCACCTTCCCCCAGCACTCTGGATCAATGGTGGTATTGAATTTTTCCAGCCATATAATCACTGCATAAGGGAAATGTGCACAGGAGAGGGGAGGAAGCAGATGTGAGTTCTGCTAGATGCCGGGATTTCTTTGAAACCAACCATCCTCATGAAGCCCGTGATCTAAGTCCTGGAACTTCACTGTATCTACATAATAAGGAATATTTTTAATGACCCTGATCTTTCTACAAGAGTCGTTCTGTAATCCTGAACTCCCTTCTCTTGGTGAACTTTCACTTCTTCTTCAAAACATAGTTCAGAGGTTATCACCTCTGCAGAAGTATCCAGGTTCTGCCAGGAGTTTTTGCTTCTTTGTTTTTCTTCCTCAGCCTCAATACTTTTTCTTACCTTGTATAACATTTAGAATATAAAAATGAAGAAACAGACAAAGGATTAATCTCAAAAATATACAAGCAACTCCTGCAGCTCAATTCCAGAAAAATAAATGACCCAGTCAAAAAATGGGCCAAAGAACTAAACAGACATTTCTCCAAAGAAGACATACAGATGGCTAACAAACACATGAAAAGATGCTCAACATCACTCATTATCAGAGAAATGCAAATCAAAACCACAATGAGGTACCATTACACGCCAGTCAGGATGGCTGCTATCCAAAAGTCTACAAGCAATAAATGCTGGAGAGGGTGTGGAGAAAAGGGAACCCTCTTACACTGTTGGTGGGAATGCAAACTAGTACAGCCACTATGGAAAACAGTGTGGAGATTTCTTAAAAAACTGGAAATAGAACTGCCATATGACCCAGCAATCCCACTTCTGGGCATACACACTGAGGAAACCAGATCTGAAAGAGACACGTGCACCCCAATGTTCATCGCAGCACTGTTTATAATAGCCAGGACATGGAAGCAACCTAGATGCCCATCAGCAGATGAATGGATAAGGAAGCTGTGGTACATATACACCATGGAATATTACTCAGCCATTAAAAAGAATTCATTTGAACCAGTCCTAATGAGATGGATGAAGCTGGAGCCCATTATACAGAGTGAAGTAAGCCAGAAAGATAAAGATTACAGCATACTAACACATATATATGGAATTTAGAAAGGTGATAACGATAACCCTATATGCAAAACAGAAAAAGAGACACAGAAATACAGAACAGACTTTTGAACTTTGTGGGAGAATGTGAGGGTGGGATATTTCAAAAGAACAGCATGTATACTATCTATGGTGAAACAGATCACCAGCCCAGGTGGGATGCATGAGACAAGTGCTCCGGCCTGGTGCACTGGGAAGACCCAGAGGAATCGGGTGGAGAGGGAGGTGGGAGGGGGGATCGGGATTGGGAATACATGTAAATCCATGGCTGATTCATATCAATGTATGACAAAACCCACTGGGAAAAAAAAAAACACTTAGAATATAATTAATTAAAAAAAATATTTTAACTTTCTGGAAATTTTTAAAGGAAATAAATTTTTTTTTAGTTGATATCTTCCTAGGATCCAGGCTAGTGTCTGCAATAAAAAAGAATGTGAAAGAAGTCGCTCAGTCGTGTCTGACTCTTTGCAACCCCATGGACTGTAGCCTACCACTCTCTTTCATCCATGGGACTTTCAAGGCACGAGTACTAAAAAAGCTGTTCAATAAATGCTCATTATGTTAATAAATGCCTACATTTTAAATGACAGGATTTAATTGTCATTGTTAGTATGAATCACTTAAAATCATTTATAAGAACCAGATTAAATTTACATTTTTTAAAATGTAATGTCAAAGAAATAGTTATGCTTTCATAAAGGCAAAGCCATGGGGACATAAATGTGAGAGTGCCATCTACTGGTAAACATATAAACAGGTAAGGCACTAAGAAGACTGGTAAAATATTAATGTGTGTGTGCGCTAAGTCACTTCAGTAGTGTCCGACTCTTTGTGATCCCATGGACCGTAGCCCACTAGGCTCCTCTGTCCGTGGAATTCTCCAGGTAAGAATACTGGAGTGGGTTGGCATGTCCTTTTCCAGGAGATCTTCCTGACCCAGGAATTGAACCAATGCCTACTTTAAATAATGTCTTCCTTATGTAGCTTATATAAAATGTGAAAGAAAGATAGAAGCAAAATTGACAGATGTTGTGTGATATTTTCCTGGAAACTATTCTTGTCCTATTAATACATGCAAAATGTAATGATATATATACATATATATATGTATGTATGTATTTCCAAGCCTCCTGGTTACAAGTTTTTTTTTTTAATTTATTTTTATTTTTTATTTTATTTATTTATTCATTTAATATTTATTTATTTTACTTTACAATATTGTATTGGTTTTGCCATACATTGACATGAATCTGCCATGGGTGTACATATGTTCCCCATCCTGAACCCCCCTCCTACCTCCCTCTCCGTCCCATCCCTCTGGGTCATCCCAGTGCACCAGCCCTGTACCCTGTATCATGCATCGAACCTGGACTGGCGATTTGTTTCACATATGATAATTTACATGTTTCAGTGAAATTTTTAAATGTAAAAGAAAACAGTAATAACAAGAAATATATGAAATGACAAATTATCAAAAGTTTTTTCCACCTCTGTCCTTCCCCCCAGATTAGAAATAAAACTAGGATGCCAACTATTTCAGTTTATATTCACTATTGGGAGGTCCTAGCCAGTATAGTCGGAGAAGGCAATGTCACCCTATTCCAGTACTCTTGCCTGGAAAATCCCATGGACGGAGGAGCCTGGTAGGCTGCAGTCCATGGGGTCTCGAAGAGTTGGACATGACTGAGCGACTTCACTTTCACTTTTTGCTTTCATGCCCTGGAGAAGGAAATGGCAACCCACTCCAGTGTTCTTGCCTAGAGAATCCCAGGGCTATGGGGTCGCACAGAGTTGGACACGACTGAAGCGACTTAGCAACAGCAGCAGCAGCAGCCGGTATAGTAAGGGAAGAAGAATAAAGGTTAATGTTAAATGTTAACTGTTTAAATACTCCAATTAAAAGGCAAAGATTATTAGAATGGATTAAAAAAAATGCCAGAACTGAACATATATTAGCTAGAAGAAAAACACCTGAAACACAAATACACAGATAGGTCAAATAAATGTATAGAAAAATAGGTACTATGCAAGCAGTAAGGGCATCGCTGGTGGCTCAGACGGTAAAGAATCTGCCTGCAATGCAGAGACCAGGGTTCATCCTTGGGTCAGAAAGATTCCCTGGAGAAGGGAATGGCTGCCCACTCCAGTACTCTTGCCTGGAGAATTCCATGGACAGAGGAGCCTGATGGGCTACAGTCCAGAGGTTCGCAAAGAGTAGGACACGACTGACGACTGAATGACCAACACTTCACACTTATGCAAATAGTAAGCATAAACAGACTGGAGTGTCTATATTAATAAAAAGTAGAGTTTAAGACAGAGAACATTTCCAGAGATAAAGAGTACCATTCTGTATTGATAAAAGGGTCAGTTTTTTCATCAAGAAAACATAATCATAAATGTGTATGAGCTTAATGACAAGCCTTCAAAATACATGATGCAAAAATGGAAAGGATTAAAGGGAAAAATAAGCAATTCTATAATCCCAGTTGGAGATTTTAATACCTTTCTTTCAGTAGTGATATAATAACTGGATAAAACATCTAAAAAGTCACAGAAGACTGAAAAACCCTATCTATCACCTTGAACAAATTGGTATTTAAAGAACATTATACTGAATTATACTGAATATCTGCATCCACATTCTTTTCAAGTACATATGGTTATAGTCATAATGATAGACATATTCTGGGCCACTATACAAGTCAATAAAGTTAGAGGAATTTAAATCAGATAGTATATGTTGTCTTGGGAATTCTCTGGTAG
Organism: Cervus canadensis; assembly: GCF_019320065.1. Taxonomy (NCBI): domain Eukaryota; kingdom Metazoa; phylum Chordata; class Mammalia; order Artiodactyla; family Cervidae; genus Cervus; species Cervus canadensis. Next base: position 23,460,988 of record NC_057413.1, on the reverse strand, counting down.
TCCAGCGGTTAGGACTCCAATGCTTTCACTGCCAGGGCCTGGGTTCCAACCCTGGTTAGAGAACTAAGATCACATAAGCCCCCAATTTGTGGAAACTAAGCAACATACTACTAAATTAATCTACCACGTAAAAATCATAATAAAAATTATAATATATTTGAACTATAGAATAATGAAAATAAGGCATATATAGCTTTGTGAGAGGCAACTAAACAGTGCCTAGAGGGAAATTTATAGCTTAAACTGTTTACATTAGAAAATAAAGATAGTCTAAAATCAAAGCCCAGATCCTGAAAAGGTGATATGTCTAAAAGAAGACACCTCCACTACCACCAATAAAATGGAGATTCCCAAAGGGTGACAAAGGTGAACTAGAAATAAACCCATCTCACCTCCTGGAAACTGAAAGAGCTCTGAGAACTCTGGTGCTGAGGAGGGCACAAAGAAAAGAAAAAGAGAGAGAGAAATAGACCCTGGTAAGTTGTAACCAGAAGCCAATTTCTATACATATTTGGGGTGAAATTTCACATCACTTGGGTTATCAAAACAAACAAACAGCAAAACAAAAACAAAAGCAAAAAATCCTCAACCTTTGAAGTGAGTTTACTTCTTTTTTTTTATTATTTTATTTTTTTTATTACTATTTTTTTTGAGTTTACTTCTTGACTGGTAGTACTCAAGCCACCAGGCAAAAGCAAACACAACATGTATGGAGGAAAGTGCTTTCATCCCAGACTTCAAAGCCACAAATAATTTAACCAGAACAACAAATTTAACTTCTCCTGCCTGTGTCCTCAGCCTTCCTTACTGTCTTCCTTGAGTCACAACATATACTTATTTCCTAAGCAAACACTTATTGTGCACTTATCATAATACCTCTTACACCTAAGGCTGGGCTTCCCTCATAGCTCTGTTGGTAAAGAATCTGCCGGTAGTGCAGGAGACACAAATTCAATTCCTGGGTCGGTAGGATCCCCTGGAGAAGGAAATGAAAAGCCACTCCAGTATTCTTGCCTGGAGAATCCCCATGGATAGAGGAGCCTGGCAGACTACACCCCACGGGGTCGCAAGAGTCGGACACAACTTAGCGACTAAACCGCCACCACCACACCTAAGGCTATACATGGGGCAGGGTCTTATTTTGAGCTATTTTTTCCCCTATTAAATAATAAATCTAAATTAAGTGGGGACAGTATTAGTATTTTTGCCCTTATTTTGAACTGGAGAGGCTGGAGCTGAGGCGCCAAGTACTCGACCCCAGACCCCACAGTCTTCCTTCCACAGAGCACACTGCAGGTGATGGTTCCCAGGCCTCAAACTGCTCCCAGCTAAGGCCATTCACTGCTGGGCCATGAGTGGCTCCCATCTGCTGTTTCTGGTGTCTGACTGATTACTGATAAGTATTTGAATCTTGTGGAGGGACACTGCGGAGGAAAATGAGACACAGCATCAGGACAGAGAAGAATGGGAGACTGACTTGAGCAAATTCTCTCTGACACCAGTGAGCTTTATTATTGTACTGCCCCTTTTTTCACCACACTCTTCGGAGCAGTTATAAAACAATAAGCGACTAAAAATGGTAAAACATAACATCAGCCAGGACGGCTTATAAACCCCAAGGGAGTTAGTGGCAACAGTAGAAAGATTTCAAGTCAGGGTCTCTAAACTCTGCAGACTTTGGACTTTTAAATCCTCTGTGGTGGGGTTACAAAAGAGTTTTACTGAATTATTAATTTGTTCCTTCTTTTTATCGCTGTAAAAGAAAAATATTTTTCCTACCATCTCCCCTCCCTTTCAGTACAAGCTGAGTGCCAAAGATACGGGCCATTTCACCAGTTTCCACCCCGGATCTTATAGGGCCCCGCCTTCTGAAATAGTTTCACTTTTGTGTGTAGTTAACTTCCTCACCCAGACCTCAGGAACCAGCAGCTACAGAGGGACCTGGCAGTGAATATGTGACTGTCTGCTGTGTGGAGAAGGGAGTGGAAAAGGTCAGACCCATGTTTTCTCCACGGAGGGATAGGAGACGTGTGTTGGAGGAGGAGGATGGGGGAGGCTGGGTGCGTGAGAGTGTGTGCTTATGGGTGTGTGTGTGTGTGTGTGTGTGTGTGTGTGTGTGTGTGTGTGTGTGTTGATGGGCGGCAGGATGGGAGAGTCAGAGGGGTGTTGTTTCCTGATAACAGTTGCTGGAACTCTGAAAATAGCCAGGCCTTTGCTTCATGGCTCTCACACCCGGTCTGCTTTCTTTTTCACCAGACTCCATGTCAGATCTCCGAAGATACAGAATGTGAGGTGAGTGAAGGTCCAGGACAGGCACCCTGGGGCCCCAGAGGAGGGGAAGTCCTTCTCCCCCCGGGAGCACAGCACCAGTAGCAGAGAGGAGCCTAGTTTTTCGCTTGGGGGAGATAAACTGCCAAAGAACAGAAATCTCCAGGAGAAATTCTCTTTCGATCCAAGAGATTGGTCCTGGTTATTAGAGGGACATAGCCTGTCCAGTAACTTTAGTTGAATCCTTGCTTTTGATTGTGGCCCTGTCAGTTCAAAGGAAAGGCCACTCTCAACTTCCTTCATCCTCTGCTGCCCTCCCTGACAAACTCCCAGGAATGCGGAAGCAGGGGTCTAAGCTGTGGGTGAGACGGTCGACTCCTTTTGTCTATTGGTTGTCAGGTCCCTAGAGGTTAAGCCCTCAGGGTTGAGAGGCCCTGCCTTCTCAGATATCTGCTTCTCACCTTCCCCTATCCTGGATTCTGCAAACTCCCTGTGTTCCAGTCACTCTGAACTTCTCCTGAGAGACAAGTCCTGCCTGGAGAAGACAGTCACCTCCCTAGCTGTCAAGGAGTTCTGCTCCCCTTCTCTTCCCAGCTCTCTTTCCAATTCTCTTTTTCTCAGGTCAGGGAGGGGGAAAAAGAACTTGCTTTCTTTACTTGTTCTTCTGGTTCTCTTTTTTACTTTCATTATCGTCCAGTTAGATTCCCACTAGGGACTTTATTATGGTGTCTTTTGTTCTTTGTGGGGTAGGAGTGAGGGTTTAATTAGAGTCGAATTTGATTGTCTCAATCAAATCCTTAATAGACCACCCCTTTACCTAAGTGTTACTACAAGTTACAAAGAAACAATTCTGGTACTAATTATTCTTGATGTTCATTAGAGGGGGAAAGACTTTAACAGTCCCTCACTGAGTTCTCGCTCTTGCTGCAGCTTTGGTTGAGGAAATTAGTCTGGTTTCTCTCCCTCTGTCAGTGAAAACTTTTCACAGTGATGGAATGTTCTCTATCTGGGCTTTCATATGGACTTTCATATAGCCACCAATCACCTGCAGCTATTAAGCAATTTAAATATGGCTAAGAGGTGTGAGAAACAGAATTTTAAATTCTATTTAATTGTAATTAAAGTGGCCACATGTAATAGTCAGGATCATATTCCACAACACAGCTACATTTGATGCATCTTCTAAATTCCAACCTATTTCTTCTCTCTCTAGAGAAGACTCCATGACCTGTTGAAACCAGTGGCAACCAGTGCATTGGACAGAGACTCAGGAGAGGTAAAGTTCCATCACTGTGGGAAAATTCTAATCACTTCATCTCTGGCTCTGGATTCAATATTGGAGCTTTTCAGGAAAAGCCATGGCCTCAAAGAAGATGAGGGAGGAAGCCACCTGCTCCATCTGCCTGCACCTAATGACTAACGCAGTGAGCATCAACTGTGGACACAGCTACTGCCAAGCATGCATAGTGAGCTGCTACCAGATGCAACCATGGCAGAATACATTCTGCTGTCCTCAGTGTCGAGCACCATTTAACATGGCGAGCCTCCGACCCAATAAGCAGCTGGGAAATCTCATTGAAGTCATCAAGGAGATGGACCAGGAGATGTCATGTGAGGAACATGGAGAGAAGCTCCACCTGTTCTGTGAAGACGAGGGCCAGCTCATCTGCTGGCTCTGTGATCGTGGACCACAGCACAAAGGGCATGCCACAGCTCTGGTGGAAGAAGTATGCCAAGGCTACAAGGTGAGTGGTGGCCCACAGGGCTTCGGCGAGTACTTGGCCTCATGTTGCCCCCTGAGACCTGAGATTTATTTGGCCTGAAACCCAAGATTAGGATCCTGAGATTATAGCTTACATCATGTCATTCTTCTGAAAAGTAGAAGGATGGGTCCTCACTAAATCAAGTCCCAAAGGTCACTTTTGTCCCTATCCTTTCTGGCTCTGATGAACTCCTCCCTGCGTTAGAATGCCATGTGCTCCAGTGCACACCTGCATGTTTTATTGTTTCATACCATGTGTGTGATTTGAGAAACAATGTGCAAGACCACGGGATAGAGTCTGAAAACACAGGGGTCAAAGACACACCACCTTTTAGGTATCTTACAGTCTAATAGGAAAGACAAATCAGCAAAAAGGCTGCCTGGAATCCCCTGGTTTGGATAGTGGAGCAGAGCACTAAGGGGTGTGGAGTAGTAACTGAGGAATCTTCCCAAGAATGATTCTTGAAGAGTACATAAAAATTAACCAAATATATTAATAGAAGTATGGAGAAGGGAGAGGACATTCTAGACAGAGGGGACCACATGTGCAAAGGCACAGCCATGGGAGCATACCTGACTTGCTGTGACTAGGCCAGGGGGGTGTGCAGGGGAGGCAAGTGATGTTATGGGAATGAAAATCAGGTCTGCATCCTAGCCCAGAGTAGTCCTGGCCATGAGGGGATTTTCATTTGCAGAGTGAAGGATCAGGTTAACAATGAAAAGAACATTCTTGTACTGATACAATGAAAGGAATACTAAGTAGTAAAATTCAGATTATTCCTGTGAGAAGTGGGAAGAGATCAGTTCTAAGCCAGATTTAGGAAAGAGTGAGAGGGGAAGGATTTGGAAGTGATTGGTCATCAAGGATAAAGCAGAGTGTGAGGTTTTGAGCAACTCCTGAGTTTCCCACTCAAAAGCATATACTCACTCAAAATACAGTACTAATGTATAAAACAGACAGCTAGCAAGAAGGTGCTATACAGCAGAGGGAGCTCAGCTCTGTGCTCTGTGATGATGACCTAGAGAGGTGGAATGGAGGGGGTGGGGGGCGGTGGGAGGGATGCTCAAGAAAGAGAGGATGTATATATACAAATGGCTGATTCATGATTTTGTACAGCAGAAACGGACAACATTGTAAAGCAATTATATTCCAATAAAAAGACAAAACCATTTTTAAAAAAATCATGTAAAGGAAGGCTGACCTTTGCTATCATGGAACCTAGTGGGCATAGCCCTGCTGCCTTATTCCTTCTCTGTCCTACCTGCTGCTGCTGCTGCTGCTAAGTTGCTTCAGTCGTGTCCGACTCTGTGCGATCCCATAGATGGCAACCCACCAGGCTCCCCCATCCCTGGGATTCTCCAGGCAAGAACACTGGAGTGGGTTGCCATTTCCTTCTCCAACTCGTGAAACTGAAAAGTGAAAGTGAAGTCGCTCAGTCGTGTCCGACTCGTAGCGACCCCATGGACTGCAGCCTACCAGGCTCCTTCGTCCATGGGATTTTCTAGGCAAGAGTACTGTCCTGCCTAGATTTGAGAAAATTGTTGTCCTCAGTGTGAGCTCCTTGAACCCCCCCTTCCATGAATTGGAGGTGATCGACTATTAAGGTTCTGAGTCCTCCATCAGTATATGCCAATACTGACCACCACTCAGCACATGGCAGCTCTTCCTTAAACTCCATGGAGCAGTTAATTGCTGTAATGGGGATATTCCCATTGGAATTATTTTCCCACCAAGTAGTAAAAGAAGCACCATGGGGTGATGGTTCTAAGCCTAGAGAGTCAGACTGCTTAGTTTGAAATCTTAGATAGGTGGCTTTGAGCAAGTTATTTAATGTCTTCATGCCCTGGTTTCCCTAACTGTGAATGGGGATAAGAGTAGTTCCCTTCCTCCCCAACATACATGCTCAGGAGGTTGTTATAAGGCTTAAGGACATAATACATGTAAAGCTTAGAATAGCATTTGGCACATAGCAACTGCAATACTGACTTGCTAACAAGTTCTGCAGAGCCCTTTGTTGACAGCACACAAGAATTAATGAGCATACTTACTGGGTTTAGGACAGGAGCTGATTCTTTTAGTATTGATCACAGCTAGCAATTTGATTTAGCTTAAACTTGCTTTCCATGAAAATGTGAGGCACTGTTTTGAAAAACAACCTAAAAGCTTGATATGGATACTAAGTCACTTTAAAATGGTTTCATGATACCATTTTTCAAAAGGCCTCAGAGCCCTCCTGCTCCATTAACTGTTTCTAATAACTTTGGCTGGCAGCCTGATCTTTCCTTCTTGACTCACCATAATACATACAAAGTACCCTATGTGCCAAACACTCTGGCATTGGTTCTGTTTGGGTCAGTACATTATTAAATAAAATATTTTTAGGTGATTATTATCTTGTTTTATGTGCATCATTTCCCTGGCAAGACTGTTAGTGGTAGTGGATATAGCTCAGACTCAGGGTCAACAGATGAACTGAAATCACAGTCCAACCACCCACCAGTTACAGCATTTTGAGCAAGTTATTTATCCCCTTTCTAAGCCTGTTTCTGCAGCACAGAAATGATGTTAAAAATCCTACTAACTTCTCAGGATTGCCAAGGGAATCAAATATGTTACTGCATATACAACCCTTGGGCTTCCCTGATGGCTCAGTGGTAAAGAATCTGCCTGCCAATGCAGGAGATGCAGTTTGATCTTTGGGTTGGGAAGTTCCCCTGGAGAAGGAAATGGTAACCAACTCCAGTAATCTCACCTGGGAAATCCCTTGGACAGAGGAGCCTGGCAGGCTACAGTCCACGGGGTCGCAAAGAATGGGACATGACTTAGTGACTGAACAACAGCAAAACACAGTCCTTAGCATGCTTCCTGGCAAAGTGTGAGGACTCAATGCGTATTCAGTTTTATTCTAGTAGTCTTGGAGGGCTGGGCTGCCCCTTAGGTGGCTAATGAAGAATTGTTGAATAGACTTTATTCACTCAATTTTTCCTTCAGGAAAAGCTCCAGCAAGCTGTGACAAAACTGAGGCAACTGCAAGAGGAATGTATGAACCTGCAGCTGTTTACGGCAGAGCAAATAACCAAATGGAATGTAAGAGTTTGGGCTTATTGATCTCAGGCTGTTTTCCATCCTAGAGCTCAGATATAGGGGGTGATTGGGCAAAATATAGTGAAAGCTTATTGTCACTAAACCAGACCAAATAGACAAAATCCAAAGAGAAACCACTGGTTTTATGCCCCTCGTTGTCTAAAATCTATGAGAATTTATCTCCAACCCCCTCAACCTTTCAGTAGTAGTTGGCTAGAATTCTGAAACCTCAGTCAGGAGAAGCAGAACTGGTATGCCTGTTTAGCTAGAGTCATTCTTCACTGAGTTTCAGTTCTTAATATCTCAAAGTACCTTCTTGATTTGAAGGCCTTATCAACCTGATTGCCGTAGCACACATACTAGTACAGGGCACATGTACCACAGTACAGGGTGTGGCTCTCAGCCTTACAAGTTCAGAAATCAACCTTTGTGACTGCTAAGAAAACAGAATCACTCCAGGTGAGATTCGTATTACTGAAGCTCATGAAGCTGATGAAGGAAATCTACTTGGATTATAAGGAAGATCCAAGTGCTCCAAGAACCTACACACTTAGTACTACAGACTCTCAGGTCTATAAGACTATTTTCATGACTGACCAGCCTCCCCCTGATCAGAGATGCATTCCTTTACAAAATATTTATGTAATTCATCAACTTGCAGACAAATCCCACAGGCCAGTGAGACATTTTGCCTCTTTCAGAGGTCTCGTCCAACCTCCCAACCTCTCTGCTCCAATCCTTTAGGTATGGTTGTTAAATCTTACCTCTCTCATTTCTGGGATCTTAGGCAGTGGGGAGGATCTTGATTACAACTAATATATACACGGAAACCCCATCAATGACCCTTCAACCACAACATCACAGCCATCAAAACACTGTATGAATTGAGAAATCATCCATGGAGATTGCAATTCTTTTCTCACCAAATGAAAGCTGAGTCTGACAAGCTGTATCATTTGGTTTCTGTCGCTCTTACACATAAGGTTGAGTACATGGACGCGGGTTGATGGATAACTATTTCATAGTTAACTATGACAAAAGTCTGCTACCCAGACCTCCCACTGCTGAGAATAATGGACTCTCCTGTTAGCTTGGATGCCTTAAAGTCCAGCCTTGGTGATGTTCACTATAAGCTTTTGTTTCAAGAAATCCTCTCAGACTCAGAGCTACCTTCTTACATCTCAAATAAAAACTCATTTTTATCTTTTTAACTTTAAAAAATTTTTGACCTTGATTCTAGTCCCATGTTTAAATTATTTATCACTCCTTCTCATCTCTTTTGCATGTTGGTTGAATAAGGAAATAGGGTGATTCTAGAGAATTGTGACACCCTCTCCCACATCTGAGTATCTGTCTTCCAGGCATGACTCTACAGTGGGACAATTTTCCAGCTTGAATGAGTCATGGGAAAATAATCTTATGGTAGCTGAGCAAACTTACTTTTGTGTGTGTACATGTTAAAATATACATAACAAAATGTACTGTTTAACTATTTGTATGTGTATAGTTCCATTCCTTCCTCCTTCCAACTCCTGGTAACCACTACTCTACTTTCTGTCTCTATGAATTTGACTATTTTAAGTATCTCATATAAGTGGAATCATAAAATATTTGCTCTTTTTTTTCTGGCTTATTTCACTTAGTGTAATGTCTTTAAGATTCATTCATGTATCAGAATGCCATTCCTTTTTAAGACTGAATAGTATTCCACTGTATCTATATATTGCATATTGTTTATCAGTTCATCCATCAATGGGCATTTGGTTTGTTTCCACTTTTCCTGACTCAAGGAGAAGATAGAGGCTCAGAAACAAAAAATCCAGTCTGACTTTAAGACTCTCCAGAGCTTCCTTCATGAGGAAGAGAAATCTTATCTATGGAAACTGGAGGAAGAAAAAGAGCAAACTCTGAGGAGACTGAGGGACAATAAGGCCAATCTTCAACAGAAGAACCATGAACTCCAGAACCACATCCTGGAACTAGAGAATAAATGTCAGGGCTCAGCCCAGAAATTGCTTCAGGTAAGACTATGCACTTGGAGAAAGGAGGGAAGGTATTTGTTTTTGACCTTTTAGCAAGAAAATGGTGAGGAACCATGGGAAGCTTGGTGAGGCTTGCCTGTTCACTCAAAAATGGCACATTAGTGTAGGGAATTTAAAGTAATGTTCCTTTTAGATACACGTCAATGTTTGCAAGGTGGCCTCCACCAGTCTATAGAGTGCCTTTAGGTGAATTAGAAATAATATGGCTATGGTGGGTTCCTTGGCCAAATGGAACCATGGGACAACTTTGGCTACCATTTTTACACAACTCTGACTGTGAGAGTGTCTTCTGAAATACCCCTTCAGATGACTGATGGGTGACAAAGTGGGGCAGTCAAAATGAGTGATAACTTTCTCCTTGATTTGCTTGTAGAGCCCTCCAGAGCTCTTTCGGATGCAGCCCATTACAATAAACTAAACTATGATTGTACCTGTTTTTTTCCCGTTCCTACTAACAGAACTAGGGGTCACACTGTAAGGATGAGAATATAGTTCAATGCCCCACCACCATGTGATACCTGCTGCTACCACCATAGTGGCCCAGTCTCAGGGCTTAAGGCTGAGTTCACCATTTTGGACCTTTGCAATAAGTGTCTCTAATATGGGCTCACTCTGAAGGAAATGAGGTCACTGAAAGCAAATCTTTCCAGAGGGAGCATGGGGCAAAGCTCCTGGCCTTCTTCCACATCACAGGGAGACATGATTGCAGACACTGCAGCTCCCCACAGAGCTCAGCAAGGAAGGTAACAGATAAACACCCTGATATGCTGACTATCCCATGGGGCCAGGATGGAAACCATCGTCTCTGGGTATTCATCAATATCTAAGGCCACGATTAGTCTTTTTACTTCTTTGGAAGGAGTGTTTACAGAGAACAGCCTCACATGCCAAGTCCCATGAAATATTGATGTTCCCACACTTATCTTTTGTCTTTCTTTCTTCATAGGATGTGAAAGATACTTTGAGCAGGTGAGTCCTATATGAGTTCAGGAGGGAAAGAGGTGTGGGTATACAGAGCTAAATGGAATTTACACTGAAGAAGTCTTGCTTTCTGCTTATTCTAGGAGTTGCGCTGTGAAGCTAGAACCACCAGAGGCCCTCTCTTTGGACCTTCATACTGTGTGCAATGTTTCGGAGCTTTACTTTGATGTAAAGAAAATGTTAAGGAGACATCAAGGTATGTGAAGAAGCCCTAAATCCTACAGATAGACGGGACCTTAAGTGGTAATGAAGTTCATCACCTGTCCCCAGGCAGGCTCGCAGCCAGAGGGGTCATTCAGATATCTTTAGTGTAGCTGTCACTCTCTCTTGTTAGTTTTCTCCAGTGCTTAGACAGGGACATGGGATACTGGTTATCTGTGCAGACCCACTTGGGTCCTTTGCTTAGGGTCTCACAAGGCTGCAGCTAAGGCGTTGACCTGGCTGTGTTCTTATCTGGAAGCTAGACTGGGAAAGAATCCTCTTAGAAGCTCACTCAGGTTGTTGGCAGAATTTATTTCTTTTGGGTTTGGCACTTAGGGCTCTGGCTTGTTGCTGACTGCTGGCTGGAGGCTGCCTTGGATTCTAGAAGCCACCCTTCAGCTGCTTGCACTTGGGCCTCCCACCTCGGCTAATTATTTCTTCAGAGTAAGCGAGAGAGAGAGAAAGAGAGAGAGACTGAAAGTCCCATCTCATCATTATTGCCATAGTCTACTGGTCAGAAACAATTCACAGGTCCTGCCCACAATCAAAGGGAAGGAATTCCATAAGAGTATGAACACTAATGAGGGTAATGAAACTATGAGCCATGCCATCTAGGGCCACCCAAGATGGACGGATCATGGTGGAGAGTTCTGACAAAACATGGTCCACTGGAGAAGGGAATGGCAAACCACTTCAGTATTCTTGCCTTGAGAACCTCATGGACAATATGAAAAGGCAAAAAGGCAAAAAATATGAACTCCCCAGGTCACTAGGTGCCCAATATGCTACTGGAGATCAGTGGGGGAAAAAACTCCAGAAAGAATGAAGAGATGGAGCCAAAGCAAAAACAACACCCAGCTGTGGATGTGACTGGTGATGGAAGTAAAGTCCACTGCTGTAAAGAGCAATATGGCATAGTAACCCGGAATGTTAGGTCCATGAATCAAGGCAAATTGGAAGTGGTCAAACAGGAGATGGCAGAAGTGAACATTGACACTTTAGGAAACAGCAAACTAAAACAGAGTGGAATGGGTGAATTTAACTCAGATGACCATTATATCTACTACTGTGGGCAAGAATCCCTTAGAAGAAGTGGAGCAGCCATCATAGTCAACAAAAGAGTCTGAAATGCAGTACTCAGATGCAATCTCAAAAACGACAGAATGATCTCTGTTTGTTTCCAAGGCAAACCATTCAATATCACAGTAATCCAAGTCTATGCCCTGACCAGTAATGCTGAAGAAATTGAAGTTGAACAGTTCTATGAAGATCTACAAGAACCTTCTAGAACTAACACCCAAAAAAGATGTCCTTTTCATTACAGGGGACTGGAATGCAAAAGTAGGAAGTCAAGAAATACCTGGAGTAACAGGCAAATTTGGCCTTGGAGTACAGAATGAAGCAGGGCAAAGGCTAATAGAGTTCTGCCAAAAGAATGCACTGGTCATAGCAAATACCCTCTTCCAACAATACAAGAGAAGACTCTACACATGGATGAATATAGAAATCAGATTGATTATATTCTTTGAACCAAAGATGGATAAGCTCTATACAGTCAGCAAAAATAAGACTGGGAGCTGGCTGTAGCTCAGATCATGAACTCCTTAGTGCCAAATTCAGACTTAAATTGGAAAAAGTAGGGAAAACCACTAGACAATTTAGGTATGACCTAAATCAAATCCCTAAAGATTATACAGTGGAAGTGACAGATAGATTCAAGGGATTAGATCTGATAGACAGAGTGCCTGAAGAACTATGGATGGAGTTTCATGACATTGTACAGAGGCAGTGATCAAGACCATCCCCAAGAAAAAGAAATTCAAAAAGGCAATATGGTTGTCTCAGGAGGCCTTACAAATAGCTGTGAAAAGAAGAGAAGCGAAAGGCAAAGGAGAATAGGAAAAATATACCTATCTGAATGCAGAGCTCCAAAGAATAGCAGGGAGAGATAAGAAAGCCTTCCTCAGTGATCAGTGCAAAGAAATAGAGGAAAACAACAGAACAGGAAAGACTAGAGACTCTTCAAGAAAACTAGAAATACCAAGGGAACATTTCATGCAAAGATGGGCTCAATAAAGGATAGAAATGGTATGGACCTAACAGAAGCAGAAGATATTAAGAAGAGGTGGCAAGAATACACAGAAGAATTATACAAAAAAGATCTTCATGACCCAGATAATCATGACAGTGTGATCACTCACCTAGAGCCAGACATCCTGGAATGTGAAGTCAAGTGGGCCTTAAGAAGCATCACTACGAACAAAGCTAGTGGAGGTGATTGAATTCCAGTTGAGCTATTTCAAATCCAGAAGATGATGCTGTGAAAGTGCCACACTCAATACACCAGTAAATTTGGAAAACTCAGCAGTGGCCACAGGACTAGAAAAGGTCAGTTTTCATTCCAAGCCCAAAGAAAGGCAATGCCAAAGAATGCACAACTGCACTCATCTCACACACTAGCAAAGTAATGCTCAAAATTCTCCAAGCCAGGCTTCAACAAGACATGAACCGTGAACTTCCAGATGTTTAAGTTGGATTTAGCAAAAGCAGAGGAACAAGAGATCAAATTGCCAACATCCGCTGGATCATTGAAAAAGCAAGAGAGTTCCAGAAAAATATCTACTTTTGCTTTATTGACTATGCCAAAGACTTTGTGTGGGTCACAACAAACTGGAAAATTAGAGATGGGAATACCAGACCACCTGACCTGCCTCCTGAGAAATCTGTATGCAGGTCAAGAACAGTTAGAACTGGACATGGAACAACAGACTGGTTCCAAATTGGGAAAGGAGTACTTCAAAGCTGTATATTGTCACCCTGTTTATTTAACTTTTATGCAGAGTACATCATGAGAAATGCTGGACGGGATGAAGCACAAGCTGGAATCAAGATTGCTGGGAGAAATATCAATAACCTCAGATATGCAGATAACACCACCCTTATGGCAGAAAGAGAAGAACTAAGGAGCCTCTTGATGAAAGTGAAAGAGGAGAGTGAAAAAGTTGGCTTAAAACTCAACATTCAGAAAACCAAGATCATGGCATCTGGTCCCATCACTTCATGGCAAATAGATGGAGAAACAGTGGAAATAGTGACAGACTAGTTTTTGGGCTCCAAAATCACTGCAGATGGTGACTGCAGCCATGAAATTGAAAGACACTTGCTCCTTGGAAGAAAATTTATGACCACCCTAGAGAGCATATTAAAAAGCAGAGCATTACTTTGCCAACAAAGGTCTGTCCAGTCAAAGCTATGGTTTTCCCAGTAGTCATTTATGGATATGAAAGTTGGACTATAAAGAAAGCTGAGCGCCAAAGAATTGATGCTTTTTATCCATGGTGTTGGAGAAGATTCTTGAGAGTCCCTTGGACAGCAAGGAGATTCAACCAATCCGTCCTAAAGAAAACCAGTCCTGAATATTCATTGGAAGGACCGATGCTGAAGCTGAAACTCCAATACTTTGGCCACCTGATGCAAAGAACTGACTCCTTGGAAAAGACCCTAATGCTGGGAAAAGTTGAAGGCAGGAGGAGAAGGGGACGACAAAGAATGAGATGGTTGGATGGCATTACTGACTCAATGGGCATGAGTTTGAGTAAAATCCAGGAGTTGGTGATGGACAGGGAGACCTGGCATGCTGCAGTCCATGGGGTCAAAAAGAATCAGACACGACTGAGCAACTGAACTGAACTGAACAGATGAACACTAAGAGGCAGAATCATGGAAGGCTCCCTTAGTGTCTGAGTGACATCAAGATGAAACCTGAACTGAACTGAAATGGGACAATTTAAACTCCCTATTTATCCTGCTTAGTTTGAAAGTCTGTTTTACAGCAGATATATTGATGCATTAGATTACAAGACACTGCCTTAGACTCTGAAAAGTGAAAGTGAAGGTCACGCAGTCATGTCCAACTCTGGAGACCCCATAGACTATACAGCTCATGGAATTCTTCAGGCCAGAATACTGGAGTGGGTAGCCTTTCCCTTCTCCAGGGGATCTTCCCAACCCAGGGATCGAACCCAGGTCTCCTGCATTGTGGGAGGATTCTTTACCAGCTGAGCCACAGGAAAGCCCAAGAATACTGGAATGGGTAGCCTATCCCTTCTCCAGGGGATCTTCCCAACCCAGGAACCGAACTGGGGCCTCCTGCAGTGCAGGCGGACTCTTTACCAACTGAGCTATGAGGGAAGCCACCTTAGACCCTACCAGGGGTCTAATTAGAGCATCTGTATTTCTTGCCTTTATAACATCAAAAATATTCTGAATTTCAAAACCCATTTGGCCCCAGGGGTTTCCGATAAGGATAATGAACCCGTATTCAGTTCCCCTTCAATTTATCAAGACAAACAACAGTAACAACCACTACCAAGGTCTGTGATTGATTTCCAAAGAGCTCAGTAATCAACCATCTTTCAGGTGATTTACTAACCTGTAAAAATTTGATTTTCTCAGCTTGGTTTTCCTGGATCATTCCGGGAATATTAATTGAAGCCCCAAACTTTGTGAGTCTGGCTCATGATAAAGACTCACTGAACAGAGTTAATAAAGGGATGTTTACAAAGATGAGGATTTTAGTGCTAACAAGGAACAGTGAAGCAACCCAAAGCTAGGAATACGGAGGAAGTCATCACCTTCCCAGGGTTTCAGTAGCAGATAGAGGGAGCTGTAGCTAAAGGAGAGTGTGACCAAACACAGACCCTCCAAATCACAGCCAGTAGGGAGGGACTTGGGGTACTAAATACTTCTAATTCTGCTTCTTTTTGCCCTATGGTCTCCTCTAGTCCTTCCCATTGGCTTAACCAAACAGTAGTCAGAGGGAAGGGAGCCTTGTTGCGGTGTCCAGAGGGGTTACCCTTCCTGGACATGGAGCAGGCTGGAGAAAGGTAGAGTGTGATCTGGAGGAGCAAAGGGAGAACATCCAGCACAGGAAGTTTTTCCTAATACTTGATTTCCCTTATTACCACAATCCAACTGATCAGTGTTTAACCCAGTAACACAGTAGTTCTTAACTCTCTTGCTGTAACATCCCACTACCACTTTTCATTTTTAAAATTGCACTGCTGGTCAGTATCACAGTTTAGTTTATCATACCTTTTTCTGTCTTACTTGACTCTAGTCAGGTATATTACTCTGTATAATCCCTATAGAATATTACCTGAAACAAGAAAGAAGAGCTGAGGTGTATGTCCTGAAGCCTGAGTAAAATTCTGGGATTTCCAATAACAAGTTATGACATCAATTGTATCATTTTCCTTCTCTGATCCTCAGTGTAAATGGTAATTAAGTAGAGATGAGGAAGGGCTCATTTATGCTTCAATGTTCCATGATTCCTAGAAGTCCTCCAAGAGAGAGGAAGGACTTTGGAGAGGAAGTTAATCAAGTTAACTATGGTTAGTCCTGCTCCTTGGCTTCTCTGAGTGACTAAGATGGTGATGATGTTGAAGATGATGATGATGTTATCATTATTATTACTACCACTTATTGGGCACTTATCTTGGTGACAGATATGATGATTTCCACTTTATATTTAACAAAACTGAGGCTTAGAGAATGAACTGCCTAAGCTCATGACAGTTAGTAAGAAACCATGCTTGGATCTGAACACAGGCTGGTTTTATTTAAAATAAACTGTGCTCTCAGCCACAAAAATCATGTCCTTATTTTTGTTTGCAGTCAGCGTGACTCTGGATCCAGATACAGCTCATTATGAACTAATTCTGTCTGAGGATGGGAGACAAGTGACTCGTGGATGCCCTCAGGAGAAGCTTGATAATTCTTCTAGGAGATTTAGTGCCTTGCCCTGTATCCTGGGCTGTGAAGGCTTCACTTCAGGGAAACATTACTTTGAAGTAGATGTGGGAGAAGGAACTGGGTGGGATTTAGGAGTCTGTATGGAAAATGTTCAGAGGGACACTGTCATGGTGCCGACGCCTCAGTCTGGATTCTGGGCCATCAGACGGTGCAAGGAAGGCTATGTAGCGCTTACTTATCCCCTAACTTCCATTCAACTGACAGAGCAGCCCCTGGTTGTGGGGATTTTTCTGGACTTCGAGGCTGGAGTTGTGTCCTTTTACAATATGGCCACTGGCTCTCACATCTTTACCTTCCCAAAGGCCTCCTTCTCTGACACTCTCCGGCCCTATTTCCAGGTCTATCAGTATTCTCCTTTGTTCCTGCCTCCCCCAGATGAGTAAGGGACAGACCAAAGTCTCCTCCTTGGTTTAACTAGTATACAGAATATAATCTAAATCTCATGAGGACAGAAATGTAGTCTCTTTTCTTCACTGCTATTTCCCTGTACCTAGAACAGTGCTGGACTTTTCGTGCATAGTTAATAAATTTGCATTGAATAAATGGTTACAATGACTGTAAAAATACCCCAAAGGGTCACACTGAACTGGGGGAAAGCAAGATAATAGCAATGATTTTGCTTTGTCCTCTCCATCCCTCTTCAGTGGGTTCAGAGCTTTGATTTCTAGAGTAGAATGCTTTTTTTCAGAGAAAATTCTATATCCTTAAACACTTATTATTGCTAAAGAAGAAAAAATGATGATAAAGTAAATATTCAAGTAAATAAATTTAATTAACAAAATAAATATTTGGAAACTATAAGAATAATAAAGATAAAACTAGAAGTTGATTTTGATGCTGGCAAGTTATAGAAAGAAAAATAAGTCCTACTAGTCCTTTCAGGTTAAGAATGCTACTATATTAGATAAACCATTGGCTGCTCTACTCAAAAGGAGAATACATAAAAAATAGAAACATGAAAGGGCACATACTAGAATAATAATTTTGAGAGCAATTTGAAGAATTATGTGCAAATAAAATTGAAAATCTTAATTAAATGACTTTTTCAAAAGAAACTAAATGACCTAACTGACTCAAGAAGGGGAAAGAAAAGCTAAACAGACTAATACATAAAAATGTAATTCAGAAAGTTACAGAATTCCGATTAATATTTAGGAAAAAAAGCAAAACAAAGAGCAGATGGTTTTTTCTAAAGATAGCAAATCATTGTGCCCCTGAAGATTCAGTTAAGTTCTATAGAATAGAAAACGCAAACGGACAGTGGCTGAAACAAGTTCTCTCTCTCATGAAGAAGCAGTCCAGATGTGGAAGTACAGGAAATCCAGTCTAGGGCTGGTATAGCAACACCCCAAAATTGCCAAGCCTTCCAACAACCCTCGCACTATTCCTAGGGTCCAAGGCAGTTTCTAAAGCTCAAGGCATCACACCTGCATTCCAAGCTTTAAGATGGAAAGAGAGACACAGAACTAGAGCAAAGGGCATGCATTCAAGAGCTATCTTTTGCTACATACCCTACAACCTTCTGCTTTAATGTGATCAGCCAGAACTTGTCCAAAGCCACCTTCCTCCTTGTCCACCTTGGTGAGGCAGTAATGAACTTGGGCAACTTAGCTCCACCTTGTTAGAATTCTGAGCAAGATTCATCAGAGAGCTACAGGGAATGTGACTCCCATACCCACCCAATCCAATGTCTCACGTCAGTCTGGAAAACCCTCTCATGGTAGGCAGAATCTGTGGGCAGCATTTGGTACATATTTAGCCAAAAAACAAAAGAAGAGATGTCCTCTGGTGCCCCTTCCTCATACCTTTCTGATACCCCATGCCCTGTAATTGCGTGAGGTGTTAGGTACGTGAAGTGTATGTGGTGCTGCAGCAGAAGACCAGAGACACAGGAAAGAGCAGGAGTAACAGGATAGCAACTGAGAGAAGTAGAGAAACATAAATAGTCCAGATAAAGCAGTGTCTGTTCTCAGGTAAAGTTCAAATTCCTCACAATGGCCTAGAAGGCAAATTCTGGCCCACAGACCTTGCCTTCCTGGATTAATAGTCTGCGCTTCCACTTCTCACCTTTCATATACAGTAACTTTCTCTTTGGTCCTAGATAATGCCAAGGTCATTCTGGCCCAAGAGCCTTTGAGCATAATATGTTCTAGGATCAGAGTAGCCTTTTCCATATCTGCCTTTTCTGAAGCTGGGTGAGCTCATTTCAATCACCAGCTTGGCAGACAGGAAGTATTAGTGAATTAACATCCCAGGAGGAAAACTTCAGCTGAAGAGGGAATGGTGTGGGTGGATAAAGCTTCACCAAATGAGCTTCAGACAAACAATTCTGAGACCCCATTACACAGTACCTCAGAGGACATCCAGGAAATGGAAGCAAGCACTGAAAATGGGAAACAGGTCAGGAATGCACTTGAGACTGCCTTTTCCACCTTCCATGATACAGCCTCCCTGTTCCAGCACCCTGCATCCTAGTTACCACCTTCTCCTACATCCAGGTCTCAGCTCAACGTTTCAGTGACATGGGACTTCCCTGTGGTCCAGTGGTTAAGACTCCATGCTTACCATTCAGGGAAACCAGAATCGATCCCTGGTTAGGGAACCAGCTTCCATATGCCACAATGAAGAATGCTGCAACGAAAGATTCCACATGCCACAACGAAGATCCATGTGCCACTATTAAGACCTGGCACAGCCAAATAAATAAATAATAGAAAAAATAATTTTTCAGAGACAGCAACCACTGCTACCTCCCCCTCTCTTTTCCTTTTTCAATATATAAATATGGAAACAGCTTTAGATATTAAATGATTAAATTAACAGATATATTGTATGGAATACTGTAAAATACAGTAATAATACTCTTAGTTCTAAAGAATGCACACTCCAAATCACCTTCCCCATATATATGTTTGATCTTGCATTTTTTTTTCCTCAGCTTTTCCCCATGGCATTAAACATTATGTTAAGATGTGGTTTTAAACGACTAGTGATCTCATAATCGCACATACACTCAGTTGTCTCTTGCTATTTAATGTTGAAATGAACATCAATGTATGTAAGTAGGTTTTCACTTCTCTTGTTTTACTCGGGTGAATTTTTGAAAGAGAATTTCGGAGTCACAGTATATGAACGTTTGTTTAAAATACTACTGATATATTCTTATCTCCCTCCTTCCCTTTCTTCCTCTTCCCCAACCTGCCTCTTATGTTTCCACAACTCTCACTGTCATCAATCAAACCCTCTAAGAGCTGGGAACCTGAAGGGACTTTGATAATGTGGAAAACTATGGGCTGGGGAATCTGACTGGAGAATCTTTCTGAGGAGATGGGAATGAGACTGCTAAGTGAAAACATCACTGGAGCCTAGACCACTTCATTAGCCCTCATTTCTGTTTCCTAATGTAGGAAACGGAGGGATATAAAAATGGAAAAAATGGAGGGGAGAGGGGGAGAGAATAAGGATCTGGATGTATCTAGGATTTGCTACAGAGCATGGGTTGCTTCTCTTGAAGGACAGGCAGAATTGAGACTGTCCTAGAAGACTAATTCATGACCATTCACTAAGCATGTGCCAATTTTTGATGAGTATCAAACTACCTGAAAATTTAGTTGCTTAAAACGACTACCATTTGTTCACTTACAATTCTGTAGCTCAGCCAGTGGTTCTTGTAGTTAGGGTTAAATTCTGCTGGGTCTTCTCAGGTGTTTCCATCAACTGGAGAGTTGACTGGCATTGGGTGATATGCGATAGCCTCACCTGCAAGTCTGGCAGTTGGCAGGCTCTTGACTTGGGCGCTTTAATCTCCAACAATGAGCTCAGTATCTTTCATAACATAGGAGTTTCAGGGTTGTGAGAGAATCAAGATGTGTGAAAGCTGCACTATGCCAGGCTATTTTCAACCATCTGCTTGGGTCACATTTGTTAAATCACTTGGTCAAACCCAGATTCAAGAGACAGAGAAAAAAATTAACTCCAGTTTTTTTTTTTTTTAACTCCAGTTCTTGATGGAAGGAAAAGCTACAAAGTCACATTGCAAAAAGCAATGGGATAAGACAAATTTAGGAAATTTTTGCAATTTATCCTAAGAAGCTTGCTGCATAAAGTCTCAAAATCTAAATTAAGGAGGGACAGAGATACAGAGACACTCTGAGTCCCTAGCTCTCAACAGACCCAGTGCCTGTTTCTTTCCAGAAACAAGATTTATTAGAGCTCTCAGTGCTGTCAGTAATTACACTTTCTTCATCCACACAAACAGCCTCAGTGCCTGGGATTCTGTGAGAACTGATCCTCACATCCTTCTCTCTCAACCTTGCCCACTCACACTACCAGCCTGAAGTGGAATCTCTGCACTAGTTTTTTGGGACTCTCAGGGAGGGAAGAAGTGTTTATGCAGCAGCTGGGATTGAAAACGCAGGAAGCTCCACACCTAGGCACTTCACCCCAAATAGTCCCTCTTCACCAGGAATAAGGAAGACAAAGTGATTGTTGTTCAAGAAGGTGCTTGATTAGCATATTAATAAGCTTGTGGACCTTAGACTATGCTAATCTCTCCTTGAGTTTATCCTGATTTCCCCATTTTTTCCAAGTAAAAATGATCCAATCTGTGAAATTCCAAGAACTAGGCGTTGCCTCGACACTCTAGTCCACAGGCAGGGCCTCCAATCTTCAAAGCTCCCTCTCTTCCCCATGTCTTTTATCTTAGCCGTCTGTCCCTCTTCTCCAAGACCTAAATTCTCTGAGGATGGGACTGGATTTTTTTCTTTTTTTTCAATCTTGATACCACTCCTGAGTTCCTGCTTTAGTTTGCTGGACATTCTGGATCCATTAAAGATATTAGGTAAAGTTTAAAAATAAAATGATCCACCTTCCTAGGGTCCAGTCCAATTTCTGATTTTAATGAACAAGTGACACTACCTCTCTGGGTCTCCATCTCTTCAAGTGTAATAGTGGGGCAATAATCCCAGGTTGTAGTGAGAAATGCTCAGGCCCAAAGCACTAGCTATACAATAAAATAAACAGGCGTTTTAATTTTCTATATAATGATTGCAAAGCCCTTTCATACTTTTAAGACTTGCTGAAGAGGAATTCTTGGGCCACCATCACTTAATCTTTGTGGCATCCTGGGTAATTCAATTATTTCTCTGGGCCTTCCGCTATTTCAAAAATATTAACTGTGGAGATCGACAAAGAAGAACATTCACTACTGTGTGGGGCTCGACCCACTACTGTATGGGACTCGTAGCACGTCTGTGGTTCTCAACCGTTGAAGCAAATTCCTAGAGATATTTTAAATAACTTAGGGAAGCCTGGCCTGCCCCAAATTAAAAAGGGATGTCGATATAACGGAGGGGAGCTCAGGCAGAGGTCTGACATTCTGAGGTTCTGCAGGTAACACGGAAGGGTCTTCTCCCCTGGGGGTGTCGTCAGACATCACTTCTTTGGCCTTACCAGGCCCGCCACACCCCTAGATGAGCCACAAATGACTTCACCACTTCCCCCAAATCTACCGGGCACTCTCATTTCTCTCCAGATGCGGGTCCTGGGAGGAAGGGGTGGGGTTCAAGGTCCCCCCCAGCTAAAGCAGGGCGGGCGGCAGGACCCGTGGGGGTTGCCCTTACGCTGCGGCCTCCCTTTCACATTTTCTGGTGGCCGGCCGCTGTATGGAGTCCAGGACTCCGCGCATTTCGCGAACTGGTGGGGGCTGTTCTGTGAGGCTGAGGGGAGGAGGGGCGTTTAAGTTACATATCCTTTCCCTGCCACTGTCCGTGACGTATTTCAGGAAAGTTCTGAAAAGACAAGGTCACGAGTTTATTTCTTAAAAAGATGTTTTCCAGGTTTTGTTTGTTGGTAAGGACGATTCGTCTTTCCTCATTTGTGATTCTTACACCCGAAATTCAGTTGTTCACGAGACGCGCGCGCAGAGACCAGCAAGCAGGCAGTCGCTGTGAAGATAGTCGCGTCGCTACCGCGACTCCACCACAGACCTAAGGAGAGGAAATCTCGCGAGGCCGGATTCCAGCGTCACCAGCGTAAGAAACGCTGCTCAGAGCCGGGGCCCGCGCGCCGCGTGGGGGCCAGACCTTCGCTCACCGCGGAAGCCCCGCCCACAAAGCTGACCCCGCCCCTGCCTCCGAGAGTACCGTTACCGGCCCCCCTCCCCCGCCCTCGCTACTGCCCTTATAAGCCCTATGTGTACCCCACGCGTAACTTGCTTCTCGGCTTCTCTGAGTGGCCAGCATTCTTGGCGCAGACTCAGCATCCTTTCACCTGAGAGGTCACTCCGCGTCCCTAGTCAAAGTGAGGGTCTGAGGCTGGAATGCAGCAAGCATCTTGGGGATCTCTGCTGATCCTTTTTTCGTTTCTCTCTCAGGGCGAGAACTCTGGGAAATGAGCTGACCCAGGTGGACTCTTCAGGTGACAAAGATGGAAACCCCAGGTATGCCAGCAAGAAAAGAGGCAGGGTGAGTAAAGACAGTCCTAGGGTGGGGTGGCAGGAGGGCGAGGGTGAGGCTGATGTGGGGTCCATGAACCTGCAATTCCTTTTAGCCATACTTTGTAGTTACTGTTTTTTTTTTTTTCCCCCCGTGAAAGAGTTCAAATGGAAAAGTACAAAAAATAAGTAGAGGAAATCTGCGTATCCAACCCCAGATTTTTAAAAGTTAACATTTGACTTACTGCTTTAGATTGTTTTTAGAGAAATAAAAAGGTGACACGCTGAGGGAAGAACACCACCTATCTCTCTTAGGGGTATCCATGCTTCTGAAGATAGGTTCTATTCTCCCAGTAACTGCTTTTGTTAAAAATATTAAAAAGTATTTTCCCTAAGATTAGATGGATATGACATAATTTCCATGAATTATTAAAGTCAAGCAAAGCAATATCCAGCACTCCCTGGTATCCTTGGGAGTTCCCTTGTGACTCAGCTGGTAAAGAATCTGCCCACAATGCGGGAGACCTGGGTTCGCTACCTGGGTTGTGAAGATCCTCTCGAGAAGGGAAAGGCTGCCCACTCCAGTGTTCTGGCCTGGAGAACTCCATGGACGTCCATGGGGTCGCAGAGTCACACGACTGAGTGACTTTCACTTTCACTAAAGCAATATTAAATGTTTTCTTGTTGCACTGACCTTTTCTATCTAAACTTCTGTCCCTTTTTTCCCTATGTGGTATTGATTTCGTTTACCTATGTAGATGCACGCAGTGTAGTCCATCCCATTGAAAGAATAAATCATAATGTGCTCCTGTGTCCCTCTGTTGAAGAACATTTAGGTTGTATACTTCCACAGTGTGGAGAACTGGCAGGCTCTGCTACTGTGATCTCATGCTGTTTCTAAGATGTTTCCCAAAGACCTTTCAACATGTGTGTAAGACCTTTCCTGTTGCTGTATGTAATTTATCTAAATCCTATCTAATCCTAGTGTGTGTGCACCTCTCCCCGCTCCCCCCCGCCCCCATCCAGTTTACCTTTTCACCCTCCCAGTGGTAGACTTTCAGATTCCAACACCTACTCTTAATAAGTGCTGCCAGGTACTCTGATGTGGCATAGTGAGAGATAGGACATATCAATATGATGTCACCTAGGGTTCAAGTAGCATAGTCCTTAACCTCAGGGCTTCCCTGGTGACTCAGATGGTCAAGAATCTGCCTGCAATGCAGGAGACCTGGGTTTAATCCCTGGGTCAGGAAGATTGTCTGGAGAAGGGAATGGCAACCCACTCTACTCCAGTATTCTTGCCTGGAGAATCCCATGGATAGAGGAGCCTGGTGGGCTACAGTCCGTGGGGTTGCAAAGAATCAGATACAACGAACGACTAACACTGGAGAGAGCTAACCCTAGCTGCTCAGCAGGAACCCTAATTTAGACCAGGTGGTTTGAGTTGGTGATCCCATGTGTAAGAAGGCCCCAGGGTATGTGCTGAGGTGGGGAGGGAGAGATGGGAGAATCTAGAAAGGGCCTGTTCTCCAGCTCTTCCCATTTACTTGTTTCAGTAGGTGTAGTCTTACCATTAAGTATTGATCTTTTTAGTTTTATTTGTCTAACCAGTATTTTCTTTCAAAATTAAAGTGTTCACTAAAGTTTAACATATGTTTCTATCCGCACATGAATGAGTTTATCTGATAGCTTTTTCTTGATAGATAAGCTGATAAATGAGAACAATGTGAAACAACCAGAATAATGGAACTTGGAAAGTTGAAGAGTAGCTTTTGTTAAGGAGGGCAGCTTTTAAAACCATAGGCTAAAGTAAAATTTAGAGGTTGTTTTTAATTTTAATTCATCATGCCACTGTTTATCCCCTTTTTTATATGTAATAATAAGTTGATTATACAATTCTTAATGTTGTATTGTGCCTAATTATCCTTAAAATAATTGTCACCCCCATTCCAGCCAATAACATAATAAAAAACAACTTTATTGAAGGATAACTTATACACAATAAAATGCACCTGTATTAATGTCAATGAGTTTTATAGACCAGTATGTGTGGTTACCACCTTAACCAACACACAGGACATTTCCATCAACTTAGATAGTTCCCCTGTGCCTCTTTGTAGGCAATTCCCTGGGCTATATATATCAACTTGGAGAGAATTAACATCTTAACAATTTTAAGCCTTGATTAGGGTGGTGGTAAATGCAAATATACATTTGTCAAAACTCATCAAGCTGCACATTTAAATTCTGTGTAGTTTACTATATAAAAGGGATTTCAATGAAATAAAAAATAAAGATCAAAAATAAAAATTACCTCAGCTACTACCTCTTATTATTGACATGATTCATAATCATCAGAATCATTTGGCTTGTACATCTTTTTATCAGTAGGCTCTGTATTTGAGGTGCTGCAGTGGTTCATTAGTTTCTTAATATCTCAAAACCAACCAATTGATGCTGGCCTTTGTGACGTGGCAGGATGGGGAGAAAGGTCACAGCCAGACAATGAGAGTCAGCAAAGTACCTGTGTCAGAGATTATTAAACTTTTGTTAAGTATGGTCCCTTTCCTCTTCTTCCTGGATTCAAAGTTAGACTCCTTCTTGTCAAATGACTGAATTTGACAAGAAGTTAGACCCTTCTTGTCAAATGACTGAATACTAGTCTGTAGAAGGTGGGCAAAAGTGGTGTGTACCCCTTCAGACTTAGCCAAAAGTGGTGTGTACCCCTTCAGAACTGCCAGTTACAGTTCTCCATCTTTTTTCTCTTTAGAGTCCATGGGTCAGAGACTAGCCCCAGAGCATCCTTGGAACCATGACCTGAAGAGAGACAAGCCTCAAAGTGGAAGGAGCTACATTTGCATCACCACTGGAGAACAATCACCTCCAAGGGATTTGGAGAGAAGTCTTCTCTAATACCCACTTTTAAGTCCCAGTTGTATTTTTTATTCTCCTAGCACTCAGTGTTGTTGAGGGGAAATTCTAGATTTCCCATAATATCTTGGTCATGAAACTGAAATGAAAGTCAGTCTGTCTGTCATGTCCGACTCTTTGTGACCCCATGGAGTATAGCCAGCCAGGCTCCTCTGTCCATTGGAATTCTCCAGGCAAGAATACTGGAGTGGGTAGCCATTCCCTTCTCCGGGGGATCTTCCTGACCCAGGAATCAAACCTGGGTCTCCTGCATTGCAGGCAGATTCTTTACTGCCTGAGCCACCAGGGAAAAGGTCTTTATGTATATGCAAGGCAAAGCAGATCAGGACCAGAGCAGGCTGAGAGCTGCTCACAGGGTAGGGGAGATCTTGTAGAAGTGTAGAACAGTGGTGCAGAGGTTAGCATTGCCATCAGGATGGGTCTTTGGGGCATGCCAGCATCCACCAGAGACTGGAAGGACTATTTAGAGTAATTGATTAAAAAAACAAACTTTAGGTTACTTACTGCTGTCAGAAAGGGTTGGGCTTAGAATGATGGGTAAATCAGGCATTAACATCTCCATTTTACTAATGAAGAAATTAAGTTTTATAGAGAATAAGAGTGTTTTTGTACCTGTTACAGTACTTAGTTCATAGTAGATACACAGTAAATATTTGTTGAGGGAATTTCCTAGTGATCCAATGGTTAGGACTTGATGCTTTCACTACCTTGGACCTGGTTAGATCCCTGGTCGGGGAACTAAGATCCAGAAAGCCAATAAAGAAATAAGTAAATAAATAGAGAAATATTTGTTGAATGAATGAATGATTCTCTAATCTAAGACCTTTAATGGTTATGCCTTCCACCAAGAATTGAGAACTTGCCTAGTTGGTGGTATATAGAGGGGTAGGGGACTGGGAAGGAGGACAGACACCTTCTAGTTGGGTAGAGAATGTTCATATGTGCTCTCTGGTGTCCCCTTGGCCCTACCACTCCCCATTGCCTTGGGACTCATTCCATTTACACATTAATGTCATCAGTCTCCCATGGGCTTCAGTTGTGTGGAATCTCTTTCTACACTTCTGGAGTTGTCCCCACCCCTATCAGTTTGCCCTCTCCCATCTCCTTCTCTCCATTGCCTTCCCTGCCTCTCCCTCCCATCCTGCCATATCTATTCACATATGTCTTCTGTATTTTTTTTTTTTTTTTATGTTATAAGCATAAGTCCTTAGGCAGCTGTGCATAATATGATGAACCTGGAGCCCTAAGCAAAGAATGGAGTTGTGACAGATACACCTTCTACTAGTCTATGTTACACATAATAAGATATATAAATATTGTAAGGCCCCCTGTGGCTCAGATGGTAAAGAATCTGCCTGAAGTGTAGGAGACTCAGGTTCAGTCCCTGGGTTGAGAAGATCCCCTGGAGAAGGGAATGGGAACCCACTCCAGTATTACTGCCTAGAGAATTCCAATGGACAGAGGAGCCTGGTGGGCTACAGTTCATGGGATTGCAAAGAGTTGGACATAATTGAGCCACTAACAGATCACATCAAATACTATTGTACCATGTGGTTATTAGGCAAACACAATAAGCAGTGCTTTAAAATTATAGTTAATGTAACACTTATAGACATGTCAAATTTTATAGTTATTCTGTGTTTATTAGCTGCTATTAACTACCTGGGCATCTTATATGAGTTATTTTATTGTATTATCTGCTGCAGGAGGGATTGGAAGGCATTGTCTTTAAGGAGCTTTAAAGGTCCATATCCAAGGCTCTATGACTGTATGATTACTGTTTGGACAGATAAAAGCTAAAACAAGGGAAGCAGGGAGTGATACTGTTGCAGGGTGAAAGTTGTGTGATGCTAACTGGGCAGAGTTCTCCCAGAAACATCTGGGACCACTGAGACCCATTTCTCTGGAAATCTTGAGACCAGATAATTGGATGAGGCTTTATACATCCCCATCCTATTCCTTTCTGGTCACTGTCCAAATTGTCACCTCCTGGTTATGATCCTCCCCACAGTCTGCTTTTTATCTTCTCCACTGGGACACCAGGATCAAAGGATGACACCCCTCATACATACATCACAGTACATACACAGTGCCTATGGGTCCGTGAGGTGTGGGAAAGAAATTCTGTCTGCATCCCTTCCTGCAGGGCTTAGGCCTTCTCCGATGAAGGTTGCTTTTTGAGGTCGTCTCTCCTGGAATTTCTGCTGGGTTTGGGAGCCAATCCCCTCCCCATGTTCCACCTTGGCAAATAGAGATTTCCCCTCCCTCCTCATTTCTGTTTTGCCACCATATCAGACCTTGCTTTTACCCAGGACTTTTGCCCTTTTTATAGAGAAAACCAAAGCCATGGGTAGGAACTCCACCAACATGCAGTCAGATTTATGTAGTGTTATGTCTTGCTGAAATATGGCAGATAAGATGATGAAGTTTTGGCCTTAACTGGGTTTTGTTTGTTTTAGTAGCTGGAAGACAGAGAAACATAAGATTAGTAAGCTTTCTACTAGCCATCACCTTGGTAATTCATGCAATAATCCAAACTATATGTTCACTTCAGTTGCTCAGTCGTGTCCACCTCTGCGACCCCATGGACTGCAGCACGCCACGCCTCCCTATCCATCACCAACTCCTGGAGTTTACTCACACTCATGCCCATTGGGTCGGTGATGCCATCCAACCAGCTCATCCTCTGTTGTCCCCTTCTCCTCCTGCCTTCAATCTTTCCCAGCATCAGGGGCTTTTCAAATGAGTCAGCTCTTCACATCAGGTGGCCAAAGTATTGGAGTTTCAGCTTCAACATCAGTCCTTCCAATGAATATTCAGAACTGATTTCCTTTAGGATGGACTGGTTGGATCTCCTTGCAGTCCAAGGGACTCTCAAGAGTCTTCTCCAACACCACAGTTCAAAAGCATCAGTTCTTCGGCACTCAGCTTTCTTTACAGTCCAACTCTCACATCCATACATGACTACTGGAAAAACCATAGCTTTGACCAGACGGACCTTTGTTGGCAATGTGATGTCTCTGCTTTTTAATATGCTAAGTTACAAACCTTCAAATCAGTTGAAACTTAAATGTGTCCTATCTGATAACAAGTGTAAGAACACATTTAAAGTTTTTAAAATTAGGATTTGATAGAAAAGTCTAAATAAACTTGATATAAAAGTAAGTATAGTTCTTTTTTTCCTAGAAAAAAAATTTTCTTAATGGGTAACCTTTTTTCTAGTCACTTAGAAGTAGGGAACATGATGGCTATTAAAGGCCTCCAATTTCTACCTTCTCTGTGGTCAGCCTGCCATCAGCCAGAGGCCTCCCTCTGCTGGACAACTCTGGGAACATCAAGTTCCTTATTCCATAATTTCTTGTCTCCTTGTTCTAGGTGAATACATCCTTTTGGGAGTCCTCTTGAAGGTGCTCTTGAAGTCCTGCACCCTGACATTTTAATATCACCTTTGTTTCACTTGAATTCTAGAAGTGTCAGCTTGTTGTCTTTAGGAAGGCCCCCTTTAGCTGCAAATCTCTTTCTGAGTTCTACCTTTTTAAAAATCTTCCTTATGGAAGGAACAGGTTCGAGGTGCTCTGGCTACAGTTGAGAAAGCTTCTGATTTATTGATGAAGATGTATTGACAGAATGAGAGATGATTGTGGGCTCATGAAAGGGGGCTTCCAAGATAGAAACTGGAAACTCAGGATGGAGACAGAAAGAATCAGCACATACTGAATACCTGCTGAGGAGTTTTAATCTAACCTGTACCATGTAAAGATGAACTCCTGCAAACAGTCATAGTCTCTTCCCCTGAGCTAGGTTCCCTCTTTTAAAACTGAGAGTTTAGCAGCAGTTTTAAATACTGAACTCCACAGCTGGGAGAATGGAACTGCCTTCACAATTGCAGGCAAGTTCTGTGCTCAGCCATGTGCACCAAGAGGCAAGCCTCTTGGCTTGTGCACAAAGAGCTTAACTTACAATAAATAAGCAAAGGTAAGCACAAAGAGGTGGAATAATGATTCATTTTTATGGGTGATAAAATGTCAGGACCAGGTCTCCTCTATCCTTTACCGTTCTTTATATTCTCCACCTCATTCACCCCCTTGGTGACCTCACCAAGTCTCATGAATTTAAATGCCATCCATATACCAATGATTCCAAAATGTATGGCTCCAACTTAATTCAACTCCATCCTCCCCTAAACTACTCTGTCAAAGCTGCTACTGACATCCATACCACTAAACCAAGGAACTGTTCTCAGGCATCTAGTCACTTCAGTCTATCAGCAACATTTGAACCCAGTTAATTTACTCCCTCATCCGCTTGGGAAATCTCTTAGACTGCAAATTTTACAACAAAACTTCTGATTCACCCTCCCAGCACCATCATAGCACACTTGCTTCTCTCTTATAGATGATCATTTTAGGAAAATTCATCTCATTCTTCTAGTTTATTCTTTCAGCCACATTGAGTTTGAGAGCTCACAACATCTAAAAGCATTGAACAAATTAAAAGAGAAAAACCACATGATAGTATCAATACATGAAGAAAGTCTAGCTGCCATTTAATTTAAAAAAGTAGAAAACAATTGAAGGGAACCATTTAAATATAGTGGAGATACAAAAAATTAACATTATGCTAAAGGACAAAACAATGCCATGTTAATTAAAACCGAGAACTAAACAGGGCTGACTGCTAAAAATATTATTCAAATTTACTGTGGAAATTCTTAGCAAATGCAGTACAAAAAAACAAATGCTTGGTATTCACATAAAAAAATTTTTTGCACCCTTATATGTAAAAGTTTTACAACTAATTGATTTTCATTAAGTTTAAGTGAGTAAACCGGGCTCAACATATGGTATTGTGTTTTTTCCCCTTGGATGTGAAAAAAGTAGTAATTAAACTGAATTCCAAAATTAAAACTTCGAAAGCTTTAAGAGCCAATTCTATAAAAGTGTCCCCAAATATCAATATTTAACGTGGTGTAGCACACCAGGGTTGAAAACCCTGCGCCTGGAGAAATACTATCTAGTTAGGCACAGAGCGGAAATTTCAAATATCCAATCTGGGCAGTTCTGTCTCCAGGAGCAGAGAAACCCGGTAAGAGGTTTTGGGCTTTAGCTCTAAAATTCCAGGGCAGCCAAGTTCTCCTGACCCTGGCGGGAAACTAGCTGACAACCGGCAAATGGTCCCGGGGTAAGTCGGCCGAGCCTGGCCTCGATGGCGCAGCCTGAGGCTTGCGAAGACACCAATCTGAGTGCCGGCTAAGCCGGCGGATCACCGTCGTTCCCAAGGTCACCTTAAAAGCATTTCAGAGCCACCCAATTTCGGAAAAAGCCAACTTAGCGGTAGCGATATGGCCCAAGAACCTATGTCCCGGCCTTGATCTCAGATAACACGAGAAATCTTTAACAGACAAACGAGCACATAGCACACGGACCCAGCCCTCAATCGTGCTGCTGAGAACTACTCTGGGGTATGGGACTAAAGGATAGGCTCCAAAGTTCCCCCGCTTGTTTCTGACATACGATTAAAACGGGATTAGGGAAATCGTTTGAGAGGCCCAAAACACCAGCTTCTAACCCCACAGTGTGAGTTTTAAGATTCTGATGTAGAGCTAAGAATGGCTTGCACACACTATTTGCATTGAGGGCAGAAAGAAAAAAAAAAAAGTGTGGTAATAAAGCTCTTTCCCTGAAATAAGTTGGTGGCTCTTAAAAGAGCCGTTGGTTTATTGGAAGCAGCTTCCAACGGAACTCTTACTTCTTCTTGGGTGCTGCCTTCTTGGGTTTGGCAGCGGTCTTTGGCTTGGTTATCTTTACTTTGGCCCCTTTGGGTTTCACAGCCTTGGCTTTGGCAGGGCTCTTGGCTACTTTCTTAGGCTTCACAGCCTTGGGCTTCTTAGGACTCTTGGAGGACTTCTTTGTCGCCACAGGCTTTTTAGCCTTTTTTGGAGTCTTCACACCTTTCTTAGTAGCAGCCGCCCCAGTGGCCTTCTTGGGCTTCTTAGAAGCGTTTGTTACC
Source organism: Cervus canadensis (assembly GCF_019320065.1). Lineage (NCBI taxonomy): Eukaryota > Metazoa > Chordata > Mammalia > Artiodactyla > Cervidae > Cervus > Cervus canadensis. The sequence goes on along the minus strand of NC_057413.1, from coordinate 23,429,462 downwards.
TTGGTTTTCGTTGCCACCTTTGTGGCGCTGGGCTTAGCATCCACGGAGGCTACTTTCTTGTTGAGCTTGAAAGAACCCGAGGCGCCGGTGCCCTTGGTCTGCACCAAGGTGCCTTTGCCCACTAGGCTCTTAAGACCCAACTTGATGCGGCTGTTGTTCTTTTCCACATCGTAGCCAGCGGCTGCCAGCGCCTTCTTCAGCGCGGCCAGGGACACACCGCTGCGCTCCTTAGAGGAGGAAACGGCTTGCAGAATCAGCTCCGAAACTGAAGGGCCCGCGGGTTTCTTCTTGGCGGCTGCTGCAGCCTTCACAGGTTTCTTCGCCTTCTTGCCAGCTGAAGGCTTCTCAGGGGGAGTGGAAGCAGCTGGAGCGGGGAGCGCGACCTCGGACATGGCGGAAGTAAGGAGAAACTAACTAAACCGCTAGACCCAACGAGGCAGTAAGATGCGGGTGGCTCGGGCGCGCGATATTTATAGGGCGGGGCCGCGCTGTGATTGGTGAGCGCTGGCGCCCGCCCCCGGCACCCTAGCGCCCCCTGCCCTCCCGGCTGGGTCTCGCAAGGCAGCAGCCGGCCGCCGGGGCCTGTGGTCCCGCTTTCCTGCCGCTTGCACTGAAGCACCCAGACAGCATCCTTCTCCACCCCTCACCTCGACGCCGGTCGCCCAGCGGAGACGGAAATACTCCACTCGGCAGGGTAGGGTCCAGGCCATTACCATCAGAGGGTGCGACCTCTTTTTAAAAAAAGCAGGGGTTTTTTGTTTTGTTTTTTTTCCTTTTGGGGGTGGGAGGAGGAGCTGTAAATAAGGTAATTGCGTAAGAATCCAAGGAGTTTCACCTGAAACCTCGCCTCTGGGAAGCACTGCCAAGGGATATCAGTTTCTAATCTGCAATCAATTCAAAAGGTTATATCTTGGATGACTGAAAGGGAGAGCGGAAAGCGAGAATATGTAGGCCTGGTCTGCAGGTTTGGGAAAAGTTCTCATTGATGCCACTTCCTTTCCTGGCAACGCTGAGTATGTGCGGTAAAGACCCGAGACGCGAGTGCCCTTGGTCTGAACCAGGGTGCGTTTATGTATTTGGGACAAAGGAGAATTGCAGAAAACAAAAGAATTGGTTAACACTGCAACTGACCCTCAAGCTGCACCTGTGGAAAACTTAGCACGCAATTTATGTAATTTCAACTTATTTCCACAGCCCAATGCACGTAACAAATTTTGGATTGCCTTTCATCCTCATAACATATACCAAGCTGCAAACCTAGAACACGAAAGACATCAAGTAATCTCTGGGTGGACTAAACTGTGCCTGGATAGGCATTGCACACAGGGAGGATGTGGGAGCAGGGGGAAAAGTTGCTTTAGTATGAAAATGTGAGAACACAGCCCCGAGATAATATTTTAGGGCACTGTCCCTTTAACTTGTTTGTGGCTGTAAAAGCAGCAACAATGCTAAAACGACTTCACAATGCGAATCAGACTAACCACTGAAGAGAATAAAACTTCCCTTTCACAACCCCACTCTGGTTTACAGTCCCTCACAATTCAGTCCTGGGCAATCTCCTAGCAGTAGAGAGAATGAAGCAGTGACAAGTCATTCCCGCGCCAGTACCTGCGGTTTTCAAACAAGTCCGCACTGGTCTTAGTAACCCGAATTTCCCCCAGTAACCCTCAAAAAACCTAAGAGCTCGTTTCCGCCTGTGGCCAATAATAAAAGGGTTCCAGACACAGGGAATGGCAACCCACTCCAGTATTCTTGCCTGGAGAATCCCAGGCACAGAGGACCCTGGCGGGCTACAGTCCGTGGAGTCGCAGAGTCGGACACGACTGAGCCCAGACACGAGAGTCGCCCATCTTTACCCTTTCTTAACTGTCATTTTCTTGAGTCTGTATTTACAAAACCCATTACGTAATTTCTAATAACTTGGAAGAGATAAGAACAATTGGAGCTAGGCGTCTTGGTTTAAAGGACAAGTATAACACAGGTATACAATGTTTCTCCAAGAGGAAGGTTTCATAAATGAGCATTTCTGGAAAGACATAAGCTTTTCCTATAGTAATAAATGTGGCATCTAATACAAAGTTTTTAAAAGGGAAATACTGCACGCAAAAATTTGTTTAAAGAATGATTTATACCGCCTGTGTCTAATGGGTTTAACAAGTTTCAAATGAAAGGGAAATGCTCCATGCAAATGAGGGATGCTAGATATGCATTCTTACTGGCTACCAAGTAAAATGGACTCTACCAATCAAAAGGTAGAATCTGGACTACCGCTTTCGCATAACGGTTCACATTTGGTTTTTTCAAAAAAAATAAGATCAGTCACTGGCAGTAGTAAATTGTCTTCGTTTTGGTCCATAATCTGTTCACTGAGTTTAGTCCATCGCCTGCTTCCCATGGGGAAATTCCTCTGATCCCTTGTGGCTGTCCCGCCGTTGTCTACCCGGCATTGCACCAGGCTAAGTGTATTCTAGACTTTAGTTTCAGAAAGCTCCAAGTATAAAGTCAGAGCATAAGAAAAAGGTGCCTTATTACAGAAAATACTTATGGAAACGCTAGTGTGATTTTTTTTTTTTTTTACTGTTTTTGTGGTTACATCTTCTAGGTTTCAAAGAAGTTCGTCGGTCAGTTTAAGCTTTACAGAGAGATCTCTCTTTTTTGGTAAAATGGCTTTAAAAATTTCTAACCCGATATCGGGTTACAGACCAGAGAATGTACCCTCAATTCCCACCTGACTCAGGGGACTAAGAAAACCTACATTACTACAATATCAATTTAGTGAATGTCTATTTTTCCGAAAAGGTAACGCCCAGAGCATTGCATTGACAGGAAAATCGTGTGTGGAAAAGAACAAAAGTTTAAAAAAAAAAAAAAATTGAAAAGAGCTGAGGATAGAAGGAAGCGGCCAATGAAACTGTACGGTTTTTGGAAAGTTTAAAGCTAGACTAATCAGAACCTGTAACGTAATATTCAAACTTTTCTCCCGCCCAATCACTACCCCTGACGTACTATAAATACCAGCAAAAAATACTGGGCGATTTATTTGGGCTAGTGTTAGGCATATTTGCTTCGCAGTTACTTGTCATGGCTCGTACTAAGCAAACTGCCCGTAAATCCACCGGCGGCAAGGCGCCACGCAAGCAGCTAGCCACCAAGGCGGCTCGTAAGAGTGCACCGGCCACTGGCGGCGTAAAAAAGCCTCACCGCTACCGTCCTGGCACGGTGGCCCTGCGCGAGATCCGCCGCTACCAGAAATCCACAGAGCTCCTTATCCGTAAACTTCCTTTTCAACGCCTTGTGCGTGAGATTGCCCAGGACTTCAAGACCGACTTGCGCTTCCAGAGTTCGGCGGTGATGGCACTGCAGGAGGCATGTGAAGCCTATCTGGTGGGTCTTTTCGAGGATACCAATTTATGCGCTATTCACGCAAAGCGCGTTACCATCATGCCCAAAGACATCCAGCTAGCCCGTCGGATCCGCGGGGAGAGGGCATAAATTCCAGTCTGAGATTTCAACCAAAGGCTCTTTTCAGAGCCACCCACGTTTTCAAGTAAAACGGCTGTAAGACAAACCAACTACAGTAGTTGAATATACTGCTTTGGGGATGGAAGAACATTCATCAATAACACTCGGGTCATGGGTGCTTTTTGTTTCAATATTCCCTGCATATGCGAACAAACTGGCCCTTTGTGTTTAGTACTGTTATATCTTAATGAAGAGCCAGAGTTTCGGAGGCACGCAGAGTGACATTTGCAGATGTTTTTATAATAGGGCCTTTTGACCGTCAGGATAGTATAACCATTTTTACATTTCTATCTCTGATTTTGACATTTTTACGACTATCAAAAATTATTGATAGTAAATTTTCGCCCTTTAAAGAATTTGTTCTACCTAGGATATTTGGAATATGTTTGCTCTAAGCCTGCTTCCTCTAATTACTTTAGTTAAAACAGTATAGCCCAACCTGATCCGCCTCTCACTTCCGGCCCTTCAGTTCCTTTGGCGCCTGTTCCCGGGGTTGGAGGAGGGATTAAGGGCGGGGATTGATGGCGTCACTTCCGGCTTGCACGCTTTCCGTGCCCTCTCTGGCGGGAGGGGCGGAGGGAGTAGGTATATAAGAATCGGTTCTCGGGTTACTCGTCAGTCGCTGTTGGTTTACTCGCGAAGCCATGTCGGGACGCGGCAAAGGCGGCAAAGGCTTGGGGAAAGGTGGCGCTAAGCGCCACCGTAAGGTTCTGCGCGACAACATCCAGGGCATCACTAAGCCTGCTATCCGCCGCCTGGCTCGTCGTGGCGGTGTGAAGCGCATCTCTGGTCTCATCTACGAAGAGACCCGCGGCGTCCTGAAAGTGTTTCTGGAGAACGTGATCCGGGATGCAGTCACCTACACCGAACATGCCAAGCGGAAGACTGTCACCGCTATGGATGTGGTCTATGCTCTCAAGCGCCAGGGCCGTACTCTCTATGGTTTTGGTGGTTAACCTTTCCGGTTTGCCCTCAGTTTGATTTCAATCTAAAGGCCCTTTTCAGGGCCACCCAACTACTCTTAAAAAGAGCTGTAACTATTAGCCGGGAAGCAGTTAAGTGCTATAGTGGAAATGGAACACTAGCCCTGAACTAGAAAACATTGCGGGGTTTAGTAAAGTGCATATACGTACAGAATCATTCGCCCTCATGGTAGCGGCGAAGATTATTAAAAGTGGAAAAGTAAGAAGAAAAACTTCAGGTCGCCAAGCCCCACGCATGAGTGTCAGCCTATCAGAACTGGTGATCTGTGCTTTACCGCGGCGACATAAGTAGGGGGTGGGAAATCGAGCGAGAAAAGGCAAAAACCAGGTTTAGTAAATGTTTTTTACGTGTTATGAAACAGACTGACATCTGAGTCTCATGTCCTGAGAACAGTACTGAAATTACCGCCACTAATGGGGTGATTTGTCTCGATTAAAAAACTAACCTGAAATGGTGTGCAAAAGAAGCCGGATTCAGACAGCAAGGAAACCCAGGCATTTAGTTCAGAAGAAGTTATGAAGAAAACGCGCTTCCCTATATTTCGGTGTCAACACAGCGCTCGGTAGTAAGCCATACTTTTGCCTTCTATCACAGAGAAATGGAAATTAGGGTGATTGAAATATTCTAAAATAAACTAGTGATGGTTGTACAACTAAGCAAATATACTAAAGTTTATTGCTTGTACACTAAAAAATGTGGATGAAATTTTATGGTATGTAGATTATATCTCAAGCTTATTATATAATCTCCCGGCAGGGTAGCAGGAGATGAAGTTTGTAGGGTAGGCCTGTTGGTCTGTGAAGGTGTTCTCTTGCTAAAGTATGGCCTCCTTGGTCTATGCTTGGTCTGTCGTAGCCACAGAAAGGTTTTAAACAAGAAAATCTCTCGTACAATTATATGTTCCAGTAGCATATCAGACATTAGAACTCAGTTGAAGGGACGTGAATTTACTTGAGGTTGGCTAGTAGGGAAACAGCATTTCCATCTAAAAGGTATTCACAAATGCCTCTATCAGTGAGTTCTGTGTCATTTTTATAGAGGGCTGTCTGATTTCAGCCTCAGTATGTTAGTTCTAGTGTTTCCCCTAATTTTTTCAGTTTCTTTCCCACCTGATAACTGTCTTCCAAGACTTGGAGGGGAATGATATAATTACCTAGCCTGCCTTAATTTAAACTGACAATGGGGAGGGTTCAAAGCTGCATTTTGGATGACTAGAGGAGCAAAAATGGGCCTGTTTAGGAGAGTAATGTAATTCTGGTGCCCTTCAGTACATATGTGTTGATTTTGTGTAATGTGCCAGCTATTGTTTAAGCATTGGGGTACACCAGTAAGCAAATTAGAATTTCCTGTCCTCCATTCAGATATGTAATAAAATATGTAGATACAGATTTCCTACACTGAAGGGAAGTGTGGCTGCTCCATAGATCACCTTCTTTTGTGGTTGGCCTTTTTTTAGTTCATAAACCTCGTAGATTGTATCATACTCATTTTAGTCATACCCACTACCTGGGTAAAAAGGTTAGGTCTTTCTCAGACCTAACACTCCTGAAGTCCTTGTTCAGAACAAAGACAATGCTGCTTGATATACCACTCCTGCATCATTCGTAAGAGAGAAAACCTGTCATGCTGATTGATTCAGGCAGTGACAAGTCAAAGAATTATAGATAAGGAATCAATCATGGCAGCACTATGGTGGGCCTGAGAGTGGGAGAGGGCCTGTGTCCTTGTGCAGAACATTCATGCCTGCATTCATTGAACTCTGCCACGTGAAGACAGCAGGAAGACAGTAGGCTATGAAGTAGGAAATGGGTCCTCATCACACACCCGATCTGCCTGAATCTGCCCAGCACCTTGATGCTGGACTTCAGTCTCCAGAACTCTGAGAAATATTTGTTGTTAAAGCACATGGTCCATGGTATTTTTATTGTATCAGCCTGAACTAAGACACCATTTTATGGATATAGGTATTTTCTGTGGTCTGTTTTGATGACAATCTCTATTGCTTCCACTCATTTACAAACAACGTGCTGCTATAAAACATGTTTAAGTTCTTAGTGCTCTCATCCAGTCTGACCATTTATATGTTGATGAGTCCTCATTTTTTTTCTCTAGTCCAGAAGTCTCACCTGAAATTAAGAACCTCGCTTTCTCAACTGCCTAGTCAGTATCTCCTCCAGGATCAAGAGACAGGTGTTAGCAGAATGACGAGACAGCAGTGTTTCCTAGAGCAGTCATCAATACACGTCTCAAACAAAAAATCAAGGAGGCTGATTATTCAGCCAGTCGGCTGGTTTATCAATTTGAGCACACGTCAAAAAAAAAACCTTTGTAACCATATTGTCATGTTTGAAAGTTTCATTTTAAAGTATAACTTACAGCAGAGTACAGAGAGAGACTAGATGGAATGAAGCTGAAAGTACAAGAGAGCCACTTAAGAGTCACCTTACCACAAAGGAGGGAGCGTCTGCCTACCATCTCAAAGGCCCTACTAGAGGCCTAAGGGTTCAGAACAGAATATAGTAAATGGGAATTTATAAACTGCTTAGCCAGAGGCCTCCAGCCTGAGGATGAAAATCAGCAATGCCAAGGCACTTTAAAAACCAAGACCACTGGGTTTACGAAGGGTCACGGCAGTCAGCATGATGGATGACTCAAACTTGAGAGGTACCGGAGGCGAAGGTTTGGGGCGCGACCCCGGGGGCGGACAACGAGGTGGTGGGGCTGCAGAGATCAGAGCGCAGATCCCAGCGTCGCTCACTGCAAACATTAAGAACACCCAGGGTCTTTCCTGCAGCGTATTTAATTCATCTGGCTTGTCAGCGACCAGCAGCACCCCGGCAGTTTCTGGCAATTTGCACAAATGTTTATTAAATACTTTGGGCTTCCCAGGTGGTGCAGTGGAAAAGAAGCCGCCTGCCAATGCCGGAGACGCGAGACGCGGGTTCGATCGAATTGAGAAGGTCCCCTGGAGTGGGAAATGGAAACCCACTCCAGTATTCTTGCCTGGAAAATCCAAAGGACAGAGGAGCCTGGCGAGCTACAGTCCAGGAGTCGGCCGCGACTGAGCACACACACATGCGCATCCAGGAGTTTTGCCTTTACTTATACTTGACAGTCCTCTTACAGACGATTTGGGGGTAGGCAAGATCCCTCCCACGCTGGGGGCTTGTTAAACAGGGCACCGGGACTTTCACCGCATACTAAGCCAAACATAACTTTACTCTCCTATTGACCAAAAGCACCGCTACTCTTCACACATGAAGGACTAGATGAAGTTAAGTGTTTTAAGTAGAGAACCCGCACAGAAAAACTACTTTAGCACGAAAGGAAAATACATTTCTAATCCTAATCCAAGTACACATTGAGCACAGCCCTTTCCGAGAGGGAGTGGGCGGCCCTGAAAAGGGCCTTTAAATAAACGTACTGGATGAAGCTTTAGCCGCCGAAGCCATAGAGGGTGCGGCCCTGGCGCTTGAGCGCGTAGACCACATCCATGGCGGTAACAGTCTTGCGCTTGGCGTGCTCCGTGTAGGTGACCGCGTCCCGGATCACATTCTCCAAGAACACCTTCAGCACCCCGCGGGTCTCCTCGTAGATGAGCCCGGAGATGCGCTTCACACCACCACGACGAGCCAGGCGGCGGATGGCGGGCTTGGTGATACCCTGGATATTGTCTCGCAGAACCTTGCGGTGGCGCTTAGCGCCTCCCTTCCCAAGGCCTTTGCCGCCTTTGCCACGTCCAGACATGCTACCTGAACTTGCAAGAGTGTGCGATACAGCAGTGGGACTACTGCTTGGTCAAGAGTAATTATAAGCTGTAGTCGGACCTCATTGAGAACTGAAAGCGCGGGCGGGAAAAGACGCTCTGAAACCACTCCCTTGGCTCCGCCCCTTTCTGGATCCAGTGACTGTGAGAGGGAGAGAACCTAGTATAATGCATATGTTAAATTTTACTCTGGATTGTTTTGCTCCCTTTGGTCTTTGAATCTGAGTCTATATTTTCGACTGAGAATATTAGTAAGGGCTTATGGTTTTTTTGGCAAATACTGTACTTTCTCATTCAGGAGGTGCCTTAGTTGTGAATGGTAGCAGAATATGACGCTTACCCTTCATATGCTATTTTTGAGCTGTTTGTTTTTTTTTTTAATACCAGACATAGAGTAGAATTTACTTTTTCTTTTTTGTGAGAATTTATTGTTTTGTGAGGGACACTTACATTTATAAAGGGAATTTCAATTGATACCTTTCTCTCTGTACCAGGAAGATAGGATAACTGGATCACCAGAGAATCTCATCAATGAGAAGACACTGGACTTATTTCTGTGTAATAACCTTACTGTTGTTTGCTTTCCTGGTAACCTCTCATAACTAGCTCCCTCCTACTTCTTTTGTCTTTAGTTGAAGATATTTAAAGTGGGGTCTTGGACAAACTTGCAGAGTTTTACTCAGTTTTTCTAGGTATCTCTTATGCATATGTGAGGTGTACATGTTATTAAACTGTTTTTCTCATGTTAACCTACCCTTTTTACAGTGGTTCTCAGCCAAGAATTTAGAAGGGTAGAGGGAAAGTTATTTTCCCTCTCCTGTAAGTATGTTGATTATTTTGAGCTGTAGCAGAAAAACAGCAAATGGATAGAGGATTTCTCTGAACTCCCATTATCTACCTAAAGACAGACAAAAATAACTCAATAAATCCCTCCCCAAAGAGTTTCACTAACTAGGGAAGAGTGACACTTATTAGAGAAAAGGACACTTTTACCACACCCACACAAACCTTGTCACAAACTATGGTCCATGAAAACGGTCAATCTGAGAAAGAAAATGGGACTTTATTAGAGCCAACCCAAGGATTATCACCTGGGAGACAGTCTTTCAGAAAGCTCTGAGGACTGTTCTGTTTGTTAGAGTTTAAAACAGTATATTCTTAAGACAAAGAGTTATATCTTCAAGTTACTACTGACAGACTACATAGTCCAGACCCGCATGTATAAGGTGAGTAGTGGGGCATTGCAGTCCCTCACAGGATTGAGAAAGGAGTGTTATCTTCTAAGAAGGTACTGGGTTGGTACCAGGAGAAAATTGCTTTTTTCAGTCAAGCAGGTATTCATATGTCTTTTAAGGAGATTTGGTCAATGTACTGCTATAATGTGCACAATGTACACTAAAGAGGGGTAGTGGCCCCAATGAGCAGAGAGAGAATTTTATGTCTAGAAACTTTATTATGCTGCTGTAAATATAATCTTATTTTATCACTATTGTTTCTCCCCATCTATTCTCTTAAGGGCCCATTCATCTTTCCTAAAAATCATTTACTCACCCCTATTAGGCTTACATACCACCTCTCACTCATTTTCCCTAAGATGGTATTTAAGTTGGAATTTTAAGCTACCTTCAGGAGTTACTCATTTTTCCCCAGATAACTCCCACATATACATAAGGGCTATATGTTACTTCTGTTTGTTTTTCTCTTGTTAACCTTTTATTTCAGGGGTTCTCAGCTAAGAACTCAGAAGGGTAGAGGGAAAATTATTTAACCTTCCCTACAGGTTATGAGCTGTGTGACCATATAAACTTACTGTTGTTTTCTACATCTGTAACACTGGGTAATGATAATAATGATGTAACTCTAATAAGGATTTAATTTAGCCATTGGAAACAAAGTGTTAGAACTGAGATAGGCTGAGAAGTTGTATATAAATATGTATATAAATATGTATATGTATATAAATATAGGCTGAGAGAAGTTGTATATAAATATGTATATGTATATAAATATATAAATATGTATATAAATATATAAATATGTTTTCAATTGGTATTACTTCTTAAAGAACCTGTCTAGACTTGGCCACCTGATGCGAAGAACTGACTCATTGAAAAAGACCCTGATGATGCTGGGAAAGATTGAAGGCAGGAGGAGAAGGGGACAACAGAGGGTTAGATGGTTGGATGGCATCACTGACACGATGGACATGACTTTGAGTAGGCTCCCGGAATTGGAGATGGACAGGGAAGCCTTGCGTGCTGCAGTCCATGGGGTCACAAAGAGTCAGACAGGACTGAGCGACTGAATTGAACTGAGACTTGAAATATTACCCTGAAGTCTCATTTTTCCTTCCAACACAGTATTAGCCACAACCATATGTATATATTAGTGACGACTTTTTTTTGAAAGAGCACAAAAGCTCCAGGAGTTGGTTATGGACAGGGAAGCCGGGCCTGCTGCAGTCCATGGGGTTGCAAAGAGTCGGACACGACTAAGTGACTGAACTGAACTGACTGATGGCATCTAACAAAGTACAAGACATCAACTCATTCTGTTTTGGCATATGTGATATGTTAAATGTGATGGTCCAAATATGTTCCTTTGTGCCCTCTCCTAAGGTACATGGACAGTCTCAGGCTTCTAGTTTTCCTGCAGCCAAGTCTGGGGTGCCTTTCAAATCTCCATACCAGCTTCCCACTGTTGTGTTAAATCTCCTGAAAACACTCATTGAGCAGTGACTCACATCTCCTAAACAACTGAAAAGGCTACCACTAAATTTGAAGTCTGAAAAATTCACCCTGACCTTGACTTCCTCTTCCTCTTCTTTGATAGTCTTTATAACAAACCCAAATTTTAGACTCCCAACAGCATTAGCTGTAAACTTCAGCTTGTGGTGTAACATCACTCTGCACCTGGGAAGGAAAAACTCTTTTTGACTGAAGACCTTGCAACAGTCATTAAAAAGATACAATCTATACATTAAACATCCCCATTTGTCTCCAGCCCCACCTTAATCACTTGCCTAATATAACAGATCCTTAATGCAATCATATTAAAATGCCGTCCAAAGTGTTCAGTAAATTTTCTTCCACAAATTTGATTTTCTTGTTTAATTTTTAAATGTCTGCTGAATTTTAACTTCTAAAATGAGCAGAATCTGTGCAAGTAATGCCAAATGAAAAAGTAGTAAAGCTAGCATCTGAACTCAGGTAAACTAGCATCAAAATGCTGCTGACTTGCAGAGTATACGCTAAAAAGATTAACAAGGTTATGAATTCTAAAATGGTGCTAACCTTTTTTCCCTAGATACTGCAGTTGTTTTCTTGAGGGGCTCAAGTAAATTAAAGACTTAAAGTCAAATCCATGTTCCTTGGCTGGGAGGAGAAAGAACAGCCATTGTCCATCCTCTATCAGATACTAAGACAGTAATGGACACGTTTAAAATCCTTGGGTCAAGTGGTTAAAATCCTGAACAACTACAGCAAGTAATTGCTAGAAGAGACAAAAGCAACGGGGCAGGAAAAAGTGCAATTACATGGAGTACTTCCAAGTAGGTTTGTTACAGCAGCATTACAGTAGATATTTGGCTCACTGCAAGAGAAAGCAACATGTACTCGGAGTATCAGAAAAGACTGTTTATTTTACACTGATCCAGGGCTCCCCTGGTGGTTCAGATGGTAAAGAATCTGCCTGCAGTGCAGGAGGCCCAGGTTCAATCCCTAGGTCAGGAAGATCTACCCATGAAGGAAATGGCAACCCACTCCAGTATTCTTGCCTAGAAAATTCTGTGGACTGAGGAGCCAGGTGGGCTACAGTCGATGGGGTCACAAAGAGTTGGACCAGACTGAGCAATTAACAGACAGGCAGACAAGGCCCAAAGGAGTCACCTCCAAAGGCTGAGCACCTGACTCAGGGTTTGCGGGTCTTCTATACACACAAGCTATGGGGTGGGGCAGAACTTCCATGAAACTGAGGTGTTTCTTAGGAACACCTTCTTCTCATCCAATCAAGGATGAGCAAGCGTAAGGTGTCATGTGTTCTCAGTTAGGTCTGCAGTTTAATCTATCTATCTTCTTTTGGTGCCATCTCTGGCGGTTGATTGATGCAATAAACAAGCTGGGTTACAAAAGCATTAACATGCTAAACAGAGCATTACATGGAAGATTTGCTGAATTTTTCTTCTCATTCCCTCCTGTTGATCCTCAAGCTGCTTTAGCCGACTTAGGGATCATCTGCCTTAAATACTCAACAGGGAACCCTAAGGGAACAGGGGTGATGACTGCTCTGGCTACTTCCTGTTGGAACAGGGGCATAGACTCTCCTCAAGGTTCCCCGCTGGAATCCTCTATTGTTATATAGTGGTAAGTCCTCATCATCATTTGGAGCTTTATGGTTTCTAAGCGAGAAGAAATAAAATGGGTTATTGCACTGAGAATACAAGGACCTAGCAAGAGGGCTAAAAGGAGCATCAGAACTGGGACCCATTAAGGGGCATATCTAAGCCCAGAGTGAACTAAAGGTTGAGGACAGCAAGTTGGACTTCCTTTCCCTACCTGAGCCTGTAGGTCATCAATCAACTTAATGTTTCTTTTGAGGACTGATAGGCTTTCTTCCTTAGCTGAGGTATTTCCATAAAAGCCATAGGCCTCGCTGAGCATGAGGCACAATCCCCCTTGCTGTGCTGTAATTGTTGCTAGTCCCCAGCAGTTTTGTAGTACTACCTAAGCTAAGGAATCTAGGCTTTTTGTTGTTCTTCTGTTACTGCCACTGTAGACTTCCAAGATGCTTGTATTAGAATGGTTAGTTTGAGTACTGATCTTTCTAGCAGGGGCATTCCTGCAAACCAGAAAAATCCTTGAAATATAGTGTCCAACACCAGGTCTTTGCAAGATGGGGTTTTCATGAGCATGCCCTTCCCAGTCATTCCATTTTACCCTGGGCTGAGGGTTTGCAAGTGCTAATGCTTGCTCTAGAAAGGATCCTAGTGTTTCCAGAGACTGCCATTTCTTGTGAATTTTAGAACTGTAAACTTGGGATGGCAAATACCTTTCCATTGTCAAGGAAGGATTCCCCACAACCAGTTTCCGCAAAGAAAATTAAACCAGGTTCCTAGTAGCAAGACACTGGTAGTGGGTCCTTGGATCCAGGTCTCAGTATAGGTAATTCCAGGATTTTATGAATGGGTCCCAACTGTCATATGCACTATGACCCTTTGGTCTGTTGCTGGAGAAAAATTCATCTGCACAGAGTGGATTATATTTGGTCTCAGAGCTATTATGGGTATGGGATGGGCTTTGACACACTAGGTTTTGAAATATCAGTTGAATCAGTGAAGGGGGGCCCTAGACTAAGGTCCTGTTGGTAATAGTAAGGATCCTGTGTCTTGGTCAATAGCAATACATTCTCCTGATCCTGGTACAGAACTGTTAACAGGTACAAAAGTCTCATTGTACCATTTAGTTGCATTTTTGGCTAAGCCTCCCCGTGTAAAATTATGTCCCCTATAGTCAGGGGTATAATATACCTCACAATCTTCATCACCAAAGGGTTCCCATTGTAAATCTGTTTGGTCAAAGGATAAGGTGTTATTGTTATTGAGTTCAGAAAACCTATTTCTTCAACTTCTTCTGAGTATTTGTTTTGAAAACACAGAGATAAGTTCCCCTTTAGTACAGCCCCGTGGATGAAAAGCTCTCCTAGTCTCTCCTTGTTTCCAATGAGGGTGAGGCCCACCTCCTACCCCCGTCTTCTTGTTACACAAAATGGAGGGGAAATCCGCTTAGGGAAGGAGACAGATTAATGATGTCTTTCACAGAGGCTGCGTAGGCCAGGAGGGCAACTGTCGGCTCTTCATATTTTATGTCCTCTAGTAAAGAAGTCCGACATTAGGTGTAATTTGCTAAGACAGCCATCTGGGTCACCACTGGGGCCCAAGGGGAAAGAATTTTCCATCACTGAGGTGAGTTGCAAAAATTTATATTAGGATATACCACATATTTAGGGTCTATATGCAGTTGATGGTGATGAAGCATCTAATCAAAGAGAGGAAGAAAACTGCCAGTAAAAGCCTTTTACCCCAATGCCAATTGACTGGAGCTGTCGCTGTTAACCCTATAGCAAAAATGAAAGCTAAGGGTGCACAGCCAGAGAGGAGCAGAGGGCAACAGTGCCGGAGCATTGCAGTGAAAGAACTAATATAGGGGACAGCAACAGCATAATTATCTTTCCCAGTTGCTGACTCTTCCAGTCTTTGGGTGGATTAGCGGGACTCCAGAGCACAGTGCTTGTCCTTTCTCCTCCTGAGGGTGACCAGCACTGGGTTGTTTTGGTCGGGGGGTCACCTCCCAGCGGGGTCAGTCTTTCTTTGGCAGATGCGCTGCCTTCACCCTGGAGTGATGGAGCGGCCTGTCTAAATGGACCTGGACTCCTAGACGAGCCTCTCGAGGAATCGGGTACTGTTGCAGTTTTACAGGCTGGGTTCCCGATTTCAGATCAATCAGGATGGGGCATGATGTCTTGCCAGACCCAGAAGATTCTTTTTGGCCCAGACCAGTGGGTACTCAGTCTCTAATTCAGGAGGTATGGTCTGCTCTTTTGGAGGGGAAAAGCACATGTACCATTCCGCTTCCTTCTTTTCAGCGAGAGCCATAATCAAGGAGGGTCCCTCTGGTAACTTTAGCTGGGCTGACCCATCAGCAGAAACAGAAACTTGGGCTCCCATTTTTGCAAGGACATCCCTTCCTATCAAAGGAACTGGGCAGTCTGGCAGGTAGAGGAATTCATGGACTACCTCATGGCCCCCTGATCAGCATCTCTGAGGACCACAGAAGGGCCTGCGGGTCTGAGCTCCTATAGCCCTGATGATAGTGACCTCTCTTCCTGAGAAAGGGGCTATCTGCTGAGTGACCACCGAATGCTCCGCACCTGTGTCTACCATAAAGTCCACTGGATGGCCCCCTACTTTGACTCTGACCATGGACTCTCAGGGGCCCAATTGAAGAGAGCCTGGTTCCCTCTAATGGGGTTCTGTTTCTGCTAGGCTGATCAGATTAGTGCTGGGTGGCTCAGGTTGATATCAGCTCGCTGGGGCTGCCGGTTTGGTTCTCTTTTTAGGGTGGTCAGGACATTCATTCTTCCAGTGTTCTTTTTCTTTACAATAGGCCCATTGATCACAGCTTAGAGGGCTTCTCTTCTTCAGATCTGGGCCCCTTGCCCTATGAGGTGATCCTGCCGGGGGTGCAGGCTTTGACAGAGTAGCTGCCAGGAATGCAGCTTTCCATTCCATCCTCTTTTCTGCTTCACAACGGGCTGCTTGGTCGCGGTTGACAAAGACTTTATTGGCAATCTCCAGCAATTTTGTGGTGTTTTTGTCCATGAACCCTTCCAATCTTTGTAATTTTCTCCGGATGTCTGATTGGGCCTGTCCCATGAACATGGGATTTACCATCCGTTGGTTTTCTGGGGCCTCAGGATCGAAAGGAGTGAAGACCCGGAAGGCCTCACATAGTCTCTCATAGAAGTCTGCCGTAGAAGTCTGCCGGGCTTTCATCTGGCTTCTGTACTACCTCTGTGGCTTTAGCCATGTTGGTGGGCTTCTTAGCCCCTTTTACTTCCTGTAGGATGGCCAGTCGATACCTCTCCAGTCTATTTCTTCCTCCTTCAGTGGCCCAGCAGGGCTCGTCTTCCGGGAAGGTTTCTTCGTCCACTTGGCCCCCTGGAACATTGGCCTGAAACCATTTTCTTGCCTCTGTTATGATTCATTGGTGCTCCTCCATATTGAACAAGGTGAGGAGCAGCTGCCAGCAGTCTGCCCAAGTGGGGCAGTGGGTCTGAAAAATGGACTCTAGGAGACTGATCAGCACTTGAGGCTTTTCAGAGTATGAGGAGGTGAAAAACTTCCAGTTGTGAAGATCGGTCATGCAGAAAGGCTGGTAGTAGAAGACAGGTCCCCCCTCTTTGAGGGTTCCATCAGCAGCAAGGCGCTGGGGTCCCCAAGTCTCTCCTAAGTGCATTTGTAGCACCGGGGTAGCTGGTCCCAGAGCTGATTGGAGGTGACTCCTCATCAGTTCCGGGGTGCCTGGTCACGGGGGTATGACAACCTCAGGATCATCAGGAGGTGGTGAAACAGACGGTGGTGGGCTATCTGGCAAATGTGGACCTTCGGCCACTTGAGGGGGAGCTGTTGACACATAGGGTGGTTGCCGGGAGCCGTTATGGGGGGTCCCGCCCGTGACGAGGTCATGAAGAAAATACCAGGCAGGCAAGGCCGTCCGGGACCCCATCCGTGACGAGGTCACGAGGAAAACACCTGACAGGCAAGGCCGTCTAGGATAAGGGACCCTCCAGGTTGGCCTCGGCCTCTACACCACCCTGTATCCTCCCCCCTTTTTCTGCTGTTGTTCTTGCTTGCCCTGTTGCAGATTCTTGTGTTGCCTGCCTAGAGCTCTCCTGCTCCTCTTTCACTGAATGAGGACCAACTTAAAACCCTAATTAATAAATCTTCTAGACGCTGGTACCCTATGAAGGGGCCAGAGATGAAGGAAATGCTTCCATTCAAACATTTTGCTGGCATTCTGGCTTGTGTGATAAATATGTGCTCTCATTGCAAAAAATGCTCTTGATTGTTCTAAACATCCTAAGCACAGTACGCTAACAAAAGAAACTATTAAGCATAGGCCCCTTCATGGGGTGAGAAAAGCTCCACAAATATGATAGCCACAAATGTGCCTAATAGAAAATACTTTAGATAGAGATTAGTTGGCGACTTCTTGCAGGTGGTTAACTTTTAGACTAAGAGCCTGTTTTGTGCCATATCTGCTGTTTCTACAGTCCTTCGCATTTCTGTTCTGTAAAAATGTAATCCTATCTAGTTCCCATAGAGATGACGCTTATTAGAAAGAAAATAGATTAATTATAAGAAAAACAGAGTCGGCTACTGAAGTTGCTTAAGTCACACCAGGTGCAAGCCATTAAATGTTAGCAGGCCTGAAGGCCAAATGATAAGAAAGACTCTTGTGAACGAAAAAGTATGTGGGTGACATCCAGTTTCTGTTGAAGGTCAAGTTGCTGTAATGTTTTGAGATGCCCTGTGTGTAAGCAATATGCACTCCCCCCAAAGATGTTGTTAAGGGTATAAAAGAGCCGTTCAAAAATAAACTTCAGACTTAGCCCCGAGCTTTGTCTCTCTCTCTCTCTCATTCGCCGACGCCATTCATCCTGAGGGTTCCCCTGGATCCTGCTGGGGCAGGATCCGGTAGGGTGGTGGCACTATTGGTGGTGAGTCCTCAGCCTCTCCTTGGAGAATAGGTGGCTCTTTCTTCTGGTGTGGGGCATTTCTTTCTGGTTGGGCTACTAGGACGTTACACTTTCCCTTACTTGTAGCACAGAACCGAACCCATGGAGGCCTCAACTGAGCAATTTTCAACCAGTCATTGGTCAATACATGGGAACTGGTCTGGCTGGCCAGGGTCTCCAGTTATGACTCTATATACACTGCTCGGTCAGTGGGCACATCTAAAGTGCCCTCTGAGGGCCATCCGACCCCAAACGAGGGCCACTCTAGGGTGCACATAGTGCACAATTTTCCAGAACTCAATATTACACCATAATCTTCAGAGAATCCTTCCCTACTATTTTTAACCATACAGTCTAGTTTGAATTGGAACTACCCAATATGTGAGTTCCCACCCTGGAATGGTGTTCCACAACAAGCAAAAATGCTTTTGCTTTCGTCAATCTGGACACTCCCTTTATGGGGACGTTGGGTACCTCTTAGCTATAGCAGGTCAGTATATAAAGCCCTGTTCATCCTCCTCCCCTTGTCAGTATAATAAACCCCTCACAGGCCCGCACTGAGGGACAATGTCCTGTAGGACCTGACCCTACCCTGAGCCGTGTGAGGTCACCAAGAAACCACAGGTTAGGACCCACTCAGCCTCCACAGCTATTGCCGTGGAGAACGGTCACTCACACAGATAGACATACAACGCTAGCACACCAGACACCTGATACGGAGACTTCCCTATCCTGGGCAGCACTCCATGCTGCGGGAGGTGATCAGTCTCCCCTTCCTCTGTCAAGGTGGGCCTGAACTCAGCCCTGGGTCCCCGGGGACACTCACCCCATCAGACGTCTGGCCCTGGCAAAAGTTTCTGAATCCTCCCCTGGAGTCTGCTTGAACGCGGCAACGGCCTGCTGCTACCGGGCCCGACGAGGGTCAGAGTGCAGTGACATCACTGGTGGCGCGCCATCCTTCCCGTCGCGGGGGCCGGAGATAGCGGAGCTTCCGTCAGTTCTCGACAACGGTGGCACAAGGGGCCAGCGCGGCTGTCGGTTTCCCGGCCAATGTACCAAAATGCTACAGCAGTGTTACAGCAGATATTTGGCTTACAGGAAGACAAGCAACACGCACTCGGGGGATCAGAAAGTGAAAGTCGCTCAGTCGTGACGGACTCTTTGCGACCCCACGGACTATACAGTCCATGGAATTCTCTAGGCCAGAATACTGGAGTAGCCTTTCCCTTCTCTAGGGTATCTTCCCAGTCCAGGAATTGAACCCAGGTCTCCCGCATTGCAGGCGGATTCTTTACCAGCTGAGCCACAAGGGAAGCCCAAGAAAAATGAAAGTCGCCCAGTCGTGTCCGATTATTTGCGACCCCATGGACTGTGTAGGACCAGGGCCAGAATTCTCCAGGCCAGAATATTGGAATAGGTCGTCGTTCCCTTTCCAGGGGAATCTTTCCAACCCAGGTCTACCCGCATTGCACGTGGATTCTTCACCAGCTGAACCACCAGGGAAGCCCAAGAATATGAGTGGGTAGCCTACACCTGCTCCAGGGGACCTTCCGGACCCAGGAATCGAACCGGAGTCTCCTGCATTCCAGGTGGATTCTTTACCAACTGACCTATCAGGGAAGCCCCAGCGTATTAGAAAAAACTGTTTATTTCACAGCAGTGAGGACCTAGCGGAATCATCTCCAAAGACAGAGCACCCAACTCAGGACTTGCCAGTTTTCTATACAAGCTGTGGCAGGAGCGGGAGGGGGAGTGGTAGGGAGGTGTTGCGGCGCAGAGCTTTCATGCGGATGAGGGGAGCTAAGCAAAGAGAACATGTCCTCTATCCTTTTCCCAGTCGGGACTGCAGTTTAAATTTTTCAGGGCCATCTCTGGCAACTGGTTGACGCAACAAACAAGCCGGGTTACAGAAGCCAACGTACTAAGCCGAGCATTACATGGATTATGCTAATTCCAAATTACAAGAAACTAGACCTGGAGAACTAACTGGAAGGCGAATACGGTTAGATCCTCATCTCACACAACTCCAAGGCTTACTTGGCTGCGGGAGGAAGGGAGAGGACGACGGTGGGGTGGAGTTCCGCTCTGCTACAGCTTTCTGGGAGTAGGGTTTAATCCTTATCTCTTGTGGTACAACTCTGATTTGATGTTGTGGGTGGCTCTGAAAAGAGCCTTTGGGTTGAAGGTTGGCACTCAAATAAAAAACATGTTTACGCCCTCTCCCCGCGGATGCGGCGGGCAAGCTGGATGTCCTTGGGCATGATAGTGACGCGCTTGGCGTGGATGGCACACAGGTTGGTGTCCTCGAAGAGCCCCACCAGGTAGGCCTCGCACGCCTCCTGCAGCGCCATCACGGCCGAGCTCTGGAAGCGCAGATCGGTCTTGAAGTCCTGCGCGATCTCACGCACGAGCCGTTGGAACGGCAGCTTGCGGATCAGCAGCTCTGTAGACTTCTGGTAGCGGCGAATCTCACGCAGAGCCACCGTACCGGGGCGGTAGCGGTGCGGCTTCTTCACGCCACCAGTGGCCGGCGCGCTCTTGCGGGCCGCCTTAGTGGCCAGCTGCTTGCGCGGCGCCTTGCCGCCGGTGGACTTGCGAGCAGTCTGCTTAGTACGAGCCATGTGAAAGGACGAAATGATACTGCTACTCCAAACGCCAGCGACAAGCAGGCAGCCGCCCTCCTTTTATACAGCCAGGCGAACAACTATTGGACTCAAGAACATTCAAAAATACCCGCGCCCTGCTCTGATTGGTCCATTTCTCTGCCTGTCTGCCCGGAAGAATCCAGAGCTGCTTTTCCGGTTGGTGAATAAACCTGCCTTTTTACCATAGCAACTCCAATAGCCTGACTTCATTTTATTTACCCTTTCACTTCTAAAATATACAGCAAAGTAATTACAAAGCAACACTGACACTGCCGACTGATTTTTTAAAGTACAATCACCAAAAGATTATTATGGAAGTGCTTAGAAAGAGTAGGTAGGCTACATCTAAAATGACAGATTTTCTCGGGTGTAACACGAACATTGTGCACAATCAAGATGCTTTTGAAGTACCAATGATCTGTAAGTTACTCTCAACTGTTTCAGCATAACATACTTTTATAAAATGGAATCTAGATGCAGAGGGTTTGGGTGTTTCATCACATCAACAAAAAATGTTTAAGGTTAAGAGTTCAGAACCTTTCGCTAATAAACTCTCTCTCCAAGTGAGGAAAACATGTCACACGTCACCGCTGGAATTAAGGAAATACTGTTTGACTAGAAACTGATTCAACTGAGTTTAACCGGCCAATTTAAACTCGTGTGATTTTTGTTAAAACTTCCTCGCAAACATTTTGATTGAAATTTTTCTCGGATAGTGAGGAAAACACTCTCTATTTGGGATTTCTGGCGTAATATTACAACCTTCACATGGGCATAATTGAAAAGTATAACAGCTCTGTATGTGGAGAAAGTGGGTGGCTCTGAAAAGAGCCTTTGTATATATTGACTTTTCCTGGGTAACAAAGTAAAAGTGCCCTGGGAACGTGGACACTTCACTTGCCCTTGGCCTTGTGGTGGCTCTCAGTTTTTTTGGGCAGCAGCACCGCCTGGATGTTGGGCAGCACACCACCCTGAGCGATGGTCACACGACCGAGCAGCTTGTTGAGCTCTTCATCGTTGCGAATGGCCAGCTGCAAGTGGCGCGGGATGATACGGGTCTTCTTGTTATCGCGCGCCGCGTTACCCGCCAGCTCCAGGATCTCGGCCGTGAGGTACTCCAGTACCGCAGCTAGGTATACTGGGGCCCCGGCCCCAACGCGCTCGGAGTAGTTGCCCTTCCGGAGCAGGCGGTGCACGCGGCCCACTGGAAACTGGAGCCCAGCACGCGAAGACCGGGTTTTGGCTTTAGCTCGAGCCTTGCCACCCTGTTTACCACGGCCTGACATATCTGTTAAATGACGATGCAAAGTACTTCACGACAAAAAGCAAACAGAAAATAAGTAGAACGAAAAAGCGAGAGAAGTATTTATACTAACTGGAGGTAGGCTTGTGCTATTCTCCCATTGGCTATCATTAAGGAACCAATGGGAGAGCAGAATCTGCATTCTTCATTTGCATACAAAACTTCTGTCTAGTGACAAAAACTTTCTGAAAAAAGTACTAATAAAAGTATACTACGGAGACGTTAGTTGTTCACTCTTCCCATTGGTTACTATTCTGAACCTATGGAGAATCGGAACCTGTGTCCTTCATTTGCATACACGGCTTTCTCATCCAGTCTGATGGACTTTTAATGCTAGTAATAATGGAGTTATTTGGTTTTGTCAAAAGGTTGTTCTTAAAAGAAGCAGGAATGGCTATTTTCATTGTTCTGAATTTTTAGCTATTGGGGTTGTGACTCATAATTTTTAGAAAGGAATAAATGCAGAATAATTTCGTAAAGATAATACTTAAGAGATAAGTATTAGTATGCTCAGTGTTTCTTTCTCTTTTCTAACTCTTTAATAGGGAAAACGAAGAAGAGGAAATAATAGTTTTTTGTCTTGGCCCAAGACTTAAACTATCTGAACAGTAAAAAGTTCTATTTCATTCAACTTACCTATGAGGCCTTCCAGGATCACCTGGGAGGCATGTAGAGACCTGTCCTCATTTTAGAGAACGGGAAACTGAGAGACGCAGTTTGTTTGCCTTGGCTAAATAACACTGAGTTTAATGGGACCAAGGATTCCAAACTCGTGGCTGGAAAACTCATCATTCCCCAGTGCCACTCCCAACCTTCCCACCTTCCCTTTTTTCTCACTTGGCTCCCACAGGAAGGACACTAATTACTTCAGAAAACCCCATAATCCTGCATATCGTACTGGACTTCTTGCTGTTAAGAGTACTAAAAACTGCCGCACGTAAGTCTCCGGACTCCTAAGAAATGAGAGAACAAACAACTCCCATAGCATATAAATAACTCAAAATGAGATTACAGTATATACTGGAAGACTACTATATTAATATTAGTACAGGGTCTTTGGTCTTAAGCTTTCATGTCGAGGAACCTAAAATTGAGAAGTTGCCAAGTGAAATCTTGCCATTTTTTTCTTATAATGGTCATTGAAATAGAAATAGATGGAGCCCAGATGGATGTGGACTCTCATTTCAGGAATTTTTGAGGACTCGAGCCTGTAAGTCTGCTAACTCCTAAGCAAGATGGTAAAAGGAACAGGAACCTGGTTAGGAAAAAATTGCTCCTAAACCAATTCAGTCAGAGAACTATGTTTTGATCCAGGCAACCAAGAAGAGTTTCTTTTTTACCTTCTCTCAAGTCTTCTGACTCCTATGACTTTTTCTCAGCAATGTTCACTTCTTTTTTATTTTTTATTATCTTCACCATGGACAGCAGCAATACACATCAGTAACACTGGCCGAGTGTCTGAAATGTTTCAAAACCCATAAGGGAGTTGTAAAAAGATAGATGCTACCTCAAAGACTTCATACTATTTTGAAAAGTATAGGGGAGAGGAGGCAGGAGGTTGTATACCTGAAGTTTAAATAGTAGAGCATAGTCTGCATCTAAAACTGAAGGTTTTAAACAATAAATATTATAAGAGCCCAGGGAGAAGAAAAATCACTGTGAATCAGAAGGATCAAGAGAATTTAAGAGAGATGTACATTCAGCATTTATTCACATATATTTGCTGAGCAGTGTTCAGTATCTGTGTTCTAGATGATGACATCATGTGCCCTTGTGGTCCTTGGGGAAGAAAAAAGTTTCCTCTACCCTTCTAGGTTCTTCAAGCTGATCTAAGAATTAAACTGGTATGAGACTGATTAACAGGGAAAAGTCCAATTTAGTTTCATTTGGGGGTTGGATAAAATAAAAATTAGACCCAAGGACAAGTTACACAGTTGAGGCTTGCTATGCCATGTCAGATTAGGGGTTAGGGGCTTGGGACTTCAAAAGGCAGGAAGGCAATTCACAGTAAAATGAAAAAGGACAAATGTTTTGTAAACAAATGTTTGCTGGACCAAACAGAAAGAGTGAGACCCAGAAAAGAATTTTAATTAACAATCGGCCATGTCTACAGTCCTAGTTCAAATTATACTGTAGTTACCTAGGGTGATAACTACCTTCCTCAAACGGGTCTGCTTACAGCTATAGACAGCATCCTTTTAGTGATTCTGAAAACAAGCCACAAAAGCAAAGGTTAAAGTCACAGTTCCAACATGGTGGAAGACTTTGCCTCTTCCCTGTCACACATTAATGAGTAAAGTTGGTAGCTCATCAGAATTAACTGGGGAGATGTATTAACTGGGGAGATGTATTAATTTTACTTTTGGCTTCTCATCATTCCTCTACTATAGTTTTGAAGGCTAGCCTGAAGTCCAGTCATGTAACTTATTTTTTTTGCTTGTTAAAGATCAGCCATGTATTTATTTGTACAGATGTCAAAAGGGCCTACCTTTGAGATTAGGAGGCCCAGATTTTGGTTTGGGCTTCATTTAAGGGTATCGGTTCAGTTCAGTTGCTCAGTCGTGTCCAACTCTCTGCGACCCCATGGACTGCAGCACGCCAGGCCTCCCTGACCATCACTAACACCCAGAGTTTACACAAACTCATATCCATTGAGTTGGTGATGCCATACAACCATCTCATCCTCTCTCATCCCCTTCTCCTGCCCTCAATCTTTACCAGCATCAGGGTCTTTTCAAACGAGTCAGCTCTTCGCATCAGCTGGCCAACGTATTGGAGTTTCAGCTTCAACATCAGTCCTTCCAGTGAACACCCAGGACCAATCTCCTTTAGGATGGACTGGTTGGATCTCCTTGCAGTCCAAGGGACTCTCAAGAGTCTTTTCCAACACCACAGTTATAAAGCATCAATTCTTCTGCTTTCAGCTTTCTTTATAGTCCAAATCTCACATCCATACATGACTACTGAAAAAACCATAGCCTTGACTAGACAGACCTTTGTTGACAAAGTGGTGTCTCTGCTTTTCAATATGCTGTCTAGGTTGGTCACAACTTTCCTTCCAAGGAGTAAGCGTCTTTTAATTTCATGGCTGCAATCACCATCTACAGTGATTTTGGAGCCCCCCAAAATAAAGTCTGCCACTGTTTCCATTGTTTCCCCATCTATTTGCATGAAGTGATGGGACCAGATGCCATGATCTTAGTTTTCTGAATGTTGAGTTTTAAGCCAACTTTTTCACTCTCCTCTTTTACATTCATCAAGATGCTCTTTAGTTCTTCACTTTCTGCCATAAGGGTGATGCCATCTGCATATCTGAGGTTATTGATATTTCTCCCAGCAATCTTGATTCCAGCTTGTGCTTCATCCAGCCCAGCGCTTCTCATGATATACTCTGCATATAAGTTAAATAAGCATGGGGACAATATACAGTCTTGAGATACTCCTTTTCCTATTTGGAACCAGTCTGTTGTTCCATGTCCAGTTCTGTTGTTTCCTGACCTGCATACAGGTTTCTCAGGAGGCAGGTCAGGTGGTCCGGTATTCCCATCTCTTTCAGAGTTTTCCAGTTTATTGTGATCCAGACAGTCA
Source organism: Cervus canadensis (assembly GCF_019320065.1). Lineage (NCBI taxonomy): Eukaryota > Metazoa > Chordata > Mammalia > Artiodactyla > Cervidae > Cervus > Cervus canadensis. The sequence goes on along the minus strand of NC_057413.1, from coordinate 23,404,360 downwards.
AAGGCTTTGGCATAGTCAATAAAGCAGAAGTAGATGTTTTTCTGGAATTCTCTTGCTTTTTTGATGATCCAGCGGATGTTGGCAATTTCACCTCTGGTTCTCTGTCTTTCCTGAATACAGCTTGAACATCTAGAAGTTCACCATTCAGTATTGCTGAAGCTTGGCTTGGAGAATGTTGAGCATTACTTTGCTAGCGTGTGAGATGAGTGCAATTGTGCGATAGTTTGAGCATTCTTTAGCATTGCCTTTCTTTGGGATTGGAGTAAAAACCGACCTTTTCCAGTCCTGTGGCCGCTGTTGAATTTTCCAAATTTACTGGCATATTGTGTGCAGCACTTTCACAGTATCATCTTTTAGGATTTGAAATAGCTCATCTGAAATTCCATCACCTCCACTAACTTTGTTCGTAGTGATGCTTCCTAAAGCCCACTTGACTTCCACATTCCAGGATGTCTGGCTCTAGGTGAGTGATCACACCATCATGATTATCTGGGTCGTGAATACCTTTTTTGTACAGTTCTTCTGTGTATTCTTGCCACCTCTTCTTAATATCTTCTGCTTCTGTTAGGTCCATACCATTTCTGTCCTTTATTGAGCCCATCTTTGCATGAAATGTTCCCTTAGTATCTCTAATTATCTTTAAGAGCTCTCTAGTCTTTCCCATTCTATTATTTTCCTCTATTTCTTTGCACTGATCACTGAGGAAGGCTTTCTTATCTCTCCTTGCGATTCTTTGAAACTCTGCATTCAAATGGGTATATTTTTCCTTTTCTCCTTTGCTTTTTGCTTCTCTTCTTTTCACGGCTATTTGTAAGCCCTCCTCAGACAGCCATTTTGCTTTTTTGCATTTCTTTTTCTTGGGGATGGTCTTGTTCCCTGTCTCCTGTACAATGTAATGAGCCTCCATCCATAGCTCATCAAGCACTCTATCAGATCTAGTCCCTTAACTATTTCTCACTTCCACTGCATAATCATAAAGGATTTGATTTAGGTCATACCTGAACGGTCTAGTGGTTTTCCCTACTTTCTTCAATTTAAGTCTGAATTTGGCACTAAGGAGTTCATGATCTGAGCCACAGTCACCTCCCAGTCTTGTTTTTGCTGACTGTATATAGTTCTGTAAAATATCAATTATTAGGAAGAAAGGAGGGAAAAAGGAGCAGGAAGATAGAAGCAAGTGAGCAGGCAAATGTTAAGAAGTTCTACACCAGGAGATAATTTTGAAGAGGCTGAGTTTATATTGCCACCAAGATCTCATCCCTCCAGAGAGCAATTCTTAAACTGCAGCTTGAGTTCAATCTTTTTTTCTTTTGTCCCCAGAGATCAGGCGAGGGTGTTACAACTAAAAACCAAGAATTGTAACTTCTAAGCTTCTGTTTCACAACTGTTTTGTGTATGCTGAGACAGGAAAGTCTTCTCATATAGCAGTCACCGAATTTGTGTGGGATCTGGGAAAAGCTCATTTAAAGTTTAAAAGTGATCTTTTTGAGAAATTCTACTTCATGTTTTTAATCTGCTTATCCAAACACACTGATGTATGTCACCTAAATATGGTGCTCATAAACCAAAGGAAAAGACTTTCCCCCACCTTTTTATTATGCAGTCAACCGCTGACTTCTCATTGCTCTTCCCCTCATCCAGCCCCCCTGACTCCTCTTCCACACCCAAGGCCCTTCCTATCAGGATTATTTTTGGAGTAGGTTTTCTTTTAAAAATTTTCCCAAGAAAAATTAGCACACCTTCCTTTCCACCTGGGGCCCTCCTAGTTTGCAAATGAGGTGGCACCAGATGGGCGGTGGTGGGGGGGCAGGAAATTCAAACCATTTCCCCCTACTTGAGTTGGGAGTGCCACACTTTCAATCCCTTCTAGTGCCATCCCAGGAAGGTAAATTACCCAGGAAACTGGAACCCAGATATCAGGAATGCAAGAAAAATGGAAACGGCTTTACACTGACTGTTTCCATCACTAAATAATTATAATGAGAAATTAGAAAATCTCATTTCACTCATGTGCAATTTTGAGGTGCAAGGTTGAGTTAACACCCAATAAGTGTCTGCGGCTTACTAAAGAAGCGACAGGTGATTTTGCTTAGTTTCCCCAATACCAGGGTGAGTTCAAGCTCAGGGAGAAAACCCCACTGACTGACCTTCCCCGCAACCTACCCTGAAAAGGCAACCTGCCTTAACGATGCCCTGAGGATCGGCACTCTGAAATCCCCGAACCACTTCCTTACCCCGGAGGAAAATTCTAATCATCATCAAAAATCTTAAAAGGCTTCGCGGAAAGAGTGAGCATTTCCAAGCATCTGGATGTTTAGTCCATGGGAAACGGGAGAATGTTGTCTTTTGAGGAATGTCTCTTTAATGCCAAGAGACCCTTCAAGTAACTAGCGGTTCTAGTTCCAAAATTGCTTCAACTATTAACCTCACTAGAGTAGGTGCTTAAATCTAGTCAGTAGGACAGAATTGCATTTACCCCGCAAAAAAACGGCAGTTACAGTCCTTCTTCGATAAAGTGTGTGGCTCTGAAAAGAGCCTTTGGATTAAGTGCCTATTGCAGGCACTCATTTGGAGCTGGTATATTTGGTAACGGCCTTCGTACCCTCAGAGACAGCATGCTTGGCCAGCTCCCCGGGTAGCAACAGGCGCACGGCCGTCTGGATCTCCCTGGATGTGATGGTCGAGCGCTTGTTGTAATGCGCCAGGCGTGACGCCTCGCCCGCGATGCGCTCAAAAATGTCATTCACGAAGGAATTCATGATACCCATGGCCTTAGACGAAATGCCAGTATCTGGATGGACCTGCTTCAGAACCTTGTACACATAAATAGAATAGCTCTCTTTACGACTGCGCTTGCGTTTTTTGCCATCTTTCTTCTGCGCCTTAGTGATGGCTTTCTTAGAACCTTTCTTAGGAGCCGGAGCAGATTTAGATGGCTCAGGCATTCTTTTTGTCTTAGAAATGTTAAACGGCAGCCTCCACAATTGAGATAAGTAGGCTGAGTTCAAAGACCATTTATTTATAGTGCTCCAAAGCAAATGAGGAATGGAGACGTCTCACTTTTGATTGGGTAAGACCAGTAGAATTTCACTAAGGTCTGGAGGGAGTGGTTTATGCAAATAAGGGATACACATTTTCTCTTTCTATTGGATAGAGAAGCATCGTACTTTTGACCAATAGGAAACCTAGCTCCCGCGTCCCTCTACCGTCTATTAAAAAAAGTTTTTTTCCACGCCTTGGTCATTCAGCGTTTACTCTTGTGCTCAGACGTTTTGTAGGGTTTTGCAAGTAACTATGTCTGGACGTGGTAAACAAGGAGGCAAAACTCGAGCTAAAGCCAAAACTCGGTCTTCTCGGGCTGGCTTACAGTTTCCAGTCGGGCGAGTGCACCGCTTGCTCCGTAAGGGCAACTATGCCGAGCGGGTTGGAGCCGGCGCTCCGGTGTACTTGGCAGCGGTGCTGGAGTACCTGACGGCCGAGATTCTGGAGCTGGCGGGCAACGCGGCCCGGGACAACAAGAAGACCCGCATCATCCCGCGTCACCTGCAGTTAGCCATTCGCAATGACGAGGAACTCAACAAACTGCTGGGCAAAGTCACCATCGCTCAGGGCGGCGTCCTGCCCAACATCCAGGCGGTGTTGCTGCCAAAGAAGACCGAGAGTCACCACAAGCCGAAGGGGAAGTAAAGCCTAGACAAAAGAAGAAACAGCTGCCTAAAGGCTCTTCTCAGAGCCATCCATATTTTCATTAAAAAAGCTGGTAGCCACGTTATGCTGTGTGTGGTTAACTGTTTGCAAAAGGACAAGTGACATTGAAACAAAGAGTCCGGAAAAGTTCCACAAGCATTGTTTTAGGGTATAGCTGGTGAAACCTCTGTAATCCACAAGGGCCTTTATAAAGAGAAAGGAAACTAGAGCAGTACTTAACCTTGAGGATAACAAAAACCAAAGAAATTACTCTTGCCAAGATTAGTTTTCTCTTGCCTTTGCTTTCAAGATTTTTAAATTTTTTCCCGATTGGAGTTTATCAGCATCCAGTGTATATATGTCATCAATTCCACCTTTGCATGCATGTGATTTTTTAAATCATCCACCCAGGGACCCTGGCATGTAGTTTTACAGAATATAAACTCGGAATTAGGGGAGATCTGATAACCAAAGTTAGAAAGTGGTAGTCCTGGTAGGTAGAGATTTAAAGCTAACCCAAAGTGGGGGAGAAAGGACAATTGTACTCAATTTAGGATTGGACCAGAAATACGGACAACCTTGAGAACGTGTCAAGAATTAAGAATATTAGGTTCCACTCGTATACTGAATCAAAAGTTAACATGGTGTCTAAATGGTTCGTTATGTACGTTAAAGTTTGCAATAAGATGAAACAATTTAGGAAAATTCCTTCGCATAGCCTAGATTTAAAAAAAAAAAAAAGACATAGAAAATACGTGCGTAAGTAATTCATCCAATCAGATTCTCTCGTAATTAACCGGTCTCTTCCGGTCACATTTTAGCCAATGGTTTTATCGCGCGGTACTTTTGAAAAATTTCGAGACCAATCAGAATGCTTCCAACTATATTTAAAGGCAACTAGCTTCGCTTGTAGCAGACGTTTGGCTTGTGATCACTCGTGATGGCTCGTACTAAGCAGACTGCTCGCAAGTCCACCGGCGGCAAGGCGCCGCGCAAACAGCTGGCCACTAAGGCGGCCCGCAAGAGCGCGCCGGCCACTGGTGGCGTGAAGAAGCCGCACCGCTACCGGCCCGGCACCGTGGCTCTGCGCGAGATCCGCCGCTACCAGAAGTCCACCGAGCTGCTGATCCGCAAGCTGCCTTTCCAGCGGCTGGTGCGCGAGATCGCGCAGGACTTCAAGACCGACCTGCGCTTCCAGAGCTCGGCCGTGATGGCGCTGCAGGAGGCGTGCGAGGCCTACCTGGTGGGGCTCTTCGAGGACACCAACCTGTGTGCCATCCACGCCAAGCGCGTCACCATCATGCCTAAGGATATCCAGCTTGCCCGCCGCATCCGCGGGGAGAGGGCATAAAGTTGTCTTATTCTCTGTGCTTACAAAAGGCTCTTTTTAGAGCCACCCACAATTTCACCTAAAGTAACTGTAACACTCAGGAATTAGAAACTACGAAAAGGCAGAAACCTTAGAGGTTAAGGTTAATAAAGTTGTCTAGAGAAATGTCACTGCTAACTAAGTTTTAAGGTCTCATTTAAATATTCATTTAAAATATTGACGTGTATATAGGTATAATGTACCCAATGGAATAGGCCGATTGCTGAGGCCTACAGGTGATACAACGTGGTGACTATAAGTACAGAGTTACAAAGCAGATGGGAAAACTTTAAAGAACTGTAGCTGGTACAAAACTCAGGAAAATGCCACATATTAAATTGAATACAAAACTATAATGCTTTGTACTTTTGACTGCATACTCTGGTTCCATTTTTAAAGGAAAATGTTCAATATTTTCTGTAGAGTATATTGTCAACAGTGGGAAGAGAATTCAGTATTCGCTTAAGATGATTGATCACAATTTGTTTTATCCTCTTGATAACTTAGAAGAATTTCAGCTTCAAAGCACTACAAGTAATGTCAAGTAATGCTTTAAGGCTCGTTTTCAAACTTGGAAAATCCTCTGTCAAATTTTCATATGTGAGTTTTCAAATTTGGAAGAATTTTTCAAAGACTAGCTTCTACTTTATACATTTCACATCTCAGTTCTCCACTATGGACTCACTCCCATTATTGGGCACACGGATAAATGACATTTAGTCCAATTTCTTACCAATAATTTAGGTGAGTTTGTCAGTGGCTCAGATGGTAAAGAATCTACCTATAATGCAGGAGACCTGGGTTCTATCCCTGGGTCAGGAAGATCCCCTGGAGCAGGGCATGGCAATCTACTCCAGTATTCTTTCCTAGCGAATCTCCAAGGACAAAGGAACCTGGGGGACTAAAGTCCATAGGGTAGCAAACAGTCAGACACGACTGAGTGACTAACAATTTCACTATTCACTTTTTGTCGGTGATAAGTAGTATGCCCTGAAGACATTCTTAGACTGGCTAACATCAAGTGAACTATATATGAACAAATCTACACATCACTTTATATATTTCATTAACCCCAAACAAAACTTAGATTCAGTAAATGTTCTTAAGTCCTAAATATTCTCATCAATATCCCAACATAATCAGACAAAGGTGAATTGTAACATAAGAGAACATAAGAGTGGAAATAAAGGTTTTAACCAGCCTTAATTAAAACATGCCAACATTTAAAAGAATTTCTTTAAATGAGAGCAAGTGAACAGACTATACTCCCAGGGGCCCCTTCCAGGGCCTTGGAAATACAGAGTCTGACACTTGAGTTTCATATCTTCAGGGTAAATCTGCCTCTCAGCACTGGCTATGCTTTTCCAAATTACATATGGCCTTCCCCGCCCTCCTACTATTCAGTTCTAGCGTACCTCAGCAGAGTACCCTGTTGAGAATCACTGGTCTTGGATGAGACTCAGTAATCTGGGATAGAGCACTGCTTTGCATGATTCTTTGGATGATGGTACCATTGTCAAAGAAATGTACCAGGAGGAGAAACTTCATTGAGGGTATTGAAAGTCAACTCTGAGCAATGGGAACACTTTCAGTCCAGGTAAGTTCGCTGGGACAACTTTATAGGTGTTACTGATCCACTCTGTACTGAATATCACCACCTTTAGAGAGGTCCCTTTGCAAGGGAGAAAATAAAACCATGGATTCCTTGGAAGAATCAGTCTAATAACTAACACTGATAGTTTTCCATGGATCAAGTACTGCATAATCTAATTGACCTAAATTATTGTATATAACACTTGCTACAACACTGAAAGGCAAGTTCTCTCACTGTATCTATTTAATAGAGGAGGAAGTTGTCCTTGCCAGGAAGTCTCACGCCAAACCCAAACTAAATATTTTTGATTGATAAGATTATGCAAAAATGGATGATCAGACCTAGTTTCCTCCTCAACAGAAACTCCTGGAGATTGGGCTGCCTCAGGATGAACAGGGAGGGCCTGCAGTGGCCCGGCTTTTGCTAAAATCTGTTATCAGATTCCTGTGGTCAGAAGCCTGGTATGAGATGCGGTGGGCAGGATGACCAGAAGAAACATCAGGTCCTAGGAATAACCGAGTGTACTTTATGATCTTTAGTCTTAGACTTCAGGACAAGGTCAGCATAATTATTTCCTTGGAAATGTCTAAATTCTACTCCAGAGTAAATATTCTCTTGTGTCTTCCTTTCAGTATTTACTATAGAGCTATATTGTTCAAAACAGTAACCATTAGCCATTTGGGGCTATTAAGCACATGAAAACTGTGACTAGTCTAAATTGAGATGAGCTGAAGTGTAAAACACATGCCACATTTCAAAGAATTAGTATGAAAAATAGAATTAAAAAATCTCCTAATATTTTAACCTTATTGTTGAAATAATATTTTTATTTTAGTGGGTTAAATATTATTGAAATGAATTTACTTGTTTTACTTTTTTAAAATGTGGCTACTAGAAAAATTTTCAAGACATATGTAGCTCTTACCATATTTCTGAGGAACAGCACTCTTCATGGAGGGTTATTATACTGGTTTACTGATCAGAAAGTAAATAGTTATGTCCTTAATGTGACCAAGCCTCAGTAATAATGGCACCTACCTCAAAGCCCTGTGGCAAGAATGTGTTTGAAAATAAATGAAGAGTGCTCAGCAACAATGCTTGGCATCTTGTAAATTAGTGCTCAAGACATGCCAGATATTGAGACTTCTCTGGCAGTCTTGTGGTTAAAACTCTGTACTCTCTACAGGGTGGCATGGGTTTGATTCCTGGTTAGGGAACTAAGATTCCACTTGCCTTATGGCATGTCCAAAGGAGAAAAAAAAAAAAAAAAGCTACCTCAAAACATTATTGCTGTTACCACTGTGCCCTAAATCCCTGTTCCCTTCTGAAATTCTTTAATGATGTAATCATATCTAGTACTGGACCTGTTTCTCTTTGGCATGGATTTGGAACACAAAGTTACCTTTTATATCTCCCCCAAGTATAGAAAATATGATACCTAGAGCATTGCCCAGAGGAAGTAATATTTACTTTTTCAGCCATGAAAGCACTGAGTATGTATAGAAAAAAATAGAATAATGCTTTACAAGGAACCTTTATGTTACATTTTTAGCATACATGAAGATTTCATGAATTTTCAATTATCAGTCAGCAGTTTATGCAGTATTCATTGCCATTTCTGGCTAATCAGTCATTTTGACCAATTTAAGTATATTAATGCTGTTCTCAATATTCTATAATAAGTGAATATTGAAAATATTAATAATGTTAAAGTTTAGGTTTTATAAGCCAAATTGTGACAAGAGACTTTGTTAAACTAGCTAATTTTTAGATTCAAATGAATGGGTTTTTAGACCCGTCAGTCAACTATGGAAACCACTGTGAATGAAGGGAACATAATTTAAGAACTTGGATAAAACGGAGAACTGTTGAAAGTTACCTAAAGACTAGGTAAAATGAGATTTTCAGTGACTTAGCTCTCTGTGAATGAACTTCCCTTCCAGCCTTATTAGAGAATATATTTGTTTTTGATGAATATGTTTTATTTTAAAGTAAAGAACATCTTTCACTTATGCAAATATAGTTGCAGGAAACGTTCAGTGTTAGCATCAACTGTATATAAACCCAAATTTATACCACAAAATGGCATTCACAAGAGCTTTAAAGAAAAACAAGAGAAGCAACTTTTGCAGTTCTGCAGAAGCCCCTGCCCCGGTAAACGGTCTTTTGAGAAATTCTCTACCCGGGAGAAAGGCCCTGAAAATGAAAGAACCCACATACAACGCTGTTAATGAAAACAAAAGTCCTTTATTAAAAACGCCACCCCGTCCCATATAAACACGTTTCAAAACTTTACCAATATACATTTTTTACTGCTTAGCGTAGAAACATTTGGATTGCACAAAAAGGCGTTTAAAGCATCTACGATTTTCAGATGTTGAAGTTCCCGAAAAGGAGGATCCTTGACTGACCGGCCAGGACAAAATGGCCGACTAAAAGTTGTTTTTGATGCTGTCAATCATCACACATTTGCTTATAATGTTAAAAAGTGCAAGAAACAGAAAGAAAGATCCCTGGTCCCGCTTTGCTTCTGATGGAAGAATCACTGCCACCGCTGTAGCATTTTTCAAATGTTCCATACTGCCAGAGTACGTCAATACCCACCCTTTTGCCTGGGTGGAATACCAACGCCCCCACGACAGCAAGTTGACTTTGGAAAACATGGAAAATGTCCGAAATACGACACCTTTCTCTATCAAGCAAATAGGGCTAACCCAACAGAAAAACAAAACATTAGAGACCGCGGGTGGAGGACACTCACCATCCAATTAAAAACAGGGTGAAAAATCACAGGCTGGAGAAGTGAGCCAACCGGCGAGCAAGGCGGGACTTTTGAAAAGAGTTTTTAGTCCAATCGTAATATCCCATAAGACTAAGAAACTGGCTGAGTTCAGCGGTGGTTGTTTTTGCTCTTCACAGGAGTGGGGCGGGGCCGGCGGAAATCCCAAGTACGCAAGCCTGCGGAAAGCGCTTTCAACTGCTGACCAGGAGATTGACAGAAGACACTGCAGGCCAAGTGGCAACCGACAGGAATGGGTTCAAACTCTGCAACCTCACAGCAACCGCTCCCCTGTTTTTACTGCTATTCGAGTAGTGCCACCCATCTGTTAACTCCCGCGCAAACCTACCCTTAAAAGTCTAGAGGCTAAGCACACATAGTCCAAAAAAAAAGTATACAGCTCTTCTTTTTGAGATCAGTGGTGGCTCTGAAAAGAGCCGTTTTGGGTTTTAGAAGCAGACGGTTAACAACCTACTTCTTCTTGGGTGCAGCCTTCTTGGGCTTGGCAACCTTGGGCTTAGCAGCCTTCGGCTTAACCGCCTTCGCTGCGCTCTTGGCGGCTTTCTTGGGCTTGGCGGCCTTCGCTTTCTTGGGGCTCTTGGCCACTTTCTTGGTCACAGCAGCTGCGGCCGGCTTCTTTGCTTTTTTCGGGGTCTTCTTAGCGGTTTTCTTTGGAGTGGCCGCGCCCGTAGCTTTCTTGGGTTTCTTAGCCGCCCCGGCAGTCTTCTTGGGCTTGGCCGCGCCCGCCTTCTTCGCCTTGGGTTTGGCCTCCCCGGTGGCCGCTTTCTTGTTGAGCTTGAAAGAGCCGGAAGCCCCGGTGCCCTTGGTCTGTACCAGGGTGCCCTTGCTCACCAGGCTCTTGAGACCCAGCTTGATGCGGCTGTTGTTCTTCTCCACATCGTAGCCGGCGGCAGCCAGTGCCTTCTTGAGCGCAGCCAGAGACACGCCGCTGCGCTCTTTGGAAGCAGCGACAGCCTTGGTGATGAGCTCGGACACCGGGGGCCCGGAGGCCTTCCGGCGCGCCCCAGCCGGCTTTTTGGCAGTCTTCTTCTTGACTGGGGCCTTCTCCGCAGGAGGTGCGGCAGCGGGAGCAGCAGGAGCAGTCTCCGACATGGTGAAGATCTAAGACTCGGGTACTAGTGGCAAAACGCCGATGAAGCTGCGCTTGGGCCGGGCCGCCGTATATATAGAGCGCAGGCGCGCGCTGATTGGTGCTCCGGTCGCCCGCCTGGCTGGCAGGCTCTGAGCCGCCGCGATGCGCCCAAGTTGTGTTTGTTCTACTTCACAAAAGGGGGAAAATATTAAAATACCCTACACCAAATCACCCGAATTTGGTCAGGAAAGGATCCGAGAAGCCTCAGGCTTCGTGCTCTCCATTTATTTTGTTCACAATCACAAACACTACGCGTCCAGGCGTCCCCAACTCCCCCAACTCCTAGGGAAGTCCTGGGCAGTCGGAGACCACTTTCTGTTTTTCTTCTAAATTACCTGTTCGCTCCTTTGCCCCTCAAAGTTCTTTTTCTCAGGGGTGGTTGGGCACATGCTTCTCTTCTTTTGGGACCAAAAACGAAATGGTTTCCACCTAAATTTTCACCATAATTCTGTTTCTTCGCAAGGGAAGTAACACAGGTCTTCTGTGAATTCTGCGTACAGACCCACAGGAACTGTGGACTGGGACCAGGATTCTGGGGCCAGTCCAAAGCAGTTAGAGCGGGATGGGAGGGGGTTCGTAAGCCTTGGGGGGTCCTGAGTGATGGAGGGTTAGAGACTTAAATCTTTGATTTGAAGACATTGAAACTCTATCAAATCCCTCTTTTCATAGATGGGGGCGGGGCACTCTTTTCACTTCTCCAAAGGCGAGAAATTGGGCTGTTTTTTAAAAGCACTCAGGTTCCCTTCTGGGTTGTGCAAGGCGGGGGGTCTGACCCTCAAGAATAGGGATAATCAGGGAAGAAAGAAGACCCTCTTAAGGCTACAAATAACCCTCAATAGACTTAACAGTGAGGGACATTTAGATGATCAGTTTTCAAAGAAAGCAAGCATTTATTTATTTTTGTATACTGTAATAAAGAAATGAATTTCAGCACATGAAAATTCTAGATTACTTACAGTAACAATATCTAAACACATGTCATGGCACAGGACACTTTCTAACTGGGAACTCAAAGATATAGATGGAAATAAAGCAACTGACAAGACACTTTTGACTTTTAAGATAAACTAGAGATTTTAAATAGAGATCGTGAAATGACAAAAGTTTAAACAGAAATAGAGGAAAAGTATTAGAACAAATAAATTATTATGTCACTTTTTGCTGATAAGCTCACCTTTTATCCCCTCTAAAACTGACTGTATGTATACTATTCTGAAGTTCACTATACTGCTACATCTAGATGGAAGTATGTACTAAAGACATCAGTCTTAGATGTGATAATCGAAAAATGTGATAAATTAAGTTCAGTGATGAATGAAACATAAGGCATATTCTTTTAGACTAAGGATAACCCCATGATTTCACTGAATAACATTCTTTCAACATTTGGAAACTATGTCTACTACTGGTCATGTCCTCTGGGTATTAGCAATCTAATAAGATTAGTGATGGGTGAATTAGCAACCATAGAAAATCACTTTAGACCTGCCATCCATCAGTGTGACTTTGGGGATAGGAATTGTAAGAAATCATTGAAAGTGTATGAACAACTAAAGCACCTTCATCGTACAAATATATTTTGGCAAAAAAATAAAACAAGAACATGCAATTTGTTCTGATTCCATGTGCAGTGAGCGGCCTCTTCATCTGAAACTCAGCTAAGGGTGCATAACCAGCAGGAAAAGAGCTATGTAGAGTCTTGATTACTAGGTCACTGAACCTCCTGTCAGTAGAAATTGGTGTCCCTTTTTGCAAATCGGGCTTCCCTGGTGACTCAGCTGGTAAAGAATCCACCTTCAATGCTGGAAACCTGAGTCTGATCCCTGGGCTGGGAAATTCCCCTGGAGAAGGAAATGTCTACCCACTCCAGTATTCTGGCCTAGAGAATTCCATGGACTGTATAGTCCACGGGATCGCCAAGAGTTGGCCAGGACTGAACCACTTTCACTTCGCTTTTGCAAATCAGCAACCTGTAAATTTGATTATTGTGATTCAGTTTTCTGATATGACTACTCAGGTTTAATCAATCAAATCACATCTCTGTATGGAAATCTAAAGTCCAGAACCAGACACCAGCCACTCAAATTCTCGATCCTAACTTCCTGGCCACATAGTCCAGGTCAGAAGGCAGAAAAACACATAGCTTTTCTCTAGATCCCTGTAACTAGTACTGAGAAAAGTAAAAAACAAAGATATTTCTTCATGTCTTTTCAAGCTGTATTAGAGAATTCTCCACGAGTCCATGTCTGGTTCATGTAATGCTCTAAGGCCATGTTATATAATAAAATGTGGACATGTAAGTCACACACATAATTTTAAACCTTCTAATAGTCACAATGAAAAAAGTAAGAAACAGATAAATTTAACTTTAATAATGTATATTGCTTAACTCAGTATATCCAAACTACTATTCAACATGTAATTGATATTTCAAAAAATATGACCATTTCTATTTTTTTTAATAGGGTAAATCTTCAAACTCTGGTGTGTATTTTACATTTATTAAATTTCAGACTAGCCATATTACAAGACTAGCCGTATTACAAGTGCTCAATGACCACATATGACTGACAATTTCATACAGAACAGCATGGCTTTAGAAAAGGTAACATTGACTTAATATTTACTTTTTGATTAGGCTCAGATTATATAATATTAGACCTTTCCTTGTAGAAGATTGATACATTAATAAGGATTTTGTAGAGTAGAGATGCAAGTGAATTCTTTCTAGTAGAAAAGATAACCCCAATAGTTATGATTGTATTGCCTAATAAGACATTAACCAATTTTGTATCTGATCTTTCAGGGTTCCAGCATTCTTTCTTGCCCTGAACATATTTCATTCCCCTGTATCCTGCTTTGACCTACCTTTGTCATTCTGCTAGTTCTGTCATTAATACTTAAATCATTCTTTGATCCATGTACAAGATCACTATGCAAGTCTTTGTATGAGAGTCATATTTTGAAAATTATACTTTGACACTTGTTTAGTTTGTCCTACATGCTCCGAATCAGAATCTTTAGAAACTATTCTAAAAGTTGGGAAGATACAAAATTTTTTGACCATTTGCTTTAAAGTGACCTTAGAGCCTATAGATGTTCCAGGAAGTCTCAGGATTTGAAATGAGATTGAACAAGCCCTTGAGCAAAAAAGGTCCTACTAAAATTAGCTCTAGGGAAAATTCAGATTAAGGGTGTGTCATTCCACTCAAAATTGATGTTTTCAAGACAGCCAGCCATCAATTGAGGACAGAGGTAAATATCTGCCTTGCAATAAATTGTGTATACTTGTATTTACACACATCCTGAATATTACTAGTTGGCTAATTTCGTTTCATCTTCTTTGGGTCTGGAAAGCTGATGGACAAAGTTAAAGATGCAAAGCAGGTTGTCAAGTGCAAATGGAGATGGAGAGAGAGGCTCAAACAACAAGATGCACTCAAAGGAGAGTGAAAGGAGTGGTTGGGACAGGTGTTTGGATCAGGGACTGACAATCGATTTTTCTTTCACCTCCTCCTTCTACTTTGCCAGAATAGAGTTCTGTCTGCTTGTTGTAAGCCCCAGCTAGGAGTGATTAAACCTGCTTTTTCCTGACTCACCAAGGAGACTTTAGGCTGAGACTAAAGATTCTATATCTTATTCCCTGACACACTATCAAAATACACTCCACAGAGAACCATAGTAGTAAAGCACATAGTGGAAGCTCAAGAAATACATGGAGAGGATTATAAAAGGAACATTCCATTGCAAAACATATTTACCTAACATTTGGGAAATGCTGTTAGAATCACCTAAAGTGACACAAGAAACTAGGGCATTAATAGGCACCTTATTCTTCAAGCTTGTTTTCAAATAACTTTTAATGATTTCAAAAAGTCAGAACTACACTCAAAATGATTGATCAATAGCAGAAAGATATACCTCAGTTTAGGCCTCTAATGAAGGCAATTATAAGGCACAAGATGAAAATACAAATGGGGAAGTAGCCTTAATCAGAATAAACACAGGGCCTTACACAATGACTATTTTGGAGGAAACAAGGGCATACAAATTTTGGTAGGTTTATTAGGACATACTTTTGCTTTTTAGTTCCCAGCTCATCACTATTGCATGCATGAGCCTTTCTCATATACTTACTAAGCACTTGTTAAGCAAAGGACACCAGAAGAGATAATAAAGGCAGAGATCAGCCAAGCAAAGTGTCTGTCTTAAGGAATTATATGTGGTGAGACTGACACAGACAAGCATATTATCATACAGTGTGAGAAGTCTGATAAAAAAGACACAAACGACTGTGAGAAAAAAAGAATAAAACCAAAAAATGTTCTTGTGCCAGTTATACCTTTGCCTTCAAGTACTTACCAATCCAGGTGGGAAATTAAGACATCAGAGAACAGGTTAGAACAGTGGTTCTCAAACATTTAGATTTCAGGACTCCTTCACATTCCTAAAAATTAGTAACCCACCTCCCATGTTTTGTTAATGTTAAGTTACATATATATGTAGATATTTACTATTTAAAAAATTAAAACTGTATTAAATTTAATAATTCACATTTATATGTTGTTTACTACCTATAAAATTAATTATATGTATGAAAAATTATATATAATTAACAAACAGCATATAATTTTTTCATTTACACAATATTATGAGAGGAGACCCTGGTGGCTCAGATGGTAAAGAGTCTGCTTGCAATGCAGGAGACCTGGGTTCGATCCCTGGGTCAGGAAGATCCCCTGGAGAAGGGAATTGTAACCCACTCCAGTATTTTTGCCTGGATAATTCCATGGACAGAGAAGCCTGGCAGGCTACTTACTGTCCAGGGAGTTGCAAAGAGTCAGACACGACTGAGCGACTTTCACTCACTCGCTCACATAATACTATATAGACTATATAGAGATTTATATACAAAATACATAGTAGTATAGAGTACTAAACACATAATAGAGAGTTGGACTACAAGGAAGGCTGAGAGCCAAAGGATTGATGCTTTCGAACTGTGGTGTTGGAGAAGACTCTTGAGAGTCCCTTGGATAGCAAGGAGATCCAACTAGTCAATCCTAAAGGAAATCAACTGAATATTCATTGGAAGGACTGATGCTGAAGCTGTAGTTCCAGTACTTTGGCCACCTGATGCAAAGAGCCAACTTATTGGAAGAGACTCTGATGCTGGGAAAGATTGAGGGCAGGAGGAGAAGGGGGTGACAAAGAAAAAGTTGGTTGGATAGCATTACTGACTCAATGGGTATGAGTTTGAGCAAACAATGGGAAATAGTAAAGGAAAGGAAAGAGTGCTGTAGTCCATGGCATTGCAAAGAGCTGGACACGGTTTAGTGACCAAACGACAACAAAAATATACACTTACAACACAATGTTACGTATAATATATATAGCATTGCCTATTATACATTTCATATACAAATCCATATATAGTATGGATTTACATAATATGTAAATGATACGTATTTAGTGGGTTTCCCATTTGAGCTACCAGGGAAGCCCACTAAATATATACTACTATGTATTTCATATATAAATCTCTATATAGTACATATAATTCATATATACTATATATGGGTTTGTATATGAATTTATAATATGTAATGCTGTATATATATAAAACATTGTATTATAAATGTATATATTGTGTGTTATAATATGCATTGCTATATATATAATATGTTGTAAATATAAATGTGTTGTAAATGTATATGTAATATTATGTGTAGTAGGTCAACTCAAAAAAAGTTCCTCATTCTCTACCGCATTCAAAATCCTGGCAGCCCCAGGCTAACCTGAGACTTGTAAGGCTGCCTGAAGGTGAAGAACACAGTCAAATTGTTAATGCAAGAGAGCAGAGGGAAAGACAGCAGCTTTGGGGCCCGCACACTTCTTTTCAATACCAGTTCCCCCATTCATGAACTCGGTGATCCTGCCAAGTCCTCTGGTTTTCCCCACTTTCATTTCGTCCTCTGTAACACTCCTCCACCACCCCCTTGTCCCAGGAATGTAGTGGGGGTTAAATTAGATAATGCGCATACAATTCCTGGGACTGGCTGAGCACAGAGTAGGCTCTTATTTGATCTTTATTTCCATTACATCCTTATCCCATGGGAACCTCCTGTTTTGAGGTGACCTCGAGATAGTTGATACGCACCTTAATTTGGACGAGTGGATAAGAGCAGACCAAGTCCAACAAGTTGGTTCTGTCTTTCTGGTTATGTAAACTTCCCCAGGTAGCTTCTGAAAGGTCACTGGACCTAGGAACTAGCCCAAAGAATGCCTCAAGAAGAAATTGTAATAAGAAGAGAAGCTAGCTTGCCCATCAGAGAAGGGAGATGTGTGTTGGGGAGTGATAGGGAAGAACATAAAGCAGGATCAACACAGCCACTCAGAATCTACCCCACTGAGTTGATGTTCTTGGAGCTCACTCCTTGCTCAGAACTCAAGAGGAAAAGTTATGATGACATACACACTCACTCCTCGCTGCATTTCCCATCTTAAGTGTGTGCATACTTTCAAGGTCAGGCAGGCAGAGCTGTCAGGGAGAACTGCAAGTTGTCAGTACTGAAGAGGGACCAAGGTATCAACACCCTTCAGTTTTTACTACTGAACTTACCTAAACCTTCTTAAGTTAAGACTTCTGGCTGGAACCAAATTCTTACAGAATTACATTATCTAAGAATTTGTTGGGCTTCCCTGGAGGCTCAGATAGTAAAGAATCTGCCTGGGATGCAGAAGATCCAGGTTTGAGTCCTATGTCAGGAAGATTCCCTGGAGAAGGGAATGGCTACCCACTCCAGTATTCTTGCCTGGAGAATCCCATGGACAGAGGAGCCTGGTGGGCTACTGTCCATGGGGTCACAACGAGTCAGACATAACTGAGCAAATGTTTCAGTTAATACATAGATTTCTTATACTTCTCATGGTTAATGTAGTAGCACTTTTATATTTTCCTTTTAATTTTATAAAATATTTCAGGAAAAATACAGAGGTAGCATAATATATTTATCAGAAGGACTAGCTCAATACTGGAATGCCAGAGTTCAAATTCAATATTGCCATTAGATAAGTTTATTAACTCCTCTCTGCCTCAGTTTTCTCATCTATAAAGTGGCAATAATAGTACCTGTTTTATAGGTTGCTATGAGAATTGATGAGTTAATGTTTATATAGTTCTAAGAAGAGTGCTGCCTTGTTGTGAGTACAGAAATTTTTATATACATATATTTAAAAAATTCTTTTAAAAGTTATACATACACTCTTATAAACGCAACATAGCACCATTCTGCACTGTTTGTTTAAAAGTGTCAATAATACTAATAAAATAACAGCTAACTGAACACTTTCTATGCACCAGGCATTATATGCACTATTTTCATTCTCTCTTCAGAACCATCCTATGACTACCATTACAATTGTTATTGCTTCACCAATAAGGAAATAGAAATTGAGAATTCAGATTTCTCCTAGGACAGCCCTGCAGACTGATTATAACTCATGTACCCTGAACACACGCACACATTCACACACACAAATATCAGTTGAACTAAAGTCAAAGACCTTTGCTTTTCTATTACAAAGTGCATAAAATTAAAATACACCCACAACTATTAATTATTTGCTAGTCTGTTTAATGAGTTTTAGGTAGAAAACATTTTCACCCCTGCAATTAATTCTGCATGAATATCATACCTTTTGGGCAGAATCAAGTGTTTACAATACATCGTGCTGTCTGTTCTGATGGACACTAGATGGCAATCCAAACCAACCAAAGCTTAATTTGGTGACTGGTATGTTACATTTCCCCCAGTCCCTTATGTAATCATTAACTTCTGATAAATTTGGGCTTTCCAGATGACAGTAGTAAAGAATTCGCCTGCCAGGAGACCAAGGTTCAATCCCTAAGTAGGAAAGAACCCTTGGAGACGGAAATGGCAACCCACCCCAGTATTCTTGCCTGGAAAATTCTCTGTCCATGGAAGGTGGGCTAGTCCATGGGGGTCGCAAAAAATCAGACAAGACTGAGCAAGAGAAGTCAATCAGTCAGTGATAACAGGTTTCTGTCTCTTTCGGTGAACAGAAATTTTTATTCTTCTTTTTCTTGACAAATGATCATCGTGATACCACTGGTTAGTCCCAAGACTTCAGCAGGTCTACAGGCAGGCAAGAATAAGGAAGGAATCAATAATCCTATCTGGATTTGGGGAATAAGAAAATAAATAAGACAGGCTCTACCCTTAGAGTGGAATTTGGACGCTGGAGACCCCAAAAAAAGATATGGAATATGTCAGATGTGGTAAAGGTCAGAGTGGACATGAAAAGGAGGAAACAGTCAATTTTACTTGAGGCTAGAAGTTAAAAATAGACCCTTATAAAAGCAATTTTAAAAGTGCTAAATTACTTTTCTTTCTATTTTTAAAGTAAAAATGACCAGTGAGGAGGATGACAGGAAAAAAAACAAAAACAAAGACTATTGTGCAAAGATAGTAACACTGGAACTCTCCTGGTTAAGGGGTATCAATTATGACAATGATGGTGATAATAATAATTGTAATAACAAATTTATTACACTATGTACTAATAAGGATAAAATGATGTAGAGGGCTTGTGACTTAGCGATGTGCTTAAGATCAACCCAGCACCTTCACTGTAACATACATGCACCAAACAAAGCCGCAAGAAGTGGACTGCACTAAAGTGTAAGTTGTATAAAAGTCCAATTAAAACTTTAATAAATGAGTTTGCTCTGGCCTCAAACCTTTGCCCAAAGGCATTTACAATGTAGGATGTCACTGATGCCGATAGACACTAGATGACGCTCCAAACGCACACTGCCCTTGATGGACAGCTGATGCTCCTAGCTGCCTGGCTAAGTCATCAATCATTAATTTGGGTTGACATATTACTCAGAAAATTTCAAACTCACTCTTACAC
Source organism: Cervus canadensis (assembly GCF_019320065.1). Taxonomy (NCBI): domain Eukaryota; kingdom Metazoa; phylum Chordata; class Mammalia; order Artiodactyla; family Cervidae; genus Cervus; species Cervus canadensis. The sequence goes on along the minus strand of NC_057413.1, from coordinate 23,384,838 downwards.
AGTCTCTTCATGGACAGAAATGATTATTACCTACAAATGACAGTGACAGTATTGAGAGGCTGTGAGAATGGACTAAGTACCCTGAGTAGTCAAGCAGTAGGCTGACCAACAGGACCTTCGCAGTCAATACTCTATAAGGAGAAATACATTATCAAACAGACTAGAAACAAGTGATTGATTCAATCACTTTTTTTTAACAATTACTAAGAAGGAAAAGCACACATAACTACCCCCTTAGTGCATACTGTTTAGAATAAAAGGAAAAATATAGAAGAGAATGGACAGAAAGGTTTTACATCTGTTGGTATACTGCAGAGTAGAGACAAATGGAGGAAATGGCCAATTTTACCCTATCATGGGAGTAGAAACCTTGGGGAGAAGCCACGTTAATTGTGTCCTGAATGTGAGCAGCAAATTAGGCACAAGAACCCCAGGGACTTCCGGTCTGTCCAGTGGTTAGGACTCTACACTTGCAGTGCAAGGGGTATGAGTTGCATCCCAGGTCCAGGACCTAAGATTCTACATGCTACGTAGCATGGCCTAAGAGAAGTCCCCAGAATCCAGAGACCTAAAGAGACTGCATATGTTTTATCTTTTAAAATTATTATTAACTGTGAAATAACCACTAACCACAATATAGACAATCTGCAAGTAGATACTGATCTGTCACCTGGTAGGGAGCAGCATCCTCAGGTAAAAAAATGTCATTGATGATACTAATATTATATTTGGAAAGGTAATAATAATAAATGTGATTTAGCTGTGATTATTTGCCAGGCACTTTGTTGAGGGCTTCATTTATCAACTTGGGGGTTTCTTAAACTTAATTCTAAGTATCATTTTATGAAGCAACTATTATCACCACCTCTTTACAAAACAAGAAAATTGAGACAGAGAGTTGAAGCGGCTAGCAATATAACTTTGCCTTGCAGATTGATTATAAGTTATGTGCCCTGAAGGCATACACATATACTCATCAGAAATAAGATATAATAGGGTAGTTTACAAAAACTGTACTAAAGTGAGCAAGAGTAGACTTGTTGTTTTTCTCATCGGTAATGAAAACAATATATATGGACAGTTTTCATTTGTAGATATTAAATATAGAGGACATTTTCTCCCTTAAAGTTTCTAAGGCTCTTCGAAGAGCTGAAAGATAACAATTGACAAAAATAGTCATTGCATTGGCCTCAAACTCTTTGCAAATGAGACACTTCATTATGCTATGTCATTCATTCTGATGGCACTCTAAACCAAAACAGTTTGTTCCTAATCTGTCAGGTCTGTTATTATTACCCTCTAGGAGTGTCATTATCTATTAAAAGCTGTAAAATTTCATTCATGTAGAGTATCATTTTGTGATCAGAGTTTATTATCCCCATTTCACAGATGAGCAGATTGAGGTTCAGAGAAGCCAGAATAAGGCCATTGTAAAGATACATTTTTCCTTTTCGGTAGCTCTTTGGAGTTCTCCTCTATTTACTATATGGTATGCTGCCTGACTCATGAATCATTCAATAAAGTCAATTCGATTTTAAAAATTTACTGTGCTGAATTTTGTTTTTGAACAGTAGGTTAGAGACTGATTAGGGGGATGGTGGAATTTGGAGATGATGCCTAAAAGGTACTAAAAGGTTTCTTTGTGGAGGGGATGAAAAATGTCCTAAATTGATTGTGGTATGGTTGCTCACCTCTATAAACTTTAAATGGATGATTTGTATGTAAGTGAATTTTATGTCCGTAAAGCTGTCACCTATGAAAAAAAAAGTAATTGTACAGTCAACCCCCATGTACTCATCATCAGTGTTCAACATTTTCTCCACCCTATTTCATATCTCCATACTTTCCAAAATTTCCAAGTTTGAATTTTTTCTTGGATAGCAAAAATTTGCATACATGCTTTTAAAGGTATCACTGTATTTACTAGACATTTAAAGGTTTTAGGGAAATACTTTTTCCTAAATATTTTTTAATATCCTTTTGAAAAGTCTAAGACAGTAGTTCTCAAACTTTGTTGTGTTGGGGGGGGGGGGTTGTTTAAAATCCCAGTGCCCTGGTGGCATTGCACAGAAATTAAATGGGTGCCCCAGGGCTATAGGAGAACATCTATAGGTTTTACGATTCTCCAAATGATTCCAATGAGCAGTAGTTCATGAAATGTAACTATAAAAGCTATGAAAGATACTTCAATAGAAAGGATCTAATCTGTTAAGCTTATAATTTAACTAAATTCTGATCAAAGAATAAAATGAAGTTTTTATGCAAAAAATATTTGTAAGTTGAATATCAAGATTGGCAAGTTGAACTTAAAAATTTTGAAAATGTGTACCTGAATATTCAAGTTATTCAATATTTAAATGGTAAATATTTAGATCAGAAAATCATTAAATATATTCTCCTCAATCAGCATCCTCTCGGGATTTAAAAAACCAGAGACACAGCTGTGTGACCGAGTGTTTCCCAAGCAGGTACTCTGGGTTGCAGGAGAGAGAGTTCAAGCGCGGGAGACCCATTTCTTTTCAGCAGCAGCCCGGAAAAGGATCCCACTGGCCAGGAAGTTTCATCTGGGATCCCCGGAGCCTCGGCAATGGCTCCAGGGTGACTTCTTGGATCATCCCCGTTTCCCCGCCCTACCCAAGCGGCTGAAAAGCGCCGGGACGCGCGGTCCGAGCCGGGAAAATGGGCCCGCGAGCCCGGCCGGCGCTTCTCCTCTTGATCCTCCTGCGGACGGCGGCCACGCAGGGGCGACCGCCGCGTGAGTCCCGGGGCTGCGGGCCGGAGAGGGGCGCGGCGGGGGAGGCAAAATCGAAACTAGCTTTTCTTAGCGCTGGGGAGTTCGCTAAACACCGAAGGACTGCTCAGCCCTGCGCGCGGTGCCCTCCCCCAGCTTCTCCCGGGGGGCATGCGGGCCACTGGGGGTGCCGATGGGGTTAGGGGACCTCCCGTTCCAAGACCTTGACCCCTCACTCCCCGCCCACTCCCCGTCCTCGCTGCCACGCGTGGCGCTCGGAACCATCCACTCCTTCTCCCAGTTTGGACGCTTTGAGAATAGAAGTCTCTCATTGAGGTCGAGCTAGGATTAGGGGTCCTTGGCCTCTGATCTCGGTTTTCTTGTTTCTACTGTTAACCGAAGCGACTTAGCACGCACGCACTGTCGACTGTGTCCTTTTACCCCAGATCACGCCTCAAACAGGAAGTTCTTCTCACCAAGGGCGACCTTGGCCGGATTGCCCCCTCCGGTGTTTCCACACCCGGGGGCTCCAAGGACTGGGAGACAGGGCTGAGTGAACACACAGTGAAGGGCGCCGGGTTTCCATTTCCGAACCACTGGCACGGACTGAGGATGGGAGGTTCTTGAGAGAGGTCGGCCAGGGGCCTTACTCTTGGGGATTGTTCTTTTGCCTGGAAAAGTAACCTGCCTGATATTTTTGAACTTTTGAACTGAATCTCACAGTTCTTTTCAGCCCAGGGTTGTTAATTTGCAATGTTAATAGTACTTATATAAAGGAAGCCAAAGAGATGATAGTTAGCCTGTAAGTAATGACCTCAGTTTTAAATCACCTTCCTATCTGTGATCTTACTTGACTCTATTCAGCCTTTGGGTGGTAGGAACTATTCGTATCTTGATTTTGCTAGTGGTTAACAACTTCAGGTTAAATCCTTCCCCAGGTTACAAAGAATTTAGACAGTCTGGTTTTCTGACATGAAGTACCACGGTTGTAATCTTGGCTGACAGTGTTTGCCCTCACTGTTGTCTGGCACAGCTCTGGATGCTTTATACACCGACAGAACCACACTTGGAGGTTAGGTCGTATGTGTATCCACAGTTTATAGATGATGAGAACAAAATAAGACCTGCTCACGAGTAACTTTGTTCAGTGTTACCCAGGGCTCTTCATAGTTGCGATTCTTAAAAGTTACTCTGCATTAGAGGTTAAATCATAAAATCTGATGAAGGAAAGTCTTCACTGACTACAAGTATATCAAGAGCAGGGAGCCGAGTCCTCTGATGCTTTGCCTTCGACTAGATGGGGATGACAATACACAAAGGGATAGAGAGTATCAGGTAATGGGTAACCTGTGAAGCAAGGAGGACAGGGTAGGCCACTCTCCCCGGCTGGGTTGAGCAGAGACCTGAAGTAAGGATGATGCTCATTGGGAGCAGCGCTTCCCGGACAGGCTAGGGGGACCTGGCAAGGATTTGCAACGTCAGCATTCATCGACATTTTTTGTTGTGGGGATTGTCATATGTACTGTAGGTCATTTAGCAGAGTCACTGTCCTTTACCCACTGGATGTTAGTACACTCCCTGGTCGCGACAACCAAAAACATCCCCAGGCATTGCCAGATGTCCCTAAGAAAATAAATGCCCTGATTGAAGGAAGAGCAAGGGCTCCAGAGGCCCAGAACAGGTGATGGGTTCAGCAAAGGAGTCATGGGCGAGTCTCCTAGGGCCTCACAGGTTGCAGTGTGGACTCCAAACCAGGAGTGATGTGATCAAGAATACCTGTTGAAAAGATCGCTCTGGGTGCTCTATGGAAAGCAGAATGAAGGAAACAGTGATTAAAAAAAAAAAAAAAAAACCAGGACGAAACAGACAGGCAAGAGATGATAGACTGGGCCAGGTGGGAGTGGAGGTGGTGGTGAGAAATGATTCTATTCTGGATTTATTTTAAAGGAAGTTGCTGAGGGATCTATAAAGGATCATATGATAGAGAAAAGTCAAGGTGGCTCTATTATTATTTTATCTTTATTTTACCAGCCTCAGCAACAGGGGGATCGGTGGTGTCATTTCCAAGGTGGTGAAGGTAAAAGAAAGAGCAGTTTGGGGGCAACCAAGAGCCTGGTTTTAGACTTGTTCAAGTTTGAAATTCCAATGAGTCATCCAGCTGGTGGTATCATATAGGCAGAGTTGGAGAGTAAGAATCTAGAGTTCTGGGTCAGAGATCGAAATCTAGAAGTTGGCATTTAGTCATCCAACAAGTATGTATTAAGCATCTACTACATGTCAGACACTGTTCTAGGCATTGTGGATACACACTGAACTCCCCCATCTAGAATTAAGGGACCCCCCACCCCCAACAACAACAACAAAAAAAAATAGAATTAAGGGAATGCATAAGAAAACTCACACCTGCCCAGAGGCGTGTCCTCTTGGGCTTTCTGGGTGTTTTTTCACATTTGCATTTGATTTGAAACTGTTTTGATGCTGAAAGATACCCTGAGCTATTTATCAGCACATCTTTCAGCATTTAACAACAAACATTTATAGGCAGACCTCAGAGATATTGTGGGTTCAGTTTCAGACAACCACAATAAAGGGAACATCATAAGAAAACAATTTAAAGTTTTTGGTTTCCCAGTACATGCCCAAGTTGTGTTTACTACACTGTATGCTGTTATGTGTACAACTGTATTGTCTTAAAAAAAATAGGTACCTTAATTTTTTAAAAAAAAGTATTGCTAAAAAATGTTACCCATCATCTGAACCTTCAGAGAGTCAAAATCTTTTTATAATAGTAACACCAAAGATCACTGATCACAGATCACCATAACAAATAGAACAATAATGAAAAAGTGGGAAACCTTGTGAGAATTACCAAAATGTGACACAGAGATATAAAATCGAGCAAAGGCTGTTGGAAAAGTGGTACCGATAGACCTGCTTGACATGGGGTTGCCAAACACCAATTTGTAAAAAAAAAAAAAAACACATTAGCTTCAAAGGGAAAAAAAAAAAAAAAAATGAGGTCTGTCTGTACAGAGGAAAGGGTTTAGAGATGGAAGTAGTGATAAAAATCAGACAATAATTCCTCTGGACTTGGATCTAATTGGGTCTGAGCATCAACTCCAGAGCTCAACTGCCCTAGCTAGACACATCTTGGGATTTTCTAGAATCTGTTGTCCCCAAGGGGAGGCTGCTGGAATTGTGAGTTCTGGGTTAGAGGCTGGGGGCTGCAAGGGGGTGGCACCCCCACATGGCACAAGGAGGGTCATGGGGAAAACGGGTCATGGGGAGGGAGGGCACCACCCACTTTCACAGGGTGGGACCAGACACCGCTGGTTCGAGTAGATTCTGACCGTGGACTCCCAGTCTCCTATGCGGCCTGTCGCCCTTTCCCCAGGGTCACACTCCCTGCGCTTCCTCTTCATGGGCGCCTCCAAGCCAGACCTCGGGCTGCCCCTGTTTGAGGCTTTGGGCTATGTGGACGACCAGCTGTTCCTGTCCTATGATCATGAGAGTCGCCGTGCAGAGCGGCGCGTCCCGTGGCTTTGGGGCAGGGCCAGCAGCCAGCTGTGGCTGCAGCTGAGTCAGAACCTGAAAGGCTGGGACCACATGTTCATCGTGGACTTCTGGACCATCATGGACAACCACAACCAGAGCAAGGGTGCGTGGAGAGCGGGCCTCACCTTCCCAAGGTGGGCGGGGTGTGTCTCTGCTTCACAGATGCATCTTGAGGGAGGTTTGAGATCCTGGCTATTTGAGGTCCTGGGGAGCAGAGAAAAGGGCAAGTGTTTGCTTCCTGAAGTTGTTCAGTCCCTGTAATGGTTCCTGTAATCCCTGTAAGGGCTTCCCTGGTGGCCCAGATGGTAAAGAATCCACCTGCAATGTGGAAGACCTGGGTTCGATTCCTGGGCTGGGAAGATCTCCTGGAGAAGGAAATGGCAACCCACTCCAGTATTATTGCCTGGAGAGTCCCACGGACACAGGAGCCTGGCAGGCTACAGTCCATAGGGTCGTCGCGAAGAGTCAGACACGACTGAGCGACTAACACACACACAATGGCGGAAACGGGGACCTGCTCCTTTGGTTTCAGTAACGAAGCTGGGGGCGTTGCCAGAGTCCCACACCCTGCAGGTGATCCTGGGCTGTGAGTTGCAAGAGGACAACAGCACCAGAGGGTTCTGGAAGTATGGGTACGATGGGCAGGACCATCTTGAATTCCGGCCTGAGACACTGGATTGGAGAGCAGCAGGGCCCAGGGCCCAGATCACCAAGCTGGAGTGGGAAGTGAACAAGATTCGGGCCAAGCAGAACAGGGCCTACCTGGATCGGGATTGCCCTGAGCAGCTGCTGCATTTGCTGGAGCTGGGGAGAGGGCCTCTGGAGCAGCAAGGTATGGTGGGAGCACTCTCTGGCCCTCTCGTGATGGAGTGGATGGGGGTGCAGGGTATAGGATCCCCAGCTGGGGTTTCAGAGATGGCTGATGTTGTATGACTCTCTGGGAAGGTACTGAGGCCTGAGTTTTCCACCTCGAGGTTTCCCCCCTACAGTTGAGATGTATCATATAGCTGTGAGTCATGATTTTCATTTTTTCCCATGTGCATAGCTAAAGAAAAAGTAACTGTGATTTTTCTCTCGATTTAACCAAGAACCCTATTCCCATTTATAACTTTTAGGGATTCAGAGATGCCAATTTTCATATGAATGAATACCAAGGCAAGAAATTACCTAATGAGGCAATCAGTCAGAGTAGCACAATCTTGAGGGGTCAAAGCTACTTTCACAGACCATACTAGTAGCCACGAAGGCTGACTATCTGACAAGACCCCTCCCTACAAGAATACTTATCAGGTTGAACCAGGTGAAATTACTGAGAGTACATATTCAATCAGTTTTGATCCTCATAAGGGGCAGTTTCAGGCTTCCCAAATGGTGCTGGTGGTAAAGAATCCACTTGCCAATGCAGGAGATATAAGAGACATGGGTTCAGTCCCTGGGTTGGGAAGATCCCCTGGAGGAGGGCATGGCAACCCACTCCAGTATTCTTCCCTGGAGAATCCCATGGACAGAGGAGCCTGGTGGGCTACAGTCCATAGGGTCCCAAAGAGTCAGACAAGACTGAAGTGACTTAACACGCACACACACAAGTGGCAGTTTCATCTGATTCAACTTAAAGTATTAACAAAGAACATAGCACATGGGCAACAGGTGTGCATATTTCCACGTGGCACTGGAGAACAGGCTGCTATGACTGTGACTGACACATCAGAACTGAATCATGTATTTTAGGACATGAAATGGTGGTGTGTCTTTCCTACAGCCTGCTCTGTCTGCACAGGGTGATTCCTTCAACCAGTAGAGAAAGGGAAGTGAAAGTTGTAAAGAAAGGGACGTGAAAGTGATAAAGAAAGGAAGTGAAAGTTCTGGTCTTCCTGGCATGGGTAGGAAGAGTCCCTCTCCAGATCCTCCCTTCTTCCTCTCCAGCACCTCCTCTGGTGAAGGTGACTCATCACGTGACCTCTGCACTGACCACTCTTCGGTGTCGGGCTCTGAACTTCTACCCCCAGAACATCACCATAAGGTGGCAGAAGGACAAGCAGCCCCTGGATGCCAAGGACGTTAAGCCAGAGGATGTGTTGCCCAATGGGGATGGGACCTACCAGGCCTGGGTGGCCTTGGCCGTGCTCCCTGGGGAAGAGCAGAGATACAGTTGCCAAGTGGAGCACCCAGGCCTGGATCAGCCCCTCACTGCCACCTGGGGTATGGATGAGAGGCAGGGGCTGAGAAAACCTGGTGTGGGCGGGCTGGGGTTGGTCAACAGGGCAGTGAGGGGAGGGTCTGCTCTGGGCTGGGGGCAGCGTCATGGGCTTTCATTTGCTTTTGCTGTTTTAGAGCCCTCACTGTCTGGCACCCTGGTCACCGGAATCCTCAGTGGGATTGCTGTTTGCGTCATCATCTTCCTTATTGGAATTTTGTTCAGAATCTTAAAGAGACGGCAGTCTTTGAGTGAGTAGGAAGCAGGAGGAAGCCTCTTAGCGCCACAGCGCCCGGGACACTCTCATCTTCCTGCAGGAAGTGTGGCAGGTGGAGGCAAAGAGGATTTGGCATCCAGAGAAGCCCTCTCTTCTTTTTTCCTTTGGGAACCCTGGCACCTCCCTGGGAGCAGGAATTTCCTGCTGATTTCCCAATCTGATCTCCCTCAGAATGAATGCTCCTAGCTCAACAGACATCTGTTGAGTGCTTATTATTTGGCAAGGGGCTGTTTAAGGTAGGGCAGGTTCTCTGAGGTTAAGTCACCATTGCTATTCTCAGAACCCAAGTCTAGTAGGAAATGAAATCCATGAAACAAGTAAATACAGTTAAAGACCCCTGAAGGTCCTATGAAGCAAATGCTCTTGGTAGGGTCAAGGGAAGGGAGGACCACATTCTCTGGGGATCAAGGATAGCTTCTGGATCTTGAAGAAGTAGGATTTCTTTAGGTGAGGTTGAGGACGAGGGGAGCTCTGTGCAGGTGAAGCAGCCGTGCATGTGGGAGAGAGTGACACATGCTAGGGAGTGAGAAATTATCATCAATTTGACCCTTGACTTTACATACTTATCAGTCTGCATTTCTCCTTCCTGAACATCTGTGGTGCAGGGGGAAAAGGGGTAGACAGAAGCCAGCTCCTGCAGAGCCTTGGGGGCCTTTGGGTTGTTATGGGGGTGGGGGCGGAGAGGGTCAATGCAGGGACTTAAATCAGCAAAGGGGGACCCAATCTCTATGGTATGGAGAGTGAGTTGTTAGGAAGTGAGATGGGAGGCAAGGAGACCAGTTAGGAGTTAGACCGAACTGGAGAGTGAGTTGTTAGGAAGTGAGATGGGAGGCAAGGAGACCAGTTAGGCAAGGAGACTCAGCATTTGCAGATGAGAGATTATGGTGCCTGAAATCCAGGGGTTCCTTGGAAAGAGGATGGTCAGAGTTGAGATGAGTGGATGAGCAGGCAGGGGAGGATCCAAAGTCTGACTCCTGTTTCCTGGACATGTCTTTGCAGGAGGAGCCGCTGTCAACTATGCCTTAGCCGAATGTGAATGAAGGGCAGCCTGCAGAGCCTTGTGGGGCAGAGACAGAACTCAAGACTCAGGGCGCATGTGCCCTTATGGCGTTCTTCATGCTCAGGACAATTGGAGCTAAGAAATGGGAACTGTCTCAGGAACTATCTGCTCTTAGCCTTCCTTCTTCACTCTCAAAAAGTTCACCATCTAGGTTTCTGAGTTCCTGTTTGTTAAAGGGCCCCAGCTGTGACTTCTGCCCCAGAAGCGGCTTTCCTGAATCCCAGGCTACATTTAGAACCTATGTTGATTTCCTGCATCACCTCAGACTTCGTATACCTACATCATCTCATCTCCTAACTGTGGAACAAGGTTCCTTAAATCTGGGGGAGGGGGGTGCTCGTGATTCCTTTAAACCTCTGAGAATAGCTTTGAACCTTCTCCTTAGGTCATACACTCTAATACCCCTATCAGAATTTGGCACACAGAGCCAGGCAATTCCTGGACCCCTTCAAGTTTCCTTTTAACCCTCCCTCTGTTATTGAGAACTCACTTGTCACCAAGCGCTGTGGTCTCTTCCATCAGAAGGAGATCTGGACTGTTGTACAGCCGTGAAGGCTGTGCACTGCACAGCCCAAGGAGGTACATTTTCCAGAAGAGGCATCCTTTCCTGGATGTTTGTGCCTAGTAGGATAGTCTTCTCTAAAATGGGTGAGAAGTGTCTTGGGGAAGGATATCTTTTTCTAATTTGAGCAAAGGTGCCATGTGGGATTCCTTAGATTAATGACACCTGCACTTTTGCAATACCTCTTCTGTGTGCCAGACTTGAAGTAGCACAGGATTTGATCTCCGCTCACACCATCTCCTTGTTCTAATAATGAAAACAATAATTAAGATGATGATGATAATGATAAGGTGGCTGACATTTAAAAAACTCTTACGCGGTGCCAGACTTAGTTCTCCGAGTGCCCATTGACATGCATTATATCATATAGTTCTTACAATAGTTCTTTGACATCAGTACTATTATCCCCCCCCCCTTTTTTTTAAGATGAAGAAAGTGAAGTTTAATATAGAGTATCTCACAGCTTGCCAGGGACAGAGATAGGTGTCAAACTCAGTCATGCTGGCTCTTTGATCCAGCTCCTTGCTCATGCATTCAGATGATTAGATACTTGGACTAAGTGGGGAAAGAAGGAGATGGCTGTGGAGATGGTTCTTCTCTTGTCTCATCGTCTGTATTCTCAGCGACTTTGATTCAAGTGAAGGGAAAAACAGCAGAAAACAATCTCGGCCATGTCTTCTTTCAAAGTTCCTGAGGGAAGAACCCTGGACTGTGACCGCTACCTTCTCCATTGCCATACTGGCCATCTTTATCTGGCAGCACTCATGGGACTGAGATTGGGAGGTTCGGTCAGTTACTGTATTGGACCTCACAGAGTCCTGCTCCAATCAGGGCCACTAGGGTGTAGGCATTTCCCTCCATAAACCGGAGCAACTACTCTCATATTAAAGCTGGAAAAATAGAAAAAAATATATATATACATATATATGTGTGTATATATATATACACACACACCAGATAACTCATGTTTATTTCATGATGCTATGTACAACTGGTGGCATAACTATGTTCAAGGCTCTGTCTTGGAGGTTGGAGGGCAGATGCCTCAGACCAAATACAACACAAAACTTTGTTTGGTAGGTACTAAATTTGGGCACAAAAATCTCAACTATTTATTTTAAAACTTTTCTTTTTTTCTGGTTATGAAAGTTAAGTGGATAAAAGTACATATAATTTGTGCTTACTATAGAAAAGTTTAAAATGAGTTGAAACTATCCTTCCACTAGCCAAAGCTAACTCTATTAACAGTTTGTGTATTTCTTCTCAGTATTATTGGTATATTAAAATACATAAAGTTATCAAATGCATAGATTTTAATAAATTCACAGTTCATTGTGCATGATTTTCCTGATGCATTTGTCCATCTTATGTATGTACTTAATCAGCTTCATCATTACATTATTTTGGGGACATTTATACTGCTTCTAAGGGGTCATGGACCTTCCCTCGTAGCTCAGTGGGTAAAGAATCTGCCTGCAAGGCAGGAGACCTGGGTTTGATTCCTGGGTTGGGAAGATCCCCTGGAGAAGGAAATGGCAACCTACTCCAGTATTCTTGGCTGGAGAACCCCACAGACAGAGGAGCCTGGCAGGCTAGAGTCCATGGGGTTGAAAGAATCTGACATGACTTAGCAACTAAACCACCACCATCACCGTACTGCTTCTAATTTTTTTAATGTTTTCTTTTCATTAAACTATTGTAGCTGAATTAATTGTTTTTCTTTACCCTAGAGACATATCACCTAAACTGTAACACATTGGTCATTCTACCTCCAAACCACGATGTAAGCACACTGACAAATTCTTTCTCCTTAAATATCCTCCCATACCCAAAGCAGACTGCCAAAAATCTTCCTTGCTCATACTGTTTCCTACCTTACTAAGGATATACTAAAATTAATCAGGCAACAGTTTATGTTCTTTTTGTTTCACACATGCCAAAATTTCAAGAAACATTCTACTCTTCACAGTAACACATTTGTTAACTGTAGCCTGTTAATTTTTTTTAAATAACCACAATTATAAAATTTCCATTTTCTTGTAGTGTTTCTTAGCTTAATTTTTCTGGCCTTGTTCATCAATTCTTAAAATCAGCTACATTTGAAAAGTCAGATCAGTTCAGTTCAGTTCAGTTGTTCAGTCGTGTCTGACTCTGCGACTCCATGGACTGCAGCACACCAGGCTTTCCGGTCCATCACCAACTCTGGGAGCTAGCTCAAACTCATGTCCATCGAGTCGGTGATGCCATCCAACCATCTCATCCTCTGTCGTCCCCTTCTCTTCCTGCGTTCAATCTTGAATGAGTCAGTTCTTCACATCAGGTGACCAAAGTATTGGAGTTTCAGCTTCAGCACCAGCACTTCCAATGAATATTCAGGACTGATTTCCTTTAGGATTGACTGGTTTGATCTCCTTGCAGCCCAAGGGACTCTCAAGAGTCTTCTCCAACACCACAATTCAAAAACATCAATTCTCCGGTGCTCAGCTTTCTTTATGGTCCAACTCTCACATCCACACAAGACTACTGGCAAACCATATATTTGACTAGATGGGCTTTGGTCAGCAAAGTAATGTCTCTGCTTTTTATTTTGCTGTCTTGGTTGGTTATAGCTTTTCTCCCAGGCAGCAAGCATCTTTTATTTCATAGCTGCAGTCACCATCTGCAGTGATTTTGGAACCCAAGAGAAGAAAGTGTCACTGTTTCCATTGTTTCCCCATTTATTTGCCATGAAGTGATGGGACTGGATGCCATGATCTTACTTTTCTTAATGTTGAGTTTTAAGCCAAGATGAAAGCTTTTTCACTCTCCTCTTTCACTTTAATCAAGAGGCTCTTTAGTTCCTCTTTGCTTTCTGCCATAAGGGTGGTGTCATCGGCATATCTGAGGTTATTGATATGTCTCCTGGCAATGGTAATCTTGATTGCAGCTTGTACTTCATCCAGCCCGGCATACTGCATGATGTACTCCGCATATAAGTTAAATAAGCAGGGTGACACTATACAGCCTTGAAATACTCCTTTCCCAATTTGGAACCAGTTTGCTGTTCCACGTCTGGTTCTAACTGTTGCTTCTTGACCTGCATACAGGTTTCTCAAGAGGCAAGTATGGTGGTCTAGTATCCCATCTCTTTAAAAATTTTCCACAGTTTGTTGTGACTTACACAGTGAAACCTTTAGCATAGTCAATGAAGCAGAAGTGGGTGTTTTTCTGGAATTCTCTTGCTTTTTCTATGATCCAGCAGACGTTGGCAATTTAATCTCTGGTTCCTCGGCCTTTCTAAATCAGATACCAACGTTTAAATTATCTATTTTATTTTACCTCTGGCAGAAAAAAAACCACTTACAAGTTTGGTAGTAAGGAGAAGGGCGTCATCTGGTGGCCAATACCAGAAATGTCACAGTGGAATTATGACTATAGTGAGTGAGGCGGGCGTGGGGAGAGGAAGGGGAGAGGAGTAGGGCGAAGTCTTCAGGGGAAAGGAGGAAAGGAAAACACAGAAGAAAGAGTGGGCCACTTAGGACCACCTTTGGAGAAAAGCCACTGAAATTTTGAGAGAGCAAAGATGAAACTATTCACCAGGTATTTGAATTGCTGCAATCACAGGGCACTGTTGAGCTGCCTGAACTGGGGAAAGAACAGAAGGAAAACAAACAAATCTGGTGATCTTTGAGGCCACCTGCCAGCAGTTGGCTAAGGCCTGCTGGGAGGCACAGGCAGAACTTGGTCTTGTGTTATAATAATTAGCCTTAGAGTGCTGTGTACTTGATTCATTCTTCATGTACATACACACACACACTAAAAAACAAAAGCCTTACTCTAAAATGCTGCAAGGTTCTTCTAAGTTACACATTCTAATCATGACTAGAATTTTAAAATGCATGACTTTAACCATTGAAGATATTTACAGATATCTCTAATTTTAATTTCTATCGACTTTGGGTCATCATTTTTTTCTTCCCCATTTTTGAACAAGTGATTAATATGTAGATTTTAATACAGTATTAAATTATCTCATTGACTATTTTACTAAAAATCCTCGGTTGCCCTGACATCATGCATGCATTTATTACTTGGCCTAGAATGCATACTGGTATCTCACATATTCTGTTTCTGGATAATTCTCTAAGGTGTTTACTCATATGTATGAGGGATACATATAGTCTGCTTTAAGCAGATGTTTCTATAGCTTCTATTTCTTGGCTGGATGAAATTGTATTCTCAGTAAAGTCTTCTTTAGCATGAATATTTCCTGAAAGTAATTTTTTTTTCTTTTTTTTTTAGCTAATAGTTATTGAGTATTTACTAGATGCCAGGCCTTGTTCTTAATGTTAATTTAATTCCTCTGAAGAATCCTGTGACATGTAAGCTCTGGTTATTCTGTTACCCTTGTTTGGTTGTGTGGAAACCAACGCACAGAGAGGTTAGTTAACTTGCTGAAGGTTACACAGCTGGAAAACCATCGTGCTGAGTTTTTATTCCAGCTAGCCTGGCTCAGAGGCACATTCCTAACCAATACACAATATCTCTCTCTGAGTCAAGAAAACATGTGGTTGATGCCATTGCATCTTTTTATGATACTCCTTTAAGTAACCATTCTGATGCCTAGTGACCATACCTTGGATATTTCCAGAGTGAGGAGAGGACCAGTTTTAACATTTCAGAATGTTTTGTTTCACACAGGCCAAAATTTCAAGAAACATTCTACTCTTCACATTAACACATTTGTTAACTGTGGCCTGTTAATTTTTTAAATAACCAGTTATAAAATCTCAATTTTCTATATTTTTTCATAAATATTTGGGAAATTTATCTTCTTTTCACATACAAAACTCTATCAACTCACATTTCTGTTTATTCTCTTTATCATTCAGGGAGTATCACAATTTGGGTAGCCTTGAAGTACATGTGAATCATTTCTTCACCAGGTTTGGGTAGAAAGTATTGTTATTTTTTAAAAAAAAAATCACGAAAAAGAAAAGAAAAAAAAAAAAAATCAAATTCTGGCTTTTGACCCAAAGATTCTAAAATAGAATTTTGTTGTTTTCAGTGCATTTGGTGGGGGGCTGAGCATAATACCAATACTTGTATAAGCTTCAGTGAAAGTCTTGTCAGTTAACCTTACTCTGCAAGTCCATGAACTAGCCCAGATTTTATTCTGTAAACAGAGTGACCACAATGGCATTTTCGTAAAACAGTCAGCAAGAGACTTGGATAATGCCAATGGAGCTTCACTCAGTGTGTAAGAAAACATCTATTTTAAACATAGGTGTAATAAAGATCTTTCCTTTGTGTACTTTTGGGTTCACAGTTTCCACCACTAAAGAAATGCAAAATCCTTTCTTTGTGCTTTGTGTGTGTGAGTAAGAAAGTATTCCATGGAATTTAAAAATCAAATTTAGCTACAAATGTGTTTATAAAAATTTTGAAACAATTGTTTAAGAAAGGATAATATTAGAAACTTGCTTGTTCAAATGGCATTTTCTTCAGTAGGTCAAAATGTGTTAAGAATATTTAGAGGAGAAAGCCCACACAAGGACAACAGGCCTAAAAAGTGCAAGTGCTGACAACTTTTAGAAAAAGAGTTTGACCTAAAGAGAAAATGCAGGGTGGTTAGGATTTGGCGCTTTGACTGCCATCACCCAAGGGCAATCCCTGGATGGGAAACAGATCCTGCAAGACATGCAGTGCAGCCAAAATGGAAAAAATAAAATCAAATAAAGAGGGAAAAGTAAGAACATTTTCTTAAAAGGGTAAGGGGAGGAAATGAGGAAAATAGGGAGAGACACAGTAGACGTATGTTATGGAACCAAAAACACACCAATGAGAATGACAGGAAAAATGAATAATTAGAACATAGGTCATACCAAAGTAAAGATTAGTCGACTGAAAAAGAGAAATGCATTGAAGAATTAGATGGGAAGGAGATAACTCAGCCAGGGGCGAGAGAAGCTCCAGACCAGGAGTGATGTTCCCAAATGCCTGCAGCTCAATATTGTCAAGTTATAAATCCCTGGCAGGCTGGCGAAATGAGGTGAGACTGTACTTATGCATTTCCTCAACTATAACATTGTTCAAAACTATCTCTATCCAGGGGTTCCTTTTTACTAAAGTGCAATTATACCCTGAAAAGTGTTGATGTATGCTGGTAGTTTTCAACCCTGTCCAAGTATCAGAATTGTCTGTTGAATATATATATTCCATGGAATGATATGCATAAATATATATGTATTCCTGAACTCTAGTATTTGACTGAGTTTGTTTATTATGGGTGGTTCTGGCATTTTATATCTTTAGAAGATATTTGGTCAACATCACTGTTTTATTTGTTGAAATATTTAATGTATCCATTTAGCCACAACTTGCTTGCGAGGTTTTAATTTGTAGGGTCTTGGTGACATAAATTGGGTTCTGTGATGCTAGGTTCACTCGGAGGATGAGTTCCAGGTGACCCACTCTCTTCTAAGCCATAGGACCAAGTAACACCTGGCTTCAAGAGCAGAAGGATACATTTTTAACATAAATCTATATGTGTATACCCTTTAAATATTTCTGTTCTGACAGTTATGACTTTTTGAGTCAATGTCATTGAGAAAAGTTTAGAAAAGAAGAGATTGGGAGAAGAGAATAAGAAAAAGGAACTATATTGTACCTTCATGAATTAAAAAGCATGTGGAGATTTCATGTTTACATATGAACTCTGACCTGATACTTTTCCTCTGTAATGTTTGACACTTCTTCCTAGCTATGTCGCCTTTATAAGGTGCAGGTTCATAGTGGGAGAGGGTGTTGAAAGTCAGGAGTCTAAAAACTCTCAATTTGGGGCAGAAAAATGTAACCCCATCTAATTATTTTAGAAGTGATATAAACCCTGTGCCATACAGAGCTTTCCTGCCCTCTCCTGGGTCTTTCCTCTCCATTACTGGGTCTCTTCTCCCTTTTTGCCTAAGTCTGATGTTATAGTGTAAGGTCATATTCTAAGTCTCCCCAGTAGACATTTATCTATTAACCAGGATTGGGGTGGGGGTTGGGGGAGAAGTCTTTTTCTATTTAACTAGAGTGACTTTTAATGTGGAAATTTTCAAAAGCTGCAACTAAAAACTAAAGAGAAGCTTTTTGATTGAGAAGTCCTTCTCAAACAATATTCAGATCCAATTCTATTTTGCTTAAAATCAAAAACAAAAAAAACAGGGACTAGCCTGTCCATAACCCTCTGTAATCTTATCAAAAGCCTCCCAGGTGAGGGCCCTGTAGGCTTAGTAATGACCTTAATCAAGTATTAGCCCCATCCTACTATTAATTCCCAACTCTACAAAACATGTGTTCTTGTCTCTAAAACTTAAGAAGGTTGAGAAAAGACTAATGGAAAAGAGAAAGGGGCTTTTAAGAATTGAAGCCCAATCAGACAGGTGCAGAAGGCCAGGAAGAGGGGTCCAGGGACAACTGATTACTGAAGCCTACTTTTAAGTTCCTTCTCTCACATGTATTTGCTGAAAAAAGAGTCATGCAGTACATGTTTGAATGGAAAAAGAGAAGAAAATAGTTTTAATTTGCCATTGTCTATTTTTTTAGTCTTTCCATACACAGGAGTTTTAGAACCAGAGCCTCTTTATGGCCAGGCTTATAGTTTGTCTCATTAAAATGCGGCCTTTAAAATGGAAACACACGAATTGAAAGGGAAAGTCCCATCACCTATAATTCTATGTTCCTTTACTTGTTGTTTTTACATCCCCCAAAGAACCATTATCTAATTTATTAGTTTTGCTTGCTCGTGCTCAGTCGTGTCCAACTCTGCGACCTCATGGACTGTAGTACACCAGGGTCGTATGTCCATGGGATTTCCCAGGCAAGAATGCTGGAGTGCGGTACCATTTCCTCCTACAGTGGATCGTCTCTATTCAGGGATGGAACCCGCGTCTCCTGCATTGGCAGACGCATTCTTTACCACTGGGCCACCTGGGAAGCCCTAATTTGTTAGTTACCGAGCTATGATTGAAGGCAGGAGAAGGGGAGGACGATATGGTTGGATGGCATCACCGACTCAATGGACATGAATTCCAGCAAGTTCACGGAGATGGTGAAGGTCGCAGAGTAGGACACGGCTGAGCGACTGAACAACAACAAAAAGTTATAAAAAAGAAATTTGAAGTGGAGCTCTTTGCTCCATGTCTCGAGCTGATAAGAAAACACTCAACTTGCAAATGGGCACAGAAAAAAAGGCAAAAGAGAAACTAAAGTTTTCATTCGATTGAAGGCCACCTCCCCTGCCAAGAGCTCAACTGAAGACCGAGGTTTCCTGACCAATGAAAACACTGAAATGTTAATAACCTTCTCCTTGCCCCACCCCCTGATGACCTAATTTGGGGAAAAGCCACCTGAGCGTTTTGTTTTCAATCAGGTCCGCTAGAATGCTATTTAAAGGGCAGTGACAAGCTCGTGGAGTCACAGCGGCAGCAACCATGTCTGGTCGTGGTAAGGGTGGTAAAGGCCTTGGTAAGGGAGGCGCTAAGCGCCATCGCAAAGTCTTGCGGGACAATATCCAGGGTATTACTAAGCCAGCTATCCGGCGTCTTGCTCGGCGTGGTGGGGTCAAACGTATCTCCGGTCTTATCTACGAAGAGACTCGTGGGGTGCTGAAAGTGTTTCTGGAAAATGTGATCCGTGACGCGGTCACCTACACGGAGCACGCCAAGCGCAAGACTGTTACCGCCATGGACGTCGTCTACGCGCTCAAACGTCAGGGCCGTACTCTTTACGGTTTTGGTGGTTGAGCAAAATATCTGCTTGTAACGTTTGAGAACCTAAAGGCCCTTTTCAGGGCCGCCCAAATATTCGTTAAAGAGCTGTTGGACGTTACTGAGATGTGAGTAAGGAAGTACTTTAACTGGGAAAGGGAGTTGTCTTAACGCAGTTCCGTATCCATACTTCCGAGGGATTGGGAAGTGTGACTTTTTCATAATGGAAATAGGGTTTTAGACTCGGCTAAACAACCAATAAAAATACTGCCGTTTTGTGTATTTTAATGTCCAGCCTTCAAACTGGTTGACTGGCGGATTTAATGGCACAGAGCTTCGCGTTCTCGCCCACACCATACATAGCTATGTAAATAAGGGCTCTTTGGGGACAAGCTTTCATTGGCCGATTCTCACTGGTGGAAAGAAAACCGCTTTCCTGTTAGCCAAATCATGGAGCTTCATAAGGGTACCCGGAACAATCCGATTTATGCCAGGCTGTGAAGGACGCTGGAACAAAGGCACAGAGTGGTTTAACCGGTTCCGCAGAGGTTCGAGTAGTGCTTGGCAGTCGGCCCAGTGCTGGGTGGGATGAAGCCAGCCTCCTTTTCCTCTGCGGTGAGTCTTGGGTACAGAAAATGGGCTTAACTGCCTTTTTTGGCAAGTGAATAATTTTTCCTTCACTATCCCGACTCCGTAAAACAGTGGCCACTTTACCGAAAGTTCTGGGCTGGGGTTGATTCTATAAAAATCGAAACTATTGTGTTTAGTCCTTTTCCATACAGGAAATAATTTTTCTTCAGAGGTCCGACTATACAAATGAATTCAGACAGTGTATGTCCTAGTGAATCATCTGTAGAACATGGCTGTATGTGAAACTGCATAGTTTTGCATTGAGTTTGTTCGAAGTCGCCCCAAATACCAAGGCCCAAAACAAGATGAACAGTATAAATTTATTATTTACGAGGATCTTTAAGGCTAAATTATAAGTAAAAACAAACTAAATTGTTTAAAGTGGAAAAGATGCTTTTCCTAATACAAGCAGGTTTGTAATTTAAAGGTCACATTGAGCTCCCAACATCTCCATACATGGTTTAACATTTTTCAGCCTGTGTAGGGCAATATGAACAAGACACTCTTCATTGACAACCACAATTATATTGACTATATTACAAAACCAAATTTTAATATATGTGCTTAACATATAGAAAATAATCACAGCTTTCATAGTAATGAAACAAAAATTTCACTATTCTTGCAAATGTAAAACGAAAACATTTGTTTTACACAAAATCACAGTGGAAAGATGTTTAGTAAGTAAAAAAAAATTCCCACTAACCCACATTGAGACCTTGGTTTCCCTACATTAACCCCTGTTAAGTCCATGGATACGGAGTTCAGAACCCTTATACAGAATGATACATAAAAGTACATACTGGAGAATTAGGTGAAGAAAAGAAAACGGTAAAACATAGCTGAGGCACGGAGCAGATCTCCGCTCAGAAACTAGACCTAAACTTTTTAGCTCTCAAAGAGGGATTTTCTAGCTGTGCAGATGGTAAAGAATATGCCTGCTAATGCAAGATACCTGGGTTTGATCCCTAGATCGGGAAGATCCTCCTAGGGAAGAGAATGGCTGCCCCTTCCAGTATTCTCAGAGCGTTTAAGAACCTAAGGAATGTGCCCTGGTTTTGTTAGGATGGACAATTCTCTGGAATTGGACAATAACCACGCTAAAGTATCTGTACTGTATGTCCAATAAGATAGATTTCACCACATCACAGGTTCATTTATCAAACACTTAGGTTAACCACTAGTCGTCTTCCAGAGACTTCTGGAAACGATGTTACAACCCTCCTAAAATCACTTAGGTGGCTCTGAAAAGAGCCTTTGGGTTCTATGAAAACTGGTTGTTGAAGAAATGTTACTTCTTGGTTGTTGCTTTCCTAGTATTAGTTTTCTGCTGGGTCAACTTAGGATTCCCAGTTTTGGGCTTTCCTGCCCTGGCCTTCGCTGGGCTCTTCCGTTGTTGCTTGTCTTTGGTTCTTTTAGCTTTTTGCCCGTTCCTAGCAGCCTTCTGAGCCGCCGTGGTCCTCGGCTTCTTAGCTCTTTTGTTGGTTTTGCCATTCTTCGGAGACTTTGAATCTCTGGATAAGACCAGCTTCCTACTCTTCGCAGAAGCACGTTTTTTGACTCTTCCCTTATTAAGCTCAGGAGCAGCCTTCTTGCTGAGCTTGAAAGAGCCAGACGCACCGGTACCCCTAGTCTGAACCAGGATCCCCTTGGTCACCAGGCCTTTGAGACCCAGCTTGATGCGACTGTTGTTTTTCTCCACGTTGTAACCTGCGGCTGCTAGCGCTTTTTTCAGCGCAGCCAAGGACATACCAGTTCTCTCCTGGGAGACCGAAAGCGCCTCAGTAATCAACTTGGACACTGATGCGCTTGCTGTCTTCCGATTCACACCCGTCAAGCCAACCGGCTTCTTTCCCCGCTTCCTAGCTGGAGGTTTCGCCATGGAAACCGGAACCTGGTCGGCTGGAGCCGCAGGCACCGTCTCAGACATAACAGCAAAGAAAACCAGAAGATACCATTCAGCAAGTACCGTAAAATGCCGAGGGTGGGGGTTGGGCCTCAGGGCCTTATATAGGGCAGGGCGCGCTGTGATTGGTTCATCGCTCAGGCACCGCCCCCGCCCCTTGGAGGAGGAGCATTTGTGTTTGTTTCACTTCCAAAAATTGAATATCTCAAAAATCTCTTGCACAGAATTGCCCAGGTTCCACTGCCAAATAACCCATAGAGATACAGATTTCAGATGCCTTTTCAATTTTTAATGAAAAATGACTCTGCATGCCAAAGCTATTCAATAAAGCTCTCAGTTGTCACCAAAATTCAAAGAGAAGAACAAAACTTCCTCTTTTCCTTGTAAATATAAAAGTAATTTTTAACAAAAGACTTATCTCATTTCTCCTGAGTGGTCTTCCAAATGGTTGGCTTCCAGTCAGTGGAAAAAATAAATTATTCACACCTTTATTCTAATTGAAAATTATTTATGTACACGAGGGAAGTAACACAGATATCTTAGAGGTCTCACTGCAGACTTGAAAGATGCTTTTAGAATTGTTGAAAAAACTTCAGGTACTGTACCACCTTATTTGGGCAAACACAATCTAATAAACCATGATCTACAGACATGTGGGTTGTTTGTGACTAAAACAACTTCTCAGTCTCTACAGCTTGATAGCAGACCCTCAAGTAAATAATATGGATCTCACACATGGTATCTGCTTGGCCAAAATCAGGTCCCCTTGTGGCTGGCGTCCTAAACTTAGTTTTGTTTCTGATTTCATTAGTTAAACCTTACCCCTATGCCCACCCCCATCCCCATCTCCTTCACACTTCACTGTAAAAAAAAAAAAAAAAAGAAATCAAGGAAACAAATAGAAATCAAGGAAACAAATAGAATCCCTTCCCTTAATATAAAATGTGAGGCAGGAATCCTTATATGAAGAGCTCATTGGAAACCACAGACCCAGATCTCTAAAAGGACTGGCCTGGCAGTTGTGTCTACAGAGCTGTGGGGAAAGAAAGATTACGATAATGTATTCATTCTTCTGAAATACTTCAGAGGAAATCAGATGATGACGACTTTCAAACTTCTGATTGCAAAGTAAAATGGAAAAATCTCTTTCACTCTGCTTCACATCCATGTGCCCACATGTGCACCTACACGCAAACATCTGAAACAAAACTCTGAAAACAACGCTACCTTAAGGGCTCTCTGATATATTTTAATTTAGCTTATTTATAGCTTATTTTATTTTTTAAAAAGGCTGGTTGTAAATCATGAGATTGATTTCACAGCCTACTAATACATTCTGACCCTCTGTTTGAAAATTTTTTCTCCTTAGATTACAAGTGCATCTTACTGAGGACTCTCTTTTAACGTGTATTTGGTTTCCCTGAACTTTGGTGATCCCTTAGAAGTTGTGCCATTAAATGTCAGTGATTTAGGGTTGGGTTATGGAATGGACAGACTATATCATTGCTGTAAAAATAACAATGGTATTTTTTTTAATTCTTAGATTCCATAATTCAATATTTGTAGGAAAAAGATTCATATTTTGCATTATAAATTTAAAATATACCATAAAAACAAACTCACACATACATACAGTATATATGTGAGAATCGTTGTCCCAAGTACTTTTCCCTCAAATAATAAAAAAATGTAGGAATTCATTTTATATACGAGGAACTTGAGTCACAGAAAAGTCACATAACTTGCCTAAAGCCTTAGCGCTAGTGAGCAGGAAAGCCGGGAATTTATTTCAAGAAGTCTGGCTTCAAAAGGCTCTGCTTCTCCCACCTCACTCTTAGTCTTCTCAGGCTACTCAAACAAAATAGACTGCGTGGCTTAAACAATAGAAATTTATTTCTTCACAGCTCCAGCGGCTAGAAAAGGCCAGGGTGACAGCATGGTCAGGTTCCGGTGACACTCCTTTTCCTATCCTAGAGACGGCTGTCTTCTTGCTGTGTCCTTATACGGTCTTTCTTTAGTGCATGCGCACCAGGAGAGCGATGGCTCCCTCTTTCTCTTCTTATGAGACTGGAATCCTATTGGATTAGGGACCCATCTTTATGATCTCTTTAACCTAGATTACCTCCTAAAAGCTCTGTCTCCAAACATAGTTACAAAGGGAGTTAGAGTCTTAGCAAATGAATTTTGGAGAGGGGCAGTGCATGTCAATCCACAGGGACACTTTTCTCATGTACTGGTTAGGAGGCTTATATGAGACAATGTAGGTAAAAGTAGTTTCAGTTACACAGGGCCAAACATGGTTCATTATTCCAGCATTGTCCTGGACAGAGGAGGCACCTGATAAATATTTGTTTCTTGACCTTAACCTAAGATCCTACCTACTTATTCTTTACATGGTGCTTTCCCAGGGAATGATTGCAATCATGTCCACTATTTTACAGCAGTTTATTTTTTATGTGGTCATGGCTAATAAAAGCGTGGGGAAAAATACTACCTCCACTCATAATGAAGGAAATTACATTTCAATTTTTTTTTATCTATCTGGTTAACAATGCTTTAAAAGTGTTCTCAGTAAAAATGACAGCTACGAAAACAAGAATTTTTAAATTATACTAGGATTATAAACTGGCATAGTCCTTCTGAAAGGCAATTTGACAATGTATATATTAAGAACATTAAAAAATGATTTTACCTTGTGATTTAGTATTCTACTGATTTAGTATTCTACTTCTAGAAGTCTATTCTAAGGAAATAAATATTTAAACAAAGATTTACATACAAAGAAGTGTGAGCTATATGATTTATAATGCATAAAAATGGAACTCAATCTAAATAGTAACAGGACTACTTGCATAAGTAGTAATATACCCATTAAAAAATGTGTTTCTAGGCATATTACCTAGAAAATTCAATATGTGTACATACATAGCATGATACCTAAATTTGGTTTTTAAATGAAATATTTTTATAGGTGAATCTCATATATGTTCATATTCAAAAGAGATACTAACATTTGTTTTAATTTTCTTTGTTATGTTTTCTTCTTGCAAATTTCTCAAATGACCATTTAATATTTTTATACTCAAATGCTTTAGCCAGGTTCTCATTGATTTTTCTGTGATTGTTGAAAATATCTTTTATCTGGTTCTGGTATCAGTCATTTTCATTGGCTTATTTGTCAGATATAATAAAGTCCAGCGGTGACCAGTAGTGGGAAAATACTTTTCTAAAGCCCATTTGCTCCTCCTGTAAAAAGAGAGATTGATTGATTAATGCACTTCTATAATTCATCAAATCTCTGATAAATCTCTGATACTGTACTTGATTCAGAACAACAATCATCACAATGGCTAATGTTCATTGGGTGTTTATTCTGTACTGGGCAGTGCTCTAATCACTTTATAGGTACCAGTGCATTTATTCTTGCACAAGCTTTTTTGTACCTATAATGGCACTCTGTGGTTTATAGTTGAGGAAATTAAGACTCAGAGAGATTGAGTTTCCCAGGTGGGATAGCTGTTGGATGGTGTGCCATCCTCTACAGTAAACCCAACCCTCCAGTGCCTGAGTCTGCATGCACTCATAAATAAAAGATGAGCATGCTCTAGTTAGCGTCCAGTAAGTCAGGTTTGAGTTAAGTCTTGAAGGGCAGGTAGTCAGACTTATCAGGTGAGGAAAGAGTGTTAGGGCTTTTCACAAAGGAGACATAGTAACAAAGGCCAGGTGGTGGGGATTTTCTAGGGTGAGCTGCTTTGTGGTGAGCCTTGTGGAACCGCTTGTGAGGAATGAGGAAGGCGCTTGCATGACGACAGGTTGATGAGTTACAGCTTGTTTGAACACATTAAGCAGTTTGAACAGTTTCCAGAAGCCTCCCTTCTCTCAGAACTTATCCCTCTGGGCTGCTGGCAGATGAAGTCATTCTCCACTTTTAAATAAGCCAAATCAAACATCTAATGGAAATATACCCAAATGCTTAGTCTCTTGGGTTGTTACAAAGTGCATTTTCCAACTCCTCTTCAGGTGCTAGAAGAAAGACAAGTACCCAAGACACTTCCAAAGTAGAACGTATAGGGCTTTAATTTCTCTTTCCTGGGTCTTCCTCCAAAAGCTGGGCAAGCACTTTGCAACTAACATTTTATTGTTTGAGAATAAACTGAGTTAACAGAGAAAAGCACTTAGACTAGTAGCTGGCTCATACTAAGTGCTCCACTAGTATTAGCTACTCTTGTAGTATTGAACATTCTAATGAGTGCTAATATACAGATTATATCTACCGATCCTCTTGATTCCCGTTTTACATTTTCCCTTTCCATAGCACTAATTCCTTTCTCATATTCTATATAATTACTTATTGTAACTACTGTTTGTTGCCTGTCTTTCCTGGCTGAGATGTAAGCTCCAAGAGGACAGTGACTTTGTATTTTTCCAAAAGATCGTCACTGAAGATAGCTCCTTAGCCTCTAAATGAATAAGAACCAGAGGATGGTCCTTAGGGCCAGAGAAGAAAGGGAAGGAACCCTTCCTTAGACCATCCTGCAATTCAACTATCAAAGATGGAGTTCTAGCATATATGGGAGGCTAAAAACCAAGAAAAGCAGAGCAAGTGCAAATCTGACTGCAGTATAGAATATGAGAGAAAGAAACCACAGACAGAGGGCAGGGGAAGAACCCATCAAATTGTGTTTCATGTCAGTAAATGTAAGTCAGTCATTAGACATTTGACCAAACCCATAGAATGTACAACATCAAGAATGAATCCTAAGGTCAACTATAGACTGTGGGTGGGTGATCCTGCTGTTGTGTTAATATAAGTTCATCCTTGGTTGGTTAAATATATATATACCATTCTGATGAGTGATGTTGATAATGGGAAAGGCTACACGTGTGTGTGGTGGGGGAGGTAGGGGATATTTTAGAAATCTGTCTACCTCCCTCTCAATTTTGTTGTAAACCTAAAACTGATCTAAAAGTATCTTATAAAAATATATATGTACAAAAAAAAATCCAGTCCACTCACACTATTTATGTCTAGAATTGATGGAGTCAGGCTCAGTCTCAGATGCTTAGAGTCAAGGATGCTGAGCACTTTCCAGAACCTCCAAAAAACTTTTACCCTGATGCTCGCTGGTATCCTTGACCCACCTTGGAGGCTAGCAGGCATTCTTCCTTTCAAGATCTCAGAACTTGCATCATCTCTGTAGAATTCTTAAATATGTAATTGTATTTGTTTCTTTCCATTTTTAAAAATATATGTATTTCAGTGCACTAAAGCCAAAATGCATGTGTTTAAAAATCTAGTGAGTAACATCTATCATCTAAATTGTTCATGCAAATCCAGCAATTAAAAGGGCACATTTAAATCTTTGATATTTTTATATCTTGTCCTACAACTGAGATAAGGTCAATTATATTAGGGAAACAAGTGAAAAGAAAAACAAAGAAGAAGAGAGAAGGGGAGTGGAGGAGAGAAAAAAGAGAATAAAGTTTTATCTTTATTGCTTTTGAAGCTTATTCTTTTACTGTTTGAGAACTTGGGCTGAAAGTAATAAGATCAAGGTTTTACCCCAGTATCTCCTCCTCGATGTATGTCAGTTTCCTACAAAATGAGACAAGCCTCAGCATTTTTGTTCCTTCATACCTCTGAGCCTGCAACTGGGACATCTAACACCATGAATACCCATAGAAAGACACACCTAGCTCTTTCTTTGAATTACAATACAAATTGCTTATTAGATGATAAGGTTATGTGACTCTTTAAATAAGCAAATCAAAGCCTCATTTTCCCCTCTCAGAACTGAGGCGGGACAATAAGAAAGTTGCTGATTCTCCAAATTTACTTTCTTTTTCCTAATTTACAATAAATGTATAGTACCTGAGGATACATCAAGCTGATTTTCACAGTCCAAAAAGTTGAATCAGAGTCTAGATTTGCTGACAAGTTCACAGGCAACTCTGTATTTGGCCCAATTTATTTTTATGCTTAGTAATCCAGGATTGCACAAGGTGAAAGTTTGGAAAAGTTAACTCCTTTTTAATGCTTTTGAATTTAAGTCTGTTGGACTGCAAAGTACTGAAAGTACTGCAAAGTACATCCTTACAAATCCGGAAGTTCCAAGACAAATGATAGCTATCCTTCTATATGTCCTTAGGTATATGCTTACGGACCTAATCAAGTATAAATGGAGAAAGAAAATTCTTCTTCGTTCGACTTGCTGGACCAAGGTAAATTCAATGGAATCCATGGGCAATCTTTTCATATTGCTTTTGAAATTCCTGTCACTTAGGAAAGACCAGCTCCTATCAAGATCTTCAGTCACAAGCTACCTTAGTTCCCTTTAGGATGTAAAGACCTAGGATATAAGTGAAACTTGTCAAACATTACACAAAAAATGAGTACCTACTATGGGCCAGGCACTCTTCAGAGTTGTTCTATGCATTAAAGGTCTTTGAAGGAAAAAAAAGGTCTTTGAATGTCACAAACATCTAGAAGGTACGTGCTATTACTATCATCCTCAAGACAGAGAAGAAGCACAGAGAGATTAATGGCGTGCAACAGTCTCACAGCTAGTAATTGGCAAGCTGGGAGTTAAATTTGGAGGTTCTGTCTCCAGGAGCTATACTTTAGCCATCAGGGAGCAATGCTGTGCCGTCACTTTACTGGTATTATATCATTCTAGGACAAATATTTTATATTTGTCATTTTATTTAATCCTCATCCTCACCCAATCTTCATAAGTAGGTAATTATTATCACCCCACAGGCTCAGAATAGTAGGTTTGTCAAACAGTAACTCAGAGTTGTTCTATTAATTATTAGCAAACTGTTTACTTGTGTATAAGGTATGCTAAAGCAATAGATTATTTCATCCAAAAAGGTCAAAAAAGATGTCTATATAATAGAAAGAAGGGAGAAAATGCCTGCAGACTGTCCATGAACAAGATATCATGTTTGTACATTATTTTAAGTAGGAAAGAGTTCAATGTGGACAGTCTGTTCTTACATAGACCAAAGAGGATTTTAAAAAAATAATGATTCTCTATAAATTCTCAAGATTGGCTGTGAAGCATAATGTGACAGGCTGCTTCTGTGTAATATATTCCACCAACTCTGAATCAGTACTTCCATTTTAGATAGCCTATATCTTCACCATTTCCAGCATCAAAGTCTCTCAACTTCCCCACTTTGATCAAGACTCTTATAAAGCTGTAGTGGCTTTTAGTCTCCTCTTTGGAAAATTTTGTCATCTGTAAATTAAACAGAGGAGGAGAATAAAAAGTTCATGAGGGCAATCACATATATAATAAATACTTGAAATCTCTTTTATCTTCAAGTACTTATAAATAGAAGAAATAAATAGAAGAAATAGAAAGAAATAGAGGAAAACAATAGAATGGGAAAGACTAGAGATCTCCTCAAACAAAGCTAGTGGAGGTGATGGAATTCCAATTGAGCTATTTCAAATCCTAAAAGATGATGCTGTGAAAGTGCTGCACTCAATATGCCAGCAAATTTGGAAAACTCAGCAGTGGCCACAGGACTGGGAAAGGTCAGTTTTCATTCCAATCCCAAAGAAAGGCAATGTCAAAGAATGCTCAAACTACTGCACAATTGCATTCATCTCACACGCTAGCAAAGAAATGCTCAAAATTCTCCAAGCCAGGCTTCAACAGTATGGGAACCGTGAACTTCCAGATGTTCAAGCTGGATTTGGAAAAGGCAGAGGAACCAGAGATCAAATTGCCAACATCTGTTGGATCATGAAAAAAACAAGAGTTCCAGAAAAACATCTACTTCTGCTTTATTGACTACGTCAACGCCTTTGACTGTGTGGATCACAATAAACTATGGAAATTCTGAAAGAGATGGGAATACCAGACCACCTGACCTGCCTCTTGAGAAATCTGCCTGCAGGTCAAGAAGCAGCAGTTAGAACCAGACATGGAACAACAGACTGGTTCCAAATAGGAAAAGGAGTACATCAAGGCTGTATACTGTCACCCTGCTTATTTAAATTATATGCAGAGTACATCATGAGAAATGCTGGACTGGATGAAGCACAAGCTGGAATCAAGATTGCCAGGAGAAATATCAACAACCTCAGATATGCAGATGACACCAGCCTTATGGCAGAAAGTGAAGAAGAACTAAAGAGCCTCCTGATGAAAGTGAAAGAGGAAAGTGAAAAAATTGGCTTAAAACTCAACATTCAGAAAACTAAGATCATGGCATCTGGTCCCATCACTTCATGGTAAACAGACGGGGAAACAATGGAAACAGTGACAGACTCTATATGTATTTTTGGGCTCCAAAATCACTGCAGATGGTGACTGCAGCCATGAAATTGAAAAAGACACTTGCTCCTTGGAAGAAAAGTTATGACCAACCTAGATAGCATATTAAAAAGCAGAGACATTACTTTGCCAACAAAGGTCCGTCTAGTCAAAGCTATGGTCTTTCTAATAGTCATGTATGGATGTAACAGTCGGACTATAAAGAAAGCTGAGCACCGAAGAATTGATGCTTTTGAACTGGTGTGTTGGAGAAGACTCTTGAGAGTCCCTTGGACTACAAGGAGATCCAACCAGTCCATCCTAAAGGGAATCAGTCCTGAATATTCATTGGAAGGACTGATGCTAAAGCTGAAACTCCAGTTCTTTGGCCACCTCATGTGAAGAACTGACTCATTTGAAAAGACCCTGATGCTGGGAAAGATTGAAGGCAGGAGGAGAAAGGGACGTCAGAGGATGAGATGGTTGGGTGGCATCACCGACTCAACGGACATGAGTTTGAGTAAATTCAGGGAGTTGGTGATGGACAGGGAAGCCTGGTGTGCTGCAGTCCATGGGGTCGCAAAGAATCGGACATGACTGACTGAACTGAACTAACAATAAAACCGTTCTCAAAGATCATCTTCATGGATTTAAGTTTCCTAATTGCAGCTTTAACTACTTGAGCCATACTCAGAAATAGATTATGGAGTACACCGTCTTTTGTTTAAGAACTTTTGGTCAAGGTACAGAGGACTAGGTTCTAAGGATTTTTAACTATTTTCAATACTCATGAGTCCTCATTCGCTCAGTAATGACCCCATGTACTGTAGCTAGCCAGGCTCCAAACCTATCTCATGTGACTCCTGCATTGGCAGGCACTGGGCCACCTGGGAAAGCCAAACACAAAGATTCTTCTAATACTTGGGAGGAACAAATCTGAAATCTAATCATTGGAAAAACTGATAATGGAGAAAAGGTCAGAGTAACACAAAAGGAAGAAGGAAAAATTGATCTATTCTAGATCTCATCTTGATCTGTGGAATCTTAAGAGGAAGACTTCCTACTATCCAAATTCTGAAAATCTTTTAGTAAGTGTCCAGATTCACTTTTCAATGAGAGTGTATATCCAAGTGGTAGGATTCTAAAAGTGTTTACAATGTGAAAAAAATAATCTATTTGCCCTGAAGCTTAAAAACACTCATAGTTTAAAATACTGGGAATGGCCTTTTCTAGCATTAAGGGCTTCCCTGGTGGCTCAAATGGTAAAAAAAAAAATCAGCCTGCAACGTGGGATACCTGGGTTGGGAAAAAGCCCTGGAGGAGGGCATGGCAACCCACTCCAGTATTCTTGCCTGGAGAATCCCATGAACAGAGGAGCCTGGTAGGCTACAGTCCATGGGCTTGCAAAGAGTCAGACATGACTAAGCACAGCATAGCATTGTTAAAAGTTGACATTTTTTAAAATGTCTGTTTAAAATACAACTTTTAATTTTATATTAGGTAGAGGTGTGTCTGTTGAAGTCTTTTTTTGACATGTAGATTGCATTTATTTTATATATGATAAGTATAGCTAACATTAGTTTGGGGAAACATCTGATAATTGAAACATGTTACAAGTGAAGAAAAGACAAGTCAGGATTTCTCAGTCTAATTTCAA
Organism: Cervus canadensis; assembly: GCF_019320065.1. Lineage (NCBI taxonomy): Eukaryota > Metazoa > Chordata > Mammalia > Artiodactyla > Cervidae > Cervus > Cervus canadensis. The sequence goes on along the minus strand of NC_057413.1, from coordinate 23,353,264 downwards.
ATGATAAGAATCTGAGACTACTCAGATGTAGATCATATTATCATTATTATTAAGGTTAGAAGTAAAATTTTGCTATAGTAAGTTTAAATCTTTTGGGTAATTATGCTTCAAATTATTGGTATTATCTTCTTAGCAGTTAGTGGGTGATATTAGAACATATATATTTTTAAACAATAACATGAAATTGACTTGTTAATGTTTACTGTCACACCTTTATGGTTTTTCAAGTTATACTAATTGGAGACAAGGCAAGATTCAATCACTTGTTAAGTCTTTGAGCTAATCAACATTTTTAAAAAATCTGAACTAGTTTGTGCTTGCTGTTGGAGTTATTTTTGATTACATGACTATAAAGTCTGTAGGTGGTTTTACCAACAGTATGAGAGATTTGGATAGTCAATTTTTATTGAGGGGATGGTTGATAAATATAATTATAAATTCAAAGTCTTTTGCATTTACTTTATCAGCATAAATAAGACAGCACATATTAAATTGAATTTACTTCGTTAATGCAGGCGACCCAGGTTTGATCCCTGGGTAAGGATGACACCCTGGAGAGGGGAATGGCAACCCACTCCAGTATTCTTGCCTGGGGAATTCCATGGACACAGGAGCCTGGCAGGCTACAGTCCATGGGGCCTCAAGGAGTCAGACACGACTGAGTGACTTACACACACATGCCACGTTAATGAACAACAACTTCCCATTAAATGAACAGAGCAAACATAGCCATTGCCTGTGTATGTATTTGTGTTTCTCTGTAGCTATAGTACTTGGTAGAGCCAGAGCTGTTTGTATTAACAACAGCCTTTCAGGAAGCAGGCAATTGTGTTTCCTCACAGGCATAAAGAAACTGGGAGGCCGTCCAAAACCTTCCTTGTTCTCTGGGCTCACATGTATACTTTACTTATACCCTTTACAAATTTAAAGTGGCAAAAACAAGTATACCCATTCCCATTCTCCAAAGGCATCTATATGCTCTCTAACCTATTAATCTATGATCATTCTCAGCTGTGTAAAAATAAAAGGCTTGCACAGTTCTAATTGTTTTTAGTGATGTGTATTTTGTACTCTCCAATTTAGAAATTGTCCAGGTATCCAAAGATTTGGCATTCATTAACTCAATTTAATACCACCTAAATTTTATAGTTCGGAGAAGGCAATGGCACCCCATTCCAGTACCCTTGCCTGGAAAATCCCATGGACGGAGGAGCCTGGTAGGCTGCAGTCCATGGGGTCGCGAAGAGTCAGACACGACTGAGCAACTTCACTTTCACTTTTCACTTTTATGCATTGGAGAAGGAAATGGCAACCCACTCCAGTGTTCTTGCCTGGAGAATCCCAGGGATGGGGTCGCACAGAGTCGGACACGACTAAAGTGACTTAGCAGTAGCAAATTTTATAGTTATCTATAAACTTTGAATTCAGGATTTAAGTTGACACACTGAGTCAATATGATTTGTAATCTTATAAAAATTAATTCCATTTTAAAAGTGACATTACCTATCCACTTTATCACTATCTTGTGATAATTAACATAATGTAAAATTTAGTTCAATGCATAGTTAACATAATGTAAAATTTTAAATAGATGTTAACTCTTGTAATCAGTAAACCAAGTTGAAGTAACTTAGCAAATTTAAATTAACTTTTTTTTTGGAAGAAAATAATCCCTAAACTTGTGTAAACTAGTAACATTACTTTTACATTATGACAATAAATAAAAACACCTACATCCATTTTGTAAAGCAAATTTTTAAGCCAGCAAATTTATCCAAAAAGTTATATTAGAAATACTTGATTTGTTCCTATAGAATTACAGGCCATGTATTAAAATATTTAAGTTACATTTAAGTTATTTAAAAATAGTGGAGTAGTTCTGTTTATCTCATAACTTCTTAACAATCACCGCTAATTAAATTCTCACTAACTTGTTAACAATCACCGCTAATTAAATTCAGTGAAACTTTTTTTTTGCCTGAGTTACCACTTAATGACGTAGCCACATTTAAAGAATCAGGAGAATTTGATTTTCCTCTTATTTTAAATTGATGAATTTTTTTAGCCTTTATATTAGCTATTCAAAATTTGAGTTTAAAATTTCCTGCTGAAGTAGATAATTTGTTTAAAATTATTTGTATTCATAAAGCAGAAAAGATTCTCAATCACCGTACAATTTTTACAGGAGCTAATAGTGAAATGTAACAAAAATTAAAGATATTTAACTTAAAAACAGCACAATTTAAGTATATTAATCAATTAAAGAAACAAATGTGATTATGATGAGAGATGCCTTGGGGAACACCATCACTGAGAATATGAGTAAAGTCTCTCATATCTTTCAAAGGTTGGTAGAAATGCTAGTTTACAGTGACATATCCCTCACAATGAATTCTTTAAGGTTTGTAAACTATTAAATGGGTTATTTTAATACAGGTATTGGAAGTGCTCTTTTTTTTAACCTGGCTCAATAGCTCTATTTATAATGGCATATTTCTTCTCTCTCCTCTGTAACTTTACTTAAAAAATAGAAAAAAATTTTTTTTTGCAATTACTGAATCATAAAACTTTTGAGGCTTCAGGATACCAAAGAAGATTCTATTTCCTTGTTTTTTTCTCTTCAGTTTATTGTTGGGTCTACAACTTTATTAAGGTAAAAAGTTTCAGGTGGCCATTTTATATTCACATTATTTTTGAAGCAGGAATATTGTTTTTGCAGATAGTAACAATTACTTGGACTCATACTGAGTAATCACCGAACAGTTTTCAAAGAAACTGATTTTTAGTTAAAAGAACACACAGTATATAGACACAAAACACCAAATACAGTGGATCCCATCAAAGGCTAGAAAGATAAACACCAGCTTCCTGATCCTGTGTTCTCAATTGCCAGAGAATATCAGAATCCTCAAACAACCAAAAGATTAACAAAGGAACCAAATTCGACTCTGTTCTTTGCCACCAATTAGGTGACTCAGGGGTGAAGAATCCACCTGTAATGCAAGAGACTTGGCAGGAGTCTCAGGTTCAATATCTGGGTCTGGAAGATTCCTTGGAGAAGCAAATGGCAACCCACTCCAGTATTCTTGCCTGGAAATCCCATGGACAAAGGAGCCTGGCAGTCTACAGCCCGTGAAGTCACAAAGAGTTGGATACAACTTGGCAACAAAGAGTTGGATACAACTTGGCAACTCAACAGTAACAAAATCTCTTACTGTGCGTGGGCGATCAGTTGCTCAGGCTGTCGTTCAATTAATTTTCCAGGCAAGAATACTGCCATTTCCTACTCCAAGAAGATCTACAAGCTCCAGGGGATCTTCTTGATCCAGGGATGGTTGCATCTCCTCCACGGGCAGGTGGATTGATTCTTTACCACCGCACCAATCAATGATCTAATCATAAAACCACTAATGTGTATCCAACCTAAACACCAAATCAAGAAGCAAATTGGGCAAAAATTGTTAGCATGCAAGAGCCAAGAGAAGAGGAACAGAAAACTCAGAAGTGCCCAGGGCTAGACGAGGTATATATTCAGGTCACGTTTCTATTGATTCCTAAGGTAGGACTCAGGTAAACAATGTCTTGGTGGACTCCAGAAATAAACTGTGAAATGTTAATGATTAGCCAGCCTGCTCTTGTACTGAAGAGAAATCAAGCAAGAATTACTTCATCCAACAAAAACAAACCAGAATTTATATGTGAGGCAAACAGGAAGAGAAGGAAATAAAAACCTTGTAGGCAGCCTGGGTTTTTTTAACCTGTGTTTGAACCTATATTGGGTAAACAGATTAAGCAGTGAGGAGAGGTTGGTCTGATTTGGATCCTCAAGCCTGGGGTAGGCTCACTAGAGGTATAGAAAAAAAATCCTATGACAGTTGTTAAAGGACTTGGAAACATAGTTTAAGGAGCTGGTGTGATAAGCATATGCCATTGACCTGTATTTACACTTGTACCTTATTTAGGCCAAGGCTGCACACTTCTTGGGATAACTTCCAGGTTAGGCAGCCAGTGATTGTGGAGCTGTTCCAATGGAGGCCTGACTAGCGCCAGACAAGCCTCTGTATTTTTCCCAGGTGTTAAAACTGCACATTGATTACAGGATTTTACCGTTAGGTAATCAAATCACATTGCATCTTACCCCAAATCGTTAAATAAATGCTGTTCCCCTTGTAACACAGATTATGCCTTTAGTCTACTACCTTTTTAATGGAAACGTTACTCCGAGGTGCGCTCTTCCCCTCCCCCAACCTATCCCGCCCAGCGACTGCCTGGTTTGGGAATTGTGCGCTAGAGTGTATGCTAAATACAATTGCGACCCTTTTCCTCCGCCCGCCTAGTTTCCCTGCCTTCCGTTACTAGCTCTCAGTTCAGCCCTCATGGAGACTGTGGAATTACAAGCCTCATTGATATTATAAGACACCAGTCTCCTACTCAGTTTTTTGTAATTTTCATTCAGATTAGCAAACCAGTTCCGTCAGTCGTTAGGCCCATTACTTAATGTTTAACGTACATAAATTACAGCTCTTTTTGTGCACACGTGGGTGGCTCTTAAAAGAGCCTTTGGGGTTGGGTGTAAAGACGCTTACTTGGCAAGTTTACTTGGAGCTGGTGTACTTGGTGACGGCCTTGGTGCCCTCGGACACCGCGTGTTTGGCCAGCTCCCCGGGCAGCAGCAGGCGCACGGCCGTCTGGATCTCCCTGGATGTGATGGTCGAGCGCTTGTTGTAATGCGCCAGACGCGATGCCTCGCCCGCGATGCGCTCGAAGATGTCGTTGACGAAGGAGTTCATGATGCCCATGGCCTTGGACGAGATGCCGGTGTCCGGGTGGACCTGCTTCAGCACCTTGTACACGTACACGGAGTAGCTCTCTTTGCGGCTGCGCTTGCGCTTCTTCCCATCTTTCTTCTGGGCCTTAGTAACCGCCTTCTTAGAGCCCTTCTTCGGGGCAGGAGCGGACTTGGCTGGCTCAGGCATTTTAAAACCTGAAAAGACGAAAGATAAATGGAAAATAGGAAGCGGATTTCTGCTACTTATAGGGCCTTTATGCTAATGAGGGATGCACAGCGCGTCTTAGTTAATTGGAAGATAAACAGCAAGGTTGTCATCTATGGGCAGAACTATGCAAATAAGGTATGGAAATTCAGCTTTTTTATTGGCTACTTCGCTGAGGCTCGTTAACAACCAATCAAACAATCGGATTTACTCCCCAGGAAATGCCTATAAAAGCAGCAGTGTTCTACCTAGTTCTAGACTTGGTGTATTTTGACAGGCAGTCTTGTTCTTTTGATTTTTTGCTCTTTTGTATTTGCTATGTCGGGACGTGGCAAGCAAGGAGGTAAGGCGCGAGCAAAGGCCAAGTCTCGTTCTTCGCGGGCGGGGCTCCAGTTTCCCGTGGGGCGAGTCCATCGTCTACTACGCAAAGGCAATTACGCCGAGCGGGTAGGCGCTGGGGCCCCGGTGTATCTGGCGGCGGTGCTGGAGTACCTGACGGCCGAGATCCTGGAGCTGGCGGGCAATGCGGCGCGCGACAACAAGAAGACCCGTATCATCCCGCGTCACTTGCAGCTGGCCATCCGCAATGACGAGGAGCTCAACAAGCTGCTGGGTCGTGTGACCATCGCTCAGGGTGGTGTCCTGCCCAACATCCAGGCGGTGCTGCTGCCAAAGAAAACCGAGAGCCACCACAAAGCCAAGGGCAAGTAATTGGACTGAGACCTGCGTTTCCGGAAGTGCTTTCAAACCCAAAGGCTCTTTTCAGAGCCCCCACTATTTCAAAAGAAGCGCTAGTATCACTGTATATTTGTAAAATAACTAAAAAGGTAAGTTACATTCTTACGGAAGCTAGAGAATTAGAAGGAAATTCTCTTTGATTCTTAGGAATAGTTTAAAGTATCAATAAAATGATAAGTCGATTAAGGCCTGACTTACAAAGTGGTTATGCATTTCTGATAGGTGATCTTGCTTTGGTCGGTAAGGCCTAAGGGTTTAACTGGTATCCGTAAACTTGTTTAACACTACTTGGATGATGAGAGCAAACGTGCCGAGCAAGATGGTCAGACCCTCTCAGAAGTCTTGCTCTGCAATCAACCCTCGTTTCCTTTCCTAAGCAAATTAGGGTCTCCTTCGGTTAACTTTGAAAGTGCCGTTTGAAACAACAGCTCGTGTTTACAAAAGGGCTTCTGAAAAGCTGCCTGGAGTTAACATGTAGTAGCTCAGAACAGACAATCTAGACTCGAATTGTGTCTTCTCCATTTACAAACTGATACTTTTGTATGTAGATTTGTAAGTAAGATGGGGATAGAGTGATGGTATTTTAATTGAGTATATTTTGACAGACTGTACAACACCCCTAACCCTAGACTGCGTGCTATGCTTCAGTCGTGTCCGACTCTGTGCGACCCCATGGACTGTAGCCCGCCAGGCTCCTCTGTCTAAGGGATTCTCCAGGCAAGAATTCTGGAGTGGGTTGCCATTGCCTACTCCAGCAACCCTAGATTAGTGCCTGAATGAAAAGGTTCAAGTTTCTAGGTTCCCAACGCAGCCCTAAAAGGGTTAGAGCAAGACTGTAGTCCTTCCCAAAGTAGCTTACTACTAGAGATCTAGTAAAAGCTGCTCTAACCCAAAAGAGGACCTAGTACTGTACAAAAATCCCTAGGATCCTGTTTTCCAGGATTGAGTCTCATGAAGTATTTTGCATGACTCAATTTGTGCTTGAAGGAGTAGACGAGGAAGCTGAGTAAGCCAAGGTGTGGGACCTAGTCAGCCCAGGAGGACGCACCCACACTCAAACACTCCTGGGGCTTCACTGAAGCATTTTGCATGGAAATCAGTTGGTTTAGAGCATTCAGATCCAGATGTGCGGGGAGAGATCATCTAAACAGTAGCTGGTTCCCCTGGACACACCTTCCTCTTAACTTTGACACAGACATCCTGCAGTCTTGGAGCCTCCATCCCTCTCTTCCCCTCATCCTGCGCTCCACCCACCCCCCCGCCGCCCACCCCACCCCCCCACTCCTCCCACCACCCCCCTCCTCCCCTAGCCCCACCCTCAGCCTAGCCTTGAAACCACTAGCCAAAGAACCCGGCTAGTGTATGGGTGTTTGGTGAAGGCAAAGTGGCAGAAAAAGAAATGAGCATCTTGACGGCCACTCATTAGAACTTCAGGTTTTTAATGATAGCCAGACTTAAAATCCGTTTGGGGAAAGTCCAACCTCAAAGCATTTCAGGTAGGGGTACCCTAAGAGGACCATGTTCTTTCTGCCCAACAATACCTTTATATTAGAGAACTTGGATTCTTAGGTTGGAATTGCTTTATATAAGCCTTGGGATACTTTTCATTGACTTGCCAGCTTGCAAGCTCCAACACTTAACTAGGTGTGTGACCTCAACTTCCTGCGTACATTTTTTCCTGTATGCCTTTTCTTATGATGAAACGATGGGCTCAGCAGTATGGGTTCTGAAATTAGAATGCAGGGGGCTCAAGAGTAATAGCCAACACTTACTAAGCACTTGTGTGTGTCAGCGTGGGTCCATCCAGCATATTAATTTAACCCAACAATCCTAGAGATAAGTACTATTCCTATCCCAATTTTGAAGATAGGAAACTGGAAGAGGGCATAAACAATTTGTCGAAGTCCCAAGGTCAGGAAGCCAGTACTTCTAACCACTGGGTATTTTATAATCAATGGCTCTCCAGGAGATTATCAGAATTATGAAGAGTAAAACTCAATAATACATAGAGGATTTAACTTTGTCCACATACCAAGTTACTAATTTCATCCTAGTTTTTTGAGAATTTTAAGAGAAAGAGGAGAGGTGATAGCCCTGGAATCCATATTCAGGAAGGGAGGTTAATGAAGCTTCAGAATGTGTGACCCACATATGTTATTTTTCACATAGCACTTTAATTTTTCCTATATTTTTTCAAATTTATTTTTAACTGGAGGATGATTGCTTTACAAAGCCACACATTTCTGTGTTAGCGGATGCACATTTAGTATGTGACAAGTGAAACAAGGGGACAAGTAGAAAGATGGTTTGGTAAAGAACCATAGGACTTGATAAGGTAATTTATTGTGGTAAATGAAGAAAGGAATTAGAGAAGACTTGAATTCTCCCCTCCGGGTTCCAAAAACAAAAATTTGTATTGGACTATTTAAGAGTGAATGATGCAGTGTATTAATTTTCTGCATTTCATCAAAACCTCCTGTAGGTCAAGGGTCCCATCTTGTTAAATTTTTGAGAGCATCGCTGAGAAAATGTTGAGCTGAGTCAGTGGCTGAGCCATTAGGAAGCAGTTAATACAGTGCTAGAATACTAGAGGGTCAGTTTATTACCAGAGGTGACATTAATTACACACAGACTAACAGGCTGGTAATAACATCTTCTCTTACCAGTAGAAACTCCATTCTGAAAAATTCAGTTTGCATTGGCAACTTATTTTGAGAGCTTCAAAGAAACAGAGAAGGTGTCATTTGACAAACTGTAACCTAAGAGACACTGCTAAGAGGCCATTCCCCAACCAGAGAACATTCCTCACTGCTCGGGCCTAGCTTCTCTCCAACAATTTTTTGCCTCCTACTTTGAAATGTCACTGTTTATATCCAAAAGCCCTAGTTACCACTTGGGAAAATTCTCTAGTGGGCAATAAAGTCTCAGTAGCTTTCTTTGGTTTCCAGCCCTTGAGTAGGTTTCCATCTACCATGTCTCAAGGGTCCTGGAGAGGACCATTTAAATTGCGACAAGTAGATGAGAATGGTAAACCTAGGCCTTTCAATTACTGAAGATGTCTAGGCACTAGGAATAAAAGTTTATCTCAGAGATTTATTGAGACGTGAGACTGAGACAGAATAATCAGTTATATAGGATATTCTGAACAATACAGATCAGTTTAATACAACACAATCAGTTACAAACAATCTGTATAGCAGTATCCACCTTTTACTTCATCTGTCAGTCATTCACTTCCTATTTTTTAAATGTATCATGTGAGCTCTTTTTTTTACAAGTGTGGTACATGTTATAATCAGTTGTAAAAAATAATTGTATGTATTTTAAAATTAGAAGCAGGTTATCTTTTAAGGGTTTGTCATTTGTTGACATCAATTATAAATAATCCTGTTAAGCATAATGCATGTGAGTTATTAGAAGACATTAGAAATTTAATTGAGGGTTTCCCATACATATTAAAATTAAGAATCAAGGCTCATATATGTAGCTCCAAAATTCTTCCCTGTTTTATTTCAGCACCTTGATCTTGTAACAAACTAATATTAGCATCATCAGGAGATCTACCAAAAGATATAGTCTATATTTACACCCAGAAAACTGTTATCATTAATAAGTATACATTTATAAAAAACTTAATAAGCATTATCAGTGTAGCACCAAAAGAAATTGGTAAGTCACATTACCCATACCTTTAATACATATCTTAATTTATTCACCATACTCCTTTCCATGTCCTGAAGAGTCATCCATGACCACCTCTAGCCTCAGTCTACATGCTTGACTTCATTACATCTCTCTGTCCAGCTACATTGGTCTCTCTTCCACCTGCCAGGCTCCTTGGTACTTCAAGACATTTGCACGGTTGATCTCATTCTCTGCAGTGCCCATCCTCTGATTTTTTTTTGGTGAGCTCATTCTCGGCTCTTCTCCAGACAGACCTATCTGAAATTGATCTAGCCAGATGGATTAAGGATCTAATGTAAAATAGAAATGCTAAATGAAATTTTAAGGAAGATTTTGTATAACCTCAGTTTGTATGTGTGTGTTTTGAGGGGGAGGTGTCATTATTAAGCCATCCAGGAAACACAAATGCCATATAGGAAGGTACACAGATCACATAGGATAAAAATAAAGATGCAATATACCATAAAGAGAGTAGAAAACAAGCAGTACATCAGAATAAAGGATTTGCAAAACATCATACACAAAAGGTTAGTGACTTTATAAGGAACAGCTATAAACTGCTAAGAAAAGGGCAAACAATAATAAAAAAAATATTAAACAGGATATTGTATACATTTTATCAAATTCAAATAGAGAATGCATATGAGAAAAAACAAACCAAAATATATACGTGTTCACTTTCCTAGGTTATGCATATCACAGCAACAAACTAATAGCATTTCTCACCTATGGATGATGTTGTTTACTCTTTAGTTGTTAAGCTGTGTCTGACTCTTTGTGACTCTGTGGTCTGTAGCCTGCCAAGCTCCTCGGTCCATGGGATTTCCCAGGCAAGAATACTGGAGTGGTTGCCATTTCCTTGTCCAGAGGATCTTTTCGACTCAGGGATTGAACATGGGTCTGCTACATTTGCAGGTGGATTCTTCACTGCTGAACTAGGAGGGAAGCCCTTCACCTATGGATAGACAACCCCTAAAACTAGTAAGACTTGGGATGATAAGGATGAGGAAGGATTCCCACAGTTGTATAATCTCTTGAGAAAATTTCCTGGCAATATATATTAAAATTTATTAAGATACTGCTTTGCTTTGCAAAGGGTTGAGTGTATTAGATAAGTAAATAAATAAGAAAAAAAAATAGAAACTAGGGAAGAGAGGGTGTCTACCATCTAGAAATAAAGGCCCCACTATGTGAGGTTATATGAGGAGAGATTGTTACCTTCTGTAAACATCTGTGTGTCAAGTGTTAAAAGAAGCATGTGTAGAGTAACCTCAAATATAAAAAGTAAAATAAACAAAGTAACCTCTCTCGTTTATTTCTCACTCCAAGTTACTTTCTTTGAATCCTCCTGTTGAGAGCCTTTAAAATACAGTGTAAGATTGTATTTATCAGATCTCATTTTGTTTGCCTTTCCCCATTAGACTGTCCCATAAAGGGGAGCATGGTATGTAGACATCCCAGCTTTTCACAGAGGGCCTGGGCCTGAACTCTCTGGTGAGTGAACCAGGGAATGGATGCTGCAGCCCAGAAAGCCCACTCAGAGCCCAGAAAGCACATGGTTATTTTTGTTTCTATATAAAAATATCTGCCCAGTAACCATTGTTACCTAAGGGCGACACCACCCTTATGGCAGATAGTGAAGAAGAACTAAAGAGCTTCTTGATGAAAGTGAAAGAGGAGAGTGAAAAAGTTGGCTTAAACCTCAACATTCAGAAAACTTAAGATCATGGCATCTGGTCATGGCAAATAGATGAGAAAACAATGGAAAGAGTGACAGCCTTTATTTTTTAGGAGCTCCAAAATCACTGCAGATGGTGACTGCAGCCGAGAAATTAAAACACTTGCTCCTTGGAAGAAAAGTTATGACCAACCTAGATAGCATATTAAAAACCAGAGACAACCCTTTGCCAACAAAGGTCTGTCTAGCCAAAGCTATGATTTTTCCAGTAGTGATGTGTAGATGTGAGAGTTGGACTATAAAGACAGCTGAGGGCCAAAGAACTGATGCTTTTGAACTGTGGTGTTGGAGAAGACTCTTGAGAGTCCCTTGGCTCCAGGGAGATCCAACCAGTCCATCCTAAAGGAAATCAGTCCTGAATATTCATTGGGAGGACTGATGCTGAAGCTGAAACTCCAATACTTTGGCCACCTGATGTGAAGAACGGACTCATATGAAAAGACCCTGATGCTGGGAAAGACTGAAGGTGGGAGGAGAAGGGGACAACAGAGGATGAGATGGTTGGGTAGCATGACCAACTCAATGGACTAGAGTTTGAGTAAACTCCAGGAGTTGGTGATGGAAAGGGAGGCCTAGCGTGCTGCAGTCCATGAGGTTGCAGAAATGACTGAGTTAGACATGACTGAGCGACTGAACTGAAATGAACCATTGCTAATACATTTCCCACTGCCCTACACAGCTACTAGGGCTGCAGTGAAACTTGGAAGCACTGTATACTGCATTTGTTTTCCACACTCTACCTTCTGCCCGAAGGTTTCTGCACTAATCTCATTAGACAATTAACTTTCAGTGGCCCTGTGCCTAGTAGCCCTGTTGTGTCCAACTCTGTGACGCCATGAACTGTAGCCTGCCTGGCTTCCCTGTCCATGTGGATTCTCCAGGCAGGAACACTGGAGTGGGTTGCCGTGCCCTCCTCCAGGGGATCTTCCCAACCCAGCGATCAAACCCAAGTCTCCCCCTTTGCAGGCAGATGCTTTATTGTCTGAGCCGCTGGTCTGTTTTCTTTGCTGGCCAATATGATTTACAAAAGAATCTTCTTCGGTGCCCTATTGGGCACTGTGGTTACTAAATGTTTAGAATAATGGAAAGAAAAGGAGCACTCAGCGGGCGCATGTGACCAAGTCAATGCTGTTTCATCCCTTACAATTCCTACTCAGTACATAAGGGCACCTTGGAGGCTTTTACATTCTAATACTGGGAATATACAGTTAACATGATTTTCTACAGAGAGAGTTTGTTGAAAAATTCTATCATACATCTCCATATCCTAGCACATCATCCCATATAGTAGATACCCAGGAAATACTCGGAGAGAATACTCCAGATTAATGTGTTGGCAACAGAACTTCTATCTGCACAGAAACAGATCATTAATCTGCAGGGATTTGTGAGTTTATTCCTAGGTGATGACACTTTTTAACCACCAATAGTTTTAAATTCCATTTGCTACATTTGGAGGGAGATACATGACTGATTCTTGAGCTACTCCGTCCAATATAGGCCACTGGCCACATGTGACATTTTAAATTTAAACAAAATGAAATTAAAAAAAAAAAAATTCAGGTCCTCAATTTCACTAAGCATATTTCAAGTTGCTGGTGGTTTCTGCTTTGAACAGCAAAGATATAGAACATGTCTGTCAGGGCAGAAAGTTCTGTTTGTAACACCAGGGTAGGGACTTCTTGTCCCTCTGGGCTGACGTGCTCGAGTGCACTTAACCAGTTTCCTCCTACTAGCATCTAGGGACATGGTTGCCAGATAAAATATAGGATGCTCAGTTAAATTTGAATATCAGTTAATCAACAAATAATTGTTTTAATATAACTATGCCCCCAAATATTTTATGGAACACACTATGCTGGATTCCCTGGTGGCTCAGTGCTAAAGAATACACTTGCCAATGCAAGAGGTGCAGGTTCGATCCCTGGGTCAGGAATATCCCCTGGAGAAGGAAGTGGCAACCCACTGAAGTATTCTTGCCTGGAAAATCCCATGGACAGAATTATCTAGGGGTTTACAGTCCATGAGGTCACAAAGAGTCGGACATGACTTACAGATTAAACAACGACAACCACACATATTATAGTGCAACAAAAATTGTTGTTTACCTTCAATTCAGATATAACTAGGCATATTGTATTTTTATTAGCCAATATAGACAGCATATTAAAAAGCAGAGGCATCACTTTGCCAACAAAGGTCTGTCTAGTCAAAGCTATGGTTTTTCCAGTAGTCATGTATGGATGTGAGAGTTGGACTATAAAGAAAGCTGAGGACCGAAGAATTGATGCTTTTGAACTTTGATGTTGGAGAAGACTCTTGAGAGTCCCTTGGACTGCAAGGAGATCCAACCAGTCCATCCTAAAGGAGATTGGTCCTGGGTGTTCACTGGAAGGACTGATGTTGAAGCTGAAACTCCAATACTTTGGCCACCTGATGTGAAGAGCTGACTCATTTGAAAAGACCCTGATGCTGGGAAAGATTGAGGGCAGGAGGAAAAGGGGAAGACAGGATGAGATGGTTGGATGGCATCACCGACTCAATGAACATGAGTTTGGGTAGACTCCGGGAGTTGGTGATGGACAGGGAGGCCTGGCGTGGTGCAGCTTAGGGGGTCGCAAAGTGTCAGACATGACTGAGCAACTGAACTGAACTGATAAGCCAAATCTGGCAACCCTATTTGAAGAGCAAAATTAGAGCATCTTCGCAGGGATGCTGTGTCCTCTTACCACAGGGAGTGTGTATGTGAGGAAATGAGGTGGCACTAGTTGTAAAGAACCTACCTGCCAATGCATGAGATGTAAGAGACATGGGTTCGACCCCTGGTTTGGGAAGATCCCCTGGTGGAAAGCTTGACAACCAACTCCAGTATTCTTGCCTGGAGAATCCCATGGACAGAGGAGACTAGAGGGCTATAGTCCATGGGGTCACACAGAGTCGGATAAGACAGAAGTGACTTAGCATGCACAATACTCAGAAAGACGTGAACTGGTTATGAGGAAACAGGTTGGCACATTTTTCTGCGTATCTTGAAGGTTAAGAAAGAAGTTCCCAAATACATTTACTTTGGTTTCTTCTTTTCCCTTAGGTTTCAAAAGCTTCTCACTACAAAGAGATGCCTGGATCCAGTGTGTCTGTCAAACTCATCAATGCTCAGAAATAAATGGATTGGTGTCAGTGTTCTGACATTAGTGATTGATCCTGCACCTGCGAAATTTGTTCTATTAAAAACTTACCCTGGGTTTCTTTCATTGTGTGTACTGTATGTCTTGGGGATAAGGAGTGTGAAAGGGGAGGGATGGGAACTATTATTGGTGGAGAAGCTATCTTTGGTACAAAATGTATCTACTTTCTTGAATAAGTAACACATTTTTAAAAGTATTTGTTTGGCTTTGCCAGCTCTTAGTTGCAGAATACAGGATCTTTAGTTGCAGCATGTGGGATCTGGGCTCTTTAAAGTGGCTCAGATGATAAAGAATCTGCCTGCAATGCAGGAGACCAGGGTTTGATCCCTGGATCAGGAAGATCCTCTGGAGAAGGAAATGGCAACGCACTCCAGTATTCTTGCCTAGAAAATCCCACAGATGGACCTGACAGGCTACAGTCTGTGGGATAGCAAAGAGTGGGATACAACTTAGTGACTTCACTTTCTTTCATGTGGGATCTTGTTCCCTGACCAGGGATTAAACCCAGGTCCCCTGCAATGTGAGCCCATAGTCTTAGCCAATGGATCACCAGGGATACACTGAGAGGGTTCAAAGGAATTGAAATAACCAGGCATATGTTGAGAATTCACTCCTTTACTGGATTGCCCCACTGCCCCCTAAGTAATGTTATTTTCCTTGTACTGTTTGCCTGTTGTTAATTCATGCAGATGTGAGTCAAGCATGAACATATTTTTTCTTTCCCCCATCTCCAACTTTCATTCTTAAAACATAGCTGACTGTATACAGTTGCTCTTTTCTCTAACAGTATATCTTGGAAAACTTTCCAGATGTGAACACAGAGGGTACTGTGTGCATTGTCTAATGTTTTTGTACTGTGGGGATGCCTCACCGTTTATGTAACCTGTCCTCTGTTGGTAGGCACACAAAACAATACTGGAATAACAAACCCTGCTTTCCAGCAAAATGGAAATTGTTCTAATATTCTGCTGGGATGGTGGAAAGTGAACAGAAATTCAAGTCATTCTTGGGTTGGACGTTAAGATGTTTATCTTTAAAAACTGTGGCCTTAGTCAAGTTCATTTCAAGTTCATTTTGAACCCCAGTTTCTTCATCTGTAAAATGGAAATAATATGTAACTTAAGTAACTATGAGAATGAAAAAATTGTTTGGAACTCTAAAGAACAGAACAAATAAAATTATTTAATCTTTCAATGCCACTTATTGTGTGAGAACTGTATATAAAATGTTGGAATAGGAACAGGCTCCCCAAATCCCAGCCTGGCATGAAGAAATGAAATATGATACCAGGAGGGAAGAAGAGTTTCATTAACTACCTGGTTCAATGGCCATTCCCTTACACAGGAGTTAGAAGGCACACCTTCCCAATCTGCCTTCTCCTTTGCTTCTGCTCTTTCCTCTGCAGTCAAGGTCTGGTTTTAACCATATCTCTGCTACTCTAAAGTCTGTGCATTTGGGGCTGGAGGCCTGGATGGTCCATGCTGTATTACTAGCTGTAGTCTGACATTGCCTAGCATGTTCTAGTCACTCAAGAAATAGCTGATGAATTCATAAGGCTGGATTAATAGAAGGCCACACCCAGCTTCATCTTTAAAAAATCCCTGTATAGTAAGCCTGTACAAAGTGGTATGTCTGTGTATACATATATAACCACATGTACGTACACATAACACAGACCTGCAGTGAGATATTCTGAAAAGAAATGGGAGTTTGGAAGAAAAAATATCTGGGTCTGTATTCCAGCTCCATCATTTGTCAAGTGTCTGACTGGGGGTGGGGGGGGGGGGCGGTGTCATCTGCCATCCCTGAAAAATCAGGCTTTTCATCCGTACAATGGGATAATACACCTCCCAGGGTTTTGAAAAGCCAATCAAATGGAGAACACAAGAGAAATCACTTTGTTCCTTGTAGAACCTCATATAAACATGTGAAAGCTTACATAAAGATAGAATTACATTTAGAAATAATCTACCACCTTCACCTGTTGATCTATTCACAGGGTGGGAAGTCAGAAAGGATGTCAGGATTTCCAAGTCTGCATATGCTGGCTTCCACCTGCAGAGATTAAAGTGACTGTGGTTGTGATAAACCACAGTGCTACTTGCTTCTGGCAGCCACTCCCCCATGGTCCCATGGTCAGAGGAAGCTTCCAGAGGAGTGGACCTGGCAGACATGGTTTCGAAATGGCAGTACATGCACCTTCTCACCTCCCACCAGGTCTATTTCAGGTGCATAAGCAGCTCCAGTGGATTGGGTGGGCATTTCAAACTCAGCTGAGCCACCTTTGTAAGAGTAGAAACTCCTAAAACAAGGATGCTTCAAACTGCCTGCTGCATTTTTTGGCTCAACTTAACTCCCTGGATATGGAGAATCACCCCTTATGGGTATATAAGCAACTCTGGCAGAGAAAAGAACATGTGGAAATCCATTAAGGAAAAGGGCCCTAGACACACTGGCTCTGTGAAAGGAAATAATAAATGAAGTTCAGTTCAGTTCAGTCACTCAGTCGTGTTCTACTCTTTGCAACCCCATGAACTGCAGCACGCCAGGCCTCCCTGTCCGTCACCAACTCCTGGAGTTCACCCAAACCTATGTCCATTGAGTCGGTGATGCCATCCAACCATCTCATCCTCTGTTGTCCCCTTCTCCTCCTGCCCTCAATCTTTCCCAGCATCAGGGTCTTTTCAAATGAGTCAGCTCTTCACATCAGGTGGCCAAAATATTGGAGTTTCAGCTTCAACATCAGTCCTTCCAGTGAACACCCAGGACCAATCTCCTTTAGGATGGACTGGTTGGATCTCCTTGCAGTCCAAGGGACTCTCAAGAGTCTTCTCCAATACCACAGTTCTAAAGCATCAATTCTTTGGCACTCAGCTTTCTTTATAGTCCAACTCTCACAACCATACATGACTACTGGAAAAACCAGAGCCTTGGCTAGACAGACCTTTGTTGACAAAGTGGTGTCTCTGCTTTTCAATATGCTGTCTAGGTTGGTCACAACTTTCTTTCCAAGGAGTAAGCGTCTTTTAATTTCATGGCTTCAGGCAACATCTGCAGTGATTTTGGAACCCAGAAAAGTAAAGTCAGCCACTATTTCCACTGTTTCCCCATCTATTTGCATGAAGTGATGGGACTGGATGCCATGATCTTAGTTTTCTGAATGTTGAGCTTTAAGCCAACTTTTTCACTCTCCTTTTTCACCTTCATCAAGAGGCTCTTTAGTTCTTCTTCACTTTCTGCCATAAGGGTGGTGTCATCTGCATATCTGAGGTTGGGGAGAGCACAAAAGGGAACTTCGATTTTCCCTTAATTCAGTCCTTCAGGCTGTGAATTTAGAGACTGGGGGCCTGGGTCTCTGTGCAGCCACAAAACACATCAATGGTTTGTAGACATCCACACACTGCCCTCAACATCTTTAACTCTCAGGCCTCCAGTGGAAAATCTACATGTCATTTTGAACTTTTCTTGCTTTCTATTCTGTGTTCAGTGTAACCTGGGTAACCTGGAATTGGCCATAGTGGGAGTATTTATATGACAATAATTAGCAAATACTATAAAGATAGATTTGGGGAGTTTTCCTGGAGTACCAGTTGTTAAACATTTGCCAGCATGTCACTGCCTTAAACATCCTTCATTTCTACCCCATAAGTGTACTTTCATACTTCTCATCCCTCTCTTTGTCTATGTCTGTCTCATCCACACACATTGGCTCACACTGTTCTGTTTTCCTACCTAAAAGATTTCTGTTTGTTGTTGCTGTTGTTCAATCACTAAGTCATGTCCAACCCGCCAGGCTCCTCTGTCCATGGGGTTTTCCAGGCAAGAACACTGGAGTGGGTTGCCATTTCCTTCTCCAGGTGATCTTCCCAACCCAGGGATCGAACCCACATCTCCTGCATTGGCAGGTGAATTCTTTGCCACTGAGCCACCTGGGAGGCCCCAGAGTTCTGTGTCACCTCCCAAATGAGCCCCATGTCTCCAGGCTGATTTAATTCCTGCAGTCATATGATCCACACATACCGTGGATATTCCTGCATTGTTTCCCATCTGTTGACGTCATATATCAACTTTCCAAGTGTTATGAGAAAGCCTGGAAAACTCTTTTCACCCAACATCACTCACCTCACCCCTCACTTCCTTCAGGCTTTTGCTCAAATGTCACCTTCTCAGTGAGACCCTCCTTAAATTTCCTCCTACTACCAGATGGGAACGATGCCTGCTGGGAGGGCAAGCATCTTTTGGCAGATGGTGATGCTGGGAGGGTGGACTGTCAGTACAGCCTGGTTAGGAATACCAGGAGCAAAGGCACTGCCAGAACCTAAGCAGGGCTGTTTAACCAATGACCCCAGGGGCTGCCTCCGGTTGCCTGGCAATGAATTGGGAACAATGGCTGCTTCTCTCCCCGTGGGAGAATCAGCCAATGTTCCCAGGTGCTAGGAGGCTGGCGTTCCCAGCTGACACCCACACAGAAAATGTTTCTTCTCCTCATGCAAGTCTGTTCTCAGGCTCCCTCTGAATGGGAACAGCGCAGACACTGGGGCCTCTTCTGGAGCACAGCCGCTCTGGGCATCAGTCTGTTCCCTTCCCTGGCACGTGACTCAGAGCGGCAGGGAAGCCAGCACCAGGCATCCGCTGACTTCTGTGGCCCATGAGTTCCAGCAGACACAAGCCACACTGTGCCTGCCGACCAGAAGTAGGAGGCCTTTTAGGAGGAGTTAATGACCTCTAGGGGTGGGGGTCAGTCGAAAGAGTGTATCTGCACAGCTTACATTAATGGCTAAGGTTTCACTTTTTAATCACTATTCTAACCACTTGAGTCTCATCTTCCCAAACGCTCTCCATGAGAACTACAAACCATCAGCTCTTTCTGAAATTTTTCATTTAACCCTTTGTATTTCCCCCCATCCTTTCTTTTGTCTGATCTTTTCCCTGTCTCTTTCCTCTCTATCTAACATTAACTACATTTTAAGGAGCCTTTTTTTAAAGGACCTTGTTTTCACACTGGGTGGTCTGTGCTGAAATATGTAGAGACTCTCCCTCCGCCACTCTCCACGAACGCCCCAGTGGGACCCAGTCACAAAGGAAATACAAGCTCAGCTGGGGTTTCCAGTGGTGGGATCTGTGTTCTGTTGTCGCAGAGCGGTTCTCCTGCTCCATCAGTAGGAACCATGCTGCTTAGATCGCACCTGTGACACAGAGCCTATGCCTCAGAATCAGACAAATATTCATTGTTATCCAAATTTACTGCTAGCTATCTAAACTAGAGTTGGATTGGATGGAATGTGGTTTCTACCTCGTTTCATTAGATTATAATGCTCACTCTATAAATAAAATAAGGCACTAACTTTAATCACAGATTACCTAACTTGCTCAGTGCATGTATCTGATAAAACGGACAGATGGGGAAGGTGTGCCAATAAGAATAAGACACACACACAGCTGAATTAGCTTCATGGTGTTACTGGGAAGGCAAATGAGAGAATATAGGCAGAGATCTCAGAAGAATGCCCAACACAAAGATAACTCTCAAAAAGAGGTAGTTGTTGTTTGCTGCTATTGTCATAACAATAATTATCTAATTACGCAACAAAACGAGTGCTCTAGTAGCCCAAAGAGCTAAAAACTGTCTGTCCTTTTGAAGGCTCTGATTTCATTTGGTTACTTATTATTCCAATTTTATATTGTTCTTTGGTCTTTAACTAAAAACCACCCTTGTCTCACCAACATTTAGTGTCTCCCATTGGTCACATTTACTGGAAGCCCAAAAAGCAATGGAGCCTGGGAAATGTAGTTTCTAGTGACATACGACAACTTCAGAGGTTAAACAGGTGAATGACAGAGACAAGAAGAAATTCAAACAAATATTTCTGCAAATCTGATGCCTGTACATGAGACTTCATTTCTGCACTCAACCATAGGCGCACTTCCATCTTTAAGTGAAGAAAGGAGCAGAAATACAAAAATTTTTACTTAAACTTTAAATAAAATTTAAAATTTTATTTAAAAAATAAACATTTTAAAATTTTTTAAAAATTTAAATAAAATTAAAAATTTTTAATTTAAATAAAATTTTAATTTAAATAAAATTTAAATTTTATTTAAATTTAATTTTTTTATTTAAAATTTAAATAAAATTTAAAATTTTTATTTTAAAATTTCCTTTTAAAGCTTTTAGGTGAGCTATGATATTCTGGGAAAGAAAGAAGCAGGGGATACAAGAAGGCATTTTATTTTAAACAACTATCTCTTTTTGTTTGTACTCAACACAAATGAAATGACTGCAACTTTGAAGACTGGTTGTTTTGAGTTCAGAACAGTGTGAGATAATGAGAATAAAACCATCGATTTGGCTATCCATCAAGTCTCTGCTTTTCAACACTGTGGAACCTTGAGCAAATTATTGTCCCTTTTCATCTTCAACTTCCTGGTCTGTAAAACAGAACCAATGATGATCACCCAACTCAGAGGACAGAAGTGAAGATGAGTGGGAACAATGGGCTTGGTAGGTATGTTGGTGCTACGCATGCTGAGCCACTCAGTCATGCCTGACTGTTTGTGACCCCATGGGCTATAACCTGCCAGGTTTCTTTGTCCATGGAATTTTCCAGGCAAGCATACTGCAGTGAGTTTCTATTTCCTACTCCAGGGGATCTTCCTGGTACATAACAGACACTAAAAATGATGCCTTCTCTTCCTTTTATTTCCCCTTTTATGTCTTTGGCTTATCCCTGTGATAAGGGCAGAGTAAATGGACAAAGTAGGTGATTAAATAGTTGATCCCACTATTGGACTAT
Source organism: Cervus canadensis (assembly GCF_019320065.1). Classification (NCBI taxonomy): domain Eukaryota; kingdom Metazoa; phylum Chordata; class Mammalia; order Artiodactyla; family Cervidae; genus Cervus; species Cervus canadensis. The sequence continues at coordinate 23,332,131 of NC_057413.1, read as the reverse complement.
AAATAGAGGAAATATAAGAGACCCCTGTAAGTTAACGATTACTCAGCAAAGCAGGTTTGCTTAACCACAAAACCAAACAGGCTTGCTTAGGAACAAAACCAGGCAACAGAAGCATGGGATATGTCCCAAAGGATAAAGCAATGGTGGCATGAGACCCACATCCTGCCCAGTGAGCACAGTAAGTTAATGATCCCAAGGACATACCCTCTGAACACATTAAAAATAATAATAATTTGTAGACAAAGTTTGACCATGTGTGGACAAAGAAAAAGAAAAAAAAAAGAAAAAAAAAACTCCCCTGCTCAACCTGGAGAAGGAGCTGATGATGGAATCGTGACGTCTACTTCAAGAAAGACAAAGAAGCTCTTCTCCCTCCCTCCCCATCCCATGTTTCCTTTGATTATGAAACTGTAGCCCAGGAAGTCTTCGGGGCACAGCACCCCCTTGCCCACCTGCTTGGGCCACCGGCCTCACAAGTAAATCAATTCTGATCTATCACTTTGCCTCTCATTGAATTCTTTTCTGCACCCATACAGAAAGAACTATAGTACTGGAGCTCTTTGGCGCTCCACTTGCAAACCCACACACATGGGTGTTGGCTGGACTCAGTTACTCAAGGGCTCTTAGAAGTCCTCAAGTCTTGGTTGTTTCTTGTCCTGTGGGCAGCTCATTCCTTGGCAGCTGACTTTCTTCTGAGGAAATGTGCAAGTGAAAGACTGCAAGTGGGAGCCCAAGATAGAAGCCACAACCGTTTGGAAACTAATCTCAAAAACGACACATCATAGCTTTTGACATATTCTATTTGTCAGAAGCAAGTCACCAGATCAGCACACACTCAAGAACAGGGGATAACCCAGGAGTATGAACCCTCCAAAGCAGGGATCACTGGGGTTCTGTCAGAGGATCTGGGTATCACGCCTGATTAAAAGAAGGTGAAACTGTCTTCTTGTTCCAGGGTGTTTAAAAATGTAAGTGTACCTGTGGTTGAGTGCAGATGCAGTGTCTCTTGCTCAGACATCTGATTTGCAGAAATACTGGTTTGAATTTCTGATTGTTTTCCATCATTTGCCTGTTTTTCCTCCAAGTCAGCTGTATGTCACTGGAAACTACATTCCAGGCTCCCTTATTCAACCGGAAGTGGTAGTGTGGCCGAGCGGTCTAAGGCGCTGGATTAAGGCTCCAGTCTCTTCGGGGGCGTGGGTTCGAATCCCACCGCTGCCAATGTTTTTAGGACTTCCCTGTAGCTCAAACGATAAAGAACCTGCCTGCGATGCAGAAGACCAGGGTTAGATCCCTGAGTTGGAAAGTTCCTCTGCCAAAGGGAATGGCAATCCACTCCACTAATCTTGCCTGGAGACTCCCATAGACAGAGAAGCCGGGCGGGCCACAGTCCATGGGGTCTCAAAGAGTCGGACACGACAGAGTGATTAACACACACAAGCACAATGAAGGCCATACATGAAGAGCCCGCAACTGACATTATTGTTTTCCCTGGTGACTCAGACAGTCAAGTGCCTGCCTGCAATGTGGAAGACCCAGGTTCAATCCCTGGGTTGGGAAAATCTCTTGGAGAAGGAAATGGCAATCCACTCCAGTACCTGTGCCTGGAAAATCCCATGAACGGAGGAGCCTGGTAGGTTACAGTCCATGGGGTCACAAAGACTCGGACACGAGTGAGTGACTTCACTTTCTTGCTCACTGGTTTCCAGTAGACTTGACCAATGGGAGTCACTGATAGACTATGTTGGTGAGACCAAGATATTTCTCTCCTTCTTGCTTTGCTTCCTGGGAAAACCCTGGAATTTCTCCTTCCTGGGATTCAGCCTATTGATCCTATATGGCTACAGTCCCACTAGAGAGCTGATCTCTTGGTGGTCTCAGATCCTATCTCACCAGCCTGTGTCATTTCAGCTTCACTGGGGAGTCCATCCCAACCCCTGGATGATGGTGGTACCTCTTTTTCTATTTCTATTCTATTCTACCTCTAGCCCTCGGAGAAGTGGCAACTTCTTGCTGCTGCTTATTTTTGGTTACTCCTCATCTTTCTTTTGGTTTCTTAACTCTTTCATGATCTGTTTTTCTAATTACTGCTATTAGATTCTTCCTATGTGAATCCCTAGAACAGTTTTCTGACTGGATTGTACTAACAGAGTGACAGACAGTGGGGCTGAATCCAACTGATAAACATTGGTCTTTCCTGAGCAACTCGTATACAGAGCTGTCTTTGCAGCATTTTCTAAAATGTTTGTGGTGTCCAATATCTGCCCTGGGATATCTATCTGGGAAGGATAGAAGGCAGGAGGAGAAGAGGACAACAGAGGACAAGATGGTTGGATGACATCACTAACACAATGGACATGAGTTTGAGCAAACTCCAGGAGATGGTGGACAAGGAAGCCTGATGTGCTGTAGTCCATGTGGTTGCAAAGAGGTGAACATGGCTGAGTAACCGAACAACAAAATTATCTGTCCTAGAGCTCACGCTGCTGGCTGTATGGAGGATGTTTTTGTTTTTGTTTTTCCCCCCAGGATGCAGCTTCACCAGTGTAGGCTCAAGATTCATGTTTTACAAGGGGGAAGCTTTATGACATCTGTGGTCTCTTAAAGCCCTGAATACTAAGGACTCCAGAATTTCTCCATAGGAAAAGTTTAGGAACCACATTTTGGTTGGGAAGTGTATGGAGACAATTTATGTGAGACTAGTATTGGGTGAAAGGAGAAGAAAACAAAAAAAATCTAAAAGCCTGAATTGTCCACATCACAGAAGAGGTGGGTCAGTGATGGAAACAAAAGGGGAAGCTGATGGCTTATGGTGAATGATGTTGGATTCATGATCTCCGAAGAAGATTTAGCTTCAGGACCAGGGACCAGGCTTGATCACTCAAGAGCTTTTGTGTAGCAGAGTTTTATTAAAGCATAAAAGTGAATTGAAAGTTGCGACTGACTCTTTACAACCCATAGACTACACAGTCCATGGAATTCTCCAGGCAGGAATACTGGAGTGGGTAGCCTTTCCCTTCTCCAGGGAATCCTCCCAACCCAGGGATCAAACCCAGGTCTCCCACATTCCAGGCGAATTCTTTACCAGCTGAGCCATGAGGGATGCACTCATTTAAAGCATAAAAAAGGACAGAGAAAGCTTTGACATAGACATCAGAAGGGGGTTGGAGAGTGCTCCCCCCCCCCACTAGTCTTAGCAAGGGAGTTACATACTTTTTTAATTGGTTATTACAATAAACCAAAAAAAGTCTCAAGGTTGTAAAGCTCTTACTAGACACACTCCCACAATTTACATTTTAAGATGACAGGATTAGAACTAATACAAAGTTTGGGCTTCCCAGGTGGCTCAGATGGTAAAGTATCTGCCTGCAATGCCAGAGACCCAGGTTTGATCCCTGGGTCAGGAAAATCCCCTGGAAAAGGAAATGATAACCCACTCCAGTACTCTTGCCTGGAAAATTCCATGGATGCTACAGCCCATAGTGTTGCGAAGAGTCAGACATGACTGAGCAACTTCACTTTCACCAAACCCACTCCCATAATATACATTTTAACAAGATTAGTCAGAAGGTTCTCAAGGAGAAACATGTCCTCAAGCAGGATACATTGTTGCTATATAATCCTTAGTACAAAGTTTCAACTGAGTTGTTTTGTTGGGTAATCATCAGCTCCTGGATTAAAGAAAAAAAATTTGTCCTTTTCTCCTCCTTGAGAACTCCAGAGTGCAGACCCCTTGCTCCTCCTTGGGGACCCCGGACTTCTTATTAACCTGCCTAGGAATTGACTCTCTCAAAGCTACTGTGGATTAAGCTATGACTTCATAAACTAAGTATGTTGTCCTACAAATTTCTCCCTGTTGCTTACTGCATTCCCCTGTCTTTCTACCCCACCCCAAACCTAAAGAATACTCGGTTTGCAACTTTAAGAAATTTACTAAATTCTATTTCTCATGTTTCTTTCTACCCCACCCAAAACCTAAAGCACTAAATAGTGCTTAGAAATAAAGCTTTAAAATATGAGAATAAAATTTCACTGTATGTGGTATAAAAACAATTTATAAAGGATGGTGGAATTAGTCAATGGAATTATCTTACCAAGAGGAGGTCGTCTGTTAGTTTAAGTTCCTGGGCAGGTTGCTTAATGTCTTTGGATGCAATTTTGTCTTTTGGAAAATGGTGATAATAATAGCACATAAGTTTATCATAAGAATTAAGTGATTAAGCATTTGTAAAGTGCTTAGAACAGTGCCTACCACATTGTATTTACTCTATGGTAAACTTTATAAGTATGTTGCAATATTCTAAACTGTAACTGACTATATTGATATTGTAACTGTCATAAATTATACTGGAATATCATGATTACTGTAAGTCTGGAAAATTCACATAAAAGCAAGTGTGAGAAAAAGAAGATTGGTGGTTCCCTAGAAAAAGAAGAGTTTGTAGAATGGTAACTTGTTCAGTGTTTCTTTTCCACAAGACAAAACACTGTACACAAGTGTCCTCGGGGTGGTGGAACTGACTGATTGGGACACTACTGCTGGATAAAAATACCTCTTACTCTAACTGGATACTCAAAAAGCATCCTCTGATCTATATTTTGGTCTCCTGACCATAAAGTGGTGGCTCAGATGGTAAAGAATCTGCCTGCAATGCAGGACACCTGTGTTCAATCCCAGGGTTAGGAAGATCCCCTGAAGGAGGGCATGGCAACCCACTCAGTATCCTTGCCTGAAGAATCCCCATGGATGGAGGAGCCTGGTGGGCTACAGTCCATGGGGTCGCAAAGAGTCGGACACGACTGAATGACTAAGGACAGCACACAGCACAGACCAGAAAGTAAATACACCTCTGATGAACTAATTAACGTCATGGCTTACAAACTCAGTTCATGGGAACTTAGGTTTGTATAACTATAGTAATAGGTTAATAGATAAAAGGTAATACATAGGGTTGTTTACTATGTCTTAGGGTTGTTTACTATGTCTTGGTGTTATAAACACTTCAAAAACACTTTATCAAATCTTAAGGTACTCCTACTGAGTAGATAATTGTTGTGTCAGTTAGATTCTGCTAGATTAGATAACAAATAACCCCCAAAACATGGTGCATAACAACAGCAAGGGTTATTTCGGGTTCACATTGTATATTTTTTATAGATCAGCAGTGGCTCTGCTCCACATTTTCTTCATGGAGGGACCCAGACTTGAGGAACATGACATATAGAGATCTCACTGCCTGTAAAGATTCTGCTGGTATGTGAATCCACCTCACTTCTACTCACATTTTATCAACCAAAGCAACTCCCATGGTGATGACTGATGTTGAGGCGATATATTCCTCACACGGGAAGGCATACTATAAATCCATATTGATGGGCAAGGATGTATAATCCTCCCCAAAAGGGCAGCAAAATATTGGGAGTAAAAGTGAAATCTACTGTACTATCCTCATCCAGGTTTTAAACATGAGAAATAGAATTTAGTAAATGTCTTGAAGTCGCAAATGGAGTAAGTGCTAGAATTGGGGTCTGAAATGAAGCTGTTTGTCTCCAGGACAGTGATAGCCAGAGAGTCCAACATGACTCTGGAAATTCTCATCTGATATGCAGCTACTTGTGCATACAACTAAACTAGATAGGACTGACTATGGAGCTAAGAGAATATTGTAATTTCTGAAGTTCTGTCATAAAAGATACTATGACTTCAATTTTGCCCTCTCTCGGATCACTCATTCTTGTGGAAGCCAGCTGTGATGCACTGAACCCTCAAGCAGCTCAGTAAACAGGTATATGTGCCCAGGAACTGAGGCCTTTTGCCAGCAGCCACCACTGACTTGCTAGCCATGTGAGAACTGGCTCTCCTATTCTCAATCAAGTTTTCAGGTGACTCTTCCAAAGTAAATATGACTCCAGTCTTATCAGAGATCTCACATCAAAACCAACCAGTTAAGTCACCCCCAAATTCCTGACCCATGGAAACTGTGTGAGATAATACATGCTTGTTATTATTTTAAACTATTAAACTCTGGGATAGCATATCATACAGCAATAGATAACTATACAAGAGTGTGTCTAATTGTCATGCTGAACCACAGCTAGTTATGAATTAACAATCCTCTGTAAATGGATAAACCTTACATTTACAAGCCAGCAAGTGCATGAACTTAGGGAGAATGGGGAGGGAAATGTAAAAGGATGGTGAGGAAATAATAGGAAATAGTACAGATAAAGACAGAAAAGTAAAGAACACAGACAACATACAACAGCCTAAATGCAATCCAAACTACTCTCCACCTGCACCTTCTGCAAAGACATTTTCGCTCCAGGTACCATAGAATTCCCTTTTTGGCAGTCCAGGGGTGAGTCACTGACCTCTCTCAGGCTTTCATTTTGAAACAATGATGGGTTCCTGGAGTTTCCATATGCTTCAACATCCAAATTAAGTTTAGAAGTGTTTATTAGATTGACTCTTTCCATATTTTTTGTTTTGGTTTTATTGATTTACTCAGCCTTAGGCCAGTGTAGAGCAATTTAACTCTGAGTTTAGAGTGCAAAATATGTGTGGGTTTGTGTATGAAGTAAAATATATATAAGACATTGAAATGTATACATATTCTACATATTCTACAAGAGATAAAGAGATTAAGAACACCTGTTAAACTACACCTTCAATCTGCAGATTGAGACCTGTTATTTATGAAATCAACTTCTTCAGTTGTGATCATCTTTACTGAACTTAAATAGAGAAAAGAGGAGAGGGAATAGATGAGAAGAATAAACAGCAGAGCAAATTTCATTTAAAAGGAATATCTATTACTTCCTCAAAAGCTCAGTTAGGGCAAGCCTGACTACACATGACTGTGACTGTATAATGAAAATTGTGTTTTTTAATGTAGGTTATAGTCAGAAAGGTTCTTAAAAAGTAACAGGCCAACTAAAAACTTTTGAAAGTAAACTGAAACCATTATTGTTTAGGTTACAAAGCACTGAAAACTTAGTAACCTAAAATGACCACCATTTTATTATACCCATAGATTCTTCAAATCAAAATTTCATATTGAGCAGAGTGAAGTTGACTTCTCTTTAATGCCATGATATTTGGGACTTCAGCTGAGAAGACTTGACCACTGGAAGCTGGAAACAGCTGGAGATTCCTTCTCTCACATTGCTGTTCCTTAAACTAGGATGGTTCAAAAATTACAGAGACTAACCAGAGTATCCAAACGTCATCTCTATAGATAGATTGGCTTTCTCACTACATGGGGGCCTCAGAATCACTGAAATTCAGAGATGGATAGTTCGGAGATCAAAGCCTAGGGGTTGCAGCAAATAAGGCAGACGATGCCCTGCTTTTTAAGACCTGGCCCTGAAAGTCCCACAGTTTCCCTTCCTCCATACTCTATCGGAGTAAGCTGTCACAAGGTCATTCAGATTCAAGGGGGCCAGAATTAAATTTGATAGAGGAGTGAATGTGGGTCAGGAGAAACTGTTGTGACCGTTTTTGACAAATTAAACCTGCTATATTGTATAACATTATGGCAGAAAGTGAAGAAGAATTAAAGAGACTCTCGATGAAAGTGAAAGAGGAGAGTGAAAAAGTTGGCTTAAAGCTCAGCATTCAGAAAACTAAGATCATGGCATCTGGTCCCATCAATACATGGCAAATAGATAGGGAACCAGTGGAAACAGTGGCTGATTTTATTTTTCTGGGCTCCAAAATCACTGCAGATGGTGACTGCAGCCATGAAATTAAAAGACGCTTACTCCTTGGAAGGAAAGTTATGACCAACCTAGACAGCATATTAAAAAGCAGAGACATTACTTTGCCAGCAAAGGTCTGTCTAGTCAAGGCTATGGTTTTTCCAGTAGTCATGTATGGATGTGAGAGTTGGACTATAAAGAAAGCTGAGTGCTGAAGAATTGATGCTTTTGAACTGGTGTGTTGGAGAAGACTCTTGAGAGTCCCTTGGACTGCAAGGAGGTCCAACCAATCCATCCTAAGGGAGATCAGTCCTGGGTGTTCATTTGTAGGACTGATGTTGAAGCTGAAACTCCAATAATTTCACCACCTGATGCGAAGAGCTGACTCATTTGAAAAGACCCCGATGCTGGGAAAGATTGATGGCAGGAGGAGAAGGGGATGACAGAGGATGAGATGGTTAGATAGCATCACTGACTCAATGGACATGGGTTTGGGTGAACTCCGGGAGTTGGTGATAGACAGGGAGGCCTGGTGTGCTGCAGTTTATGGGGTCGCAAAGAGTTGGACATAACTGAGTGACTGAACTGAACTGATACTGTATAACCACAAGAATGTCCATGAGTGGTAGACTAGATAAATAAATACATTGGTGCACAGGTAAAAATGGAATATTTAAAGGCAGTGCATATCAGCAAACTAGAACTCTCTGCAGCAGTATAACACAGAGGGACAACCTTACTCAGGGATAAAAGCAAAATACTCCAGATATGACTTTGCATATATACATTTCAAAATCAGGACAAGCTAAACCATATTGCTTATGAATACATATATAAGTGATAAATTTATCAATAAAAAAACAAGTATATAATTTCAGTGAAAGTCCAGACAAAGAGCAAAAAGAGGAGAGATAACACCTAGATGTCTGGAAGCTCAGCACCCATTATTTTTTTTTAAATAAGCATGTTGTTTGCTAATAGTAAAGTCTTGAAAAACTGTTAAAGTTTGGGACAGAAGAATAAAAGCCATCTATAGTTTCCACCTATGTTTCCACCCCTTTGTCAAATCTGTGCCACACTTAGGTATATTTCTCCCTTCTATGAAAAAAGTTATAACATGGTGAGATACAGAAATCTTTTCTTAGGAAACTTTTTATTTTGAACTAATTTTAGATTTACAAGAAAGTTGCAAGAATAGTTTTTTTAAAAGTTTCCTTATATCCCTCAACTGGCTTCCCCTAATATTAATGTCTTACATAACCATTATACAGTTTTGGTGAATAGGAAATGGACATTGGTGCAATACTGCTCACTAAACTTTAGACTATATTCAAATTTCACAGATTTTTCCACCAAGCCCTTGTTCTGTTGTAGGGTCTTATTCAGGATCTCACAGTGAATTGACTTAAATGTTTGTCCTTAGTCTCTTCCAGTCTATAATTCCTTGTCTGTCCTTTGCTTTTATGCACTTCACATTTTCAGAATATTGATGTTCATTATTTTGTTTTTCTGGTTTTTTTTGGTTTGGTTTCTTGTCTGAATCGGGTGTTCATTGTTGCAGATGGACTTCTCATTGTGGTGGCTTCTCTTGTTGAGCATGGGCTCTAAGTGCTTGGCCTCAGTAGTTGTGGTACATGAGCTTAGTTGCCCAGTGGCCTGTGGGTTCTTCCAGGATCAGGGATTGAACCCATATCCCCTGCATTGGCAGGTGGACTCAGCCTCTTAACCAACAGGGAAGCCCTGATCAGTTATTTCTTAAAATGTTCCTTGGTTTGAATTTGTCAGCTTTTCTCACCCTGCATTTTGCCAGGAAATATCACAAAAATGATGAAGTATCCTTCTCAGTGCAAGGAGTTGATGATATTGATGTGTCTACTACTTGTGAGCTTTACCTTACTCAATTAAGGTGGCATCTAGGTTTCTCCACTATGAACTTATTTCCTTTCTCTTGTACTAGAGAGACATCTTGGGGAAGATACTTTGAAAGTATACAAATCCTGATTTCTCCTTCAAATTTCACTCAAATTTAGCTTCACCTCTTGATTTTAACTTAACTGCTGTTTTCCTTATGTATGTTATCTATGGATATATATTTTATCTGTGAGTTAAAATCCAATGTTATCCATTTGTATTTTATTGTTCAAATCATACCAGCTTTAGACTGGCTTGCAACCTTTTTCAACAAATTTTCATTTTTTTTTTATTTTTTTTTTCAAATTTTCATTTTATTTTAAGCAACTTCCTATTTTCTGGCACCACAAATTAATCCTAGTCCACCCTGTATTTTTCGTACTCCAGTTTTGGAGCCAATCCCTTCTCCAAGGGCCCCTGGGTTCTCTAATTGAAGAACGATGCTTAAAAAGCAAAGATTGTGTGCCAAGTGTGCTAATTCCTACTAGGCTATAACTGCTTTTAGGTCCTCTCCACTGACAGAGCAAGGAAGTGTATGTGTATATTAATCCATGCACATACACATTCTCCTAGGTTTCTCTATATATAAAACTGTAGAGGTATTTTAAAATATAACTTTATATAAATACTTCTGATCTTAATCTAGTACATGTTTCATTTTAGCCAAATACTTCTTTTTCCACTAGTGAGAACACCAGATCTCACTTTCTACATTGTATTTACCTCTTTATTCAATTCTAGTAGAGGCATAGTAGTTTCAGAATTGCTAATCCCTATCTCTGAGCTAACACTATTGCATTGCAACCTTTATGTCTACCTACTTTTGTCTTATCCTTGTAGTATCCAATCAAGATTCTGTTTTCTATAGTTACTTAAGTTAATTTTAATCCTTCCCAATCCCTTTTGTGTTATTAATTTAATACATTTTGGTTCATTTGTTAGTGTTTGTATTCCATTCTGAGTTCCCCCATTCCTATTACTTTTAATAATGTGATTGTTTCACTGGTATATGAAATATTACTATAGCTGTAACAGTCAGAGTTATAACAAAAAGACATACTCAGAAAACTGTCACTGACTCTTCATCACTACGACTCAGCTCCCATTCCTCCCTTTTCCCCATTCCCTTCTAATCCCCACTCCCAGAGATAACGATGCTCTTTCATTTTTGGTTTATCCTTCCTGTACATCTTTTGCACAAATGAACGAAAAAATGTATTTTCTTATGTCTTCATCATTCCCTTACAGAGGGAATCATACTATGGATACTCTTTTGCATTTGACTTTTCACTTAACCATCTATTCTGGAATTCATTCCTTAATAGCTCATACAGATTGTCCTCATTCATTTTTGTAGGTGCCTATTACCCAACTGTGCATATGTGTCCTAACTTATTCACTTTTTTATGTGAATATTAATGTTCATGCCAATATTTTTACAGTTCCAAACAATGCTACAAATTTGGGTATGCCCTCTCCCCCTCAGTTTTATTTGTTGAATTAAATAAAAAGAGTAACAATTTATAAAATAATATATGGCCCATTCTAAGAAAAGGTTTCCAGAAAAGCCCTGTACCAAAAGCCAAGATAGTGTGACTCTTAAGAGTCCACAAAGCGGAGTCTTCTCCATCAGACAGTGATTTACACATGGTGTTCACAGCGTTATCTTGGCTGTGTTCATACACCACCACTCCTATGAGGAAGCTGGAGAAGGGAAAACTTGTTTATCCAAAAAAAGCACCTCTTCCCCAAACCCTGTCTTCAATAATGCAATCATGGTAAACTACTGAAGTAGAAAAGTCCAGAATCAAGCGTTTGATTAGAGCCCAGAATTTTGGAGTAAAAGAACCAAGTTATATGCCTCCCTTTCCTTTCAGCTTTTCTGCAAATCACAAAGTTTCTCTTAGCACAGTTACTATCTTGTTCACAATGGAAATATATGTAGAGTGCTCCTATTTTTTATGACTCAGGGTTTCTTAGAGACTTTAAAAAGGCAGTAATAGGAAGTTACTTTTTTTAGTTCACCAGAGATTAATACACTTGAGAATATTTAATGGCTATAAAGTTTCAAGAAATTGCTTCAGGAAAGACTTCTCCAAATCCAACCATGTGAACTTGTACTGTAGGAAATACATTTTACATGGGGACACCCAGCACACAGTCAAAAAGCTGTGTAGATGGCACTTCCTTGGTGGTCCAGTGGTTAAGACTGGGTGCTTCCCCTGCAGGGGTGATGGTTTGACCCTCTGTCAGGAAGATGAAATCCTGCCTGCCTCGAAGTGCAGGGAAAAAAAGCTGTGTAGACAACTGAAACTAAATGCACTGGGCTCTGATATTTTGTATTCTATTCTAGTTCATTGAAAGAGAAACATTTTAACCTTGTACTACAAACTCCGTAACTTGATTTCACAACCTTTAATGATTGTTCAGACCTGTAGCCTGAAAAACACCTGTGTTGAGAGCAAATGCTTTGAAGTCAGATAGCTGTAAGCTGGAATCCTGGATGCACTTCTTAACAGGAGTCTTCTCAGGAGAATTCAGGATTATCTGGGGCAAGATGGTGGAATCTATATTTAAAATACATTTACAACACACACACACACACACTGATACCAACACCCTATGTAATTCTGATTTAACTGATAGATCAATTGGAAAATGGAACATTTTGGTGTTACTTTTATTTCAAATAAATGCTTGATGTGATAGTGGCAGATCCTTGATGTCTTCCTTAATTCTGTCAAATAGTTTTATGTATAGAAAACATACTGCATCATAGGACATGAGCATAGGTGACTTAAAAGATCACAGAATACGAAGGATTTAAGTGCCTCAAAGTCTGATTTAGTTAGGGATACACAGAATAAAGTGAAGCATTTGAGAGAATTTTAGTGTGTTCTGTTGATTTCAACTATTTAGGGGAGTGGTTTTGTTTGTCATTTAAAAGGAGTATAACCCCACTGTTCTAAGATAAAATGTCCATAAAATCAGTTTCTGTAGTAATCATCAACTGATCTGTTTTAGAACCTTATTCATTCCATTTTATTTTAATATATAAGAAATCATAAATTTATTTTCACTAGCATGCACAAATTACATTGAAAATGTTTATTCGGTAAGTCATTCAAAATATCAATAAATTATATGTCTTATATATCAGATTAAGCATTAAAAGTTAAACTAGACTGTTTTGAGATATTTCATTAATGTATCCAATGTCTGTATCTTCTTATTTCAGTGGTAGAATCTTGTGTGTGGAGGAAATTGCACACAATAGAACTAAAAATTAATTTGATGTCTAATGCTATGTTCAATACCTGGGTCAGGAAGATCGTCTGGAGAAGGAAATGGCAACCCACTCCAGTGTCCCTGCCCAAAAATTCCATGGGTGGAGGAGTCTGATTGGCTACAGTCCATGGGGTTGCAAAGCGTTGGACAGGACTGAGCGACTTCACTTTCAATGCTATGTTACAACCACAGAATTGTATCATATCACCTTATATCACTGGACAAAGTTTCAAGTCTTTCAAGTATGTGACCTGCAGATTTTGAAGACAATTCCATACAGACCATTTTCCAGGAATAATTCCTTTAGTTGAGTTTTTCATTGCCAACATGTACTGCTTTAGGGATTGCCAACATGTACTACCTAAACAAAACCACTTTTTGAAGACCTTGCAAAGAGTGTTTTCAGAGGACAAAGACTTAACTTGGATGATTCCTCAAAGCTTTGTGTCTCAGCTGGAAATCTGAACTTGTCATTCAATTCTGCTTGCATGACAAATCACTGCAGTCATGTCCAACTCTGTGCAACCCTATGGACTTCAGCCTGCCAGGCTTCTTGTCCATGAGATTCTCCAGGCTAGGATACTAGAATGGGTTGCATGCCCTCCTCCAAGACCATTCAATCCTACGTGTAACTTATTTTCTTTTTTATGGAGCGCTGGGAAGCAGAAGGGCCTTGATCTTCATGACTGAAGCCATATTTGCTGTGTAAACTAGTCACTCATCAGCTATACAGTGATAACAGGGTCTGAGTTTCTCTAGTAATGGAAATAGATACGTTACAATCTATACTTTCCATTTAGTTCCCCTTATGATCAATGCCTGAATTTCAATCCTAAGAGTATATTACTATTTGATTCTGGATCATATGCCAAAAGAATCCAGCAGGACTGGGGGCATGTCGTCCAAGTGCACTGCCACTTCCAGTGACTTTATGGACAACATCTGTGTGTTATTTGAAAATTAATCCATTTACATCTGTGTACCCTGGCTATGTTCTGGATTCCCTTTCCTTCACAAATATCCTGAATTCAAGGTATCTAAAGTCCTGGAGCAGTTGTCCAGAGGAAGACAAGCAACAGCCCCGCCCCCAACCCTTGGGAGCAGAAAGGAAGAGAATTATCCTAAGGAATTATTTAAAAATCCAGACGCGGTAGACACAAATAAAACTATGGCTGCATAGGTTGATGTCCCAAGGGTCCAAAATTTAACGTCACATGTGCAATAATTTGTTTAGCATTAAACTAAACCAGTTTGATGAACTCAAATGCCCTCGGCTCAATAGGCAGGACTCTCCGAGGAGCCTGTGTTACTTCCCTCACTTAAGCGCAGATTTATAATAAAAATCTTAATGCCAGTGACATGGTTTTTGGACACATAAGAACCTAAGCACTTGGAGAATCATATTTGAGAGGTCAGAAAACTCCACAGTTAAAGATCGGTGCATAATTTACTAAGAAAATAGAAAGTTTTGTTTCTCTGAGTCGAAATTTGACGAGCACGGCGGGAAATATTGCAGGTTTTTGGCATAAGGTTTTGTGCTTTCCTCATAATTTGAGACCTGCGTGAAGCCTGAGGCTTCGGGGATCACTTTCTGAGAAAAATCAGGCAATTCGATGCAGAGAATTTTGATATTTTTGGCATTTTTTGAGGTGTAACAAACACAACTCGGGATCCGAGAGGACACTCTGCGGCTGCCAGCGAGGCGGGCTGGACAGCGCACCAATCACGGCGCAGCTCCGCCCTATATAAACGGGCGGGCGCAGCGGCGCGGCCCGAGTCCCGGTCAGTACCTCTGTTTCCGGCTCGAATTGCTCTACCCACGCCCGCCTTCAACATGTCCGAGACTGCGCCCGCCGCGCCCGCTGCTCCGGCCCCCGCCGAGAAGACGCCTGTGAAAAAGAAGGCCCGCAAGGCTGCAGGTGCCGCGAAGCGCAAGGCGTCCGGGCCCCCGGTGTCCGAGCTCATCACCAAGGCTGTCGCCGCCTCCAAGGAGCGCAGCGGCGTGTCTTTGGCTGCGCTCAAAAAGGCACTGGCCGCCGCCGGCTACGATGTGGAGAAGAACAACAGCCGCATCAAGCTGGGTCTCAAGAGCCTGGTGAGCAAGGGCACTCTGGTGCAGACCAAGGGCACCGGGGCTTCCGGCTCTTTCAAGCTCAACAAGAAGGCGGCCACCGGGGAGGCCAAGCCCAAAGCCAAGAAGACGGGTGCGGCCAAGCCCAAGAAGCCCGCAGGAGCAGCTAAGAAGCCGAAGAAGGCCACTGGGGCGGCAACCCCCAAGAAGAGCGCCAAGAAGACCCCAAAGAAGGCGAAGAAGCCTGCTGCGGCTGCAGGAGCCAAAAAAGCGAAGAGTCCGAAAAAAGCGAAAGCAGCCAAGCCGAAGAAGGCGCCCAAGAGTCCAGCGAAGGCCAAAGCGGTGAAACCCAAGGCGGCTAAGCCAAAGACCGCCAAACCTAAGGCAGCCAAGCCAAAGAAGGCGGCGGCCAAGAAGAAATAGGAAGTTCCTTTGGCCCACGGCTTCGAAGCTCGACACAACCCAAAGGCTCTTTTCAGAGCCACCCAAAGATCTCAGGAAAAGAGCTGTTGCACACTGAAGGGGGCGTGGCTGGGCGGAAGAGGCGGCAAGTGGGGGGCGGGCCTCGCTGTGATGGGAGGTGGGTCTTAACAGTAGGGTTTCCTTTATGTTGAGGGTAGTACTAGCAAACCGCGGAGTTGGACGGGGTAATCGGTTTGCGCCCAACTTGCTTGAGCCCTTTACGTGCCTCAAAGAACAGTGCGCTGGTTTGACGTAAACTCCGTACACTGACTCAAATGGCACAATAAAATCGAGCACAAGTTTAGGGAAAGTAATTATCCAGATTTCCCAGGCTCCACGTTCTGTAGGATTTTGTAAACCTCAAATGGGAAATTTAAGCATTTACCATTTTACAAGAGATGGTTAGTCATTGGGTTACTTGCACATTTTCTTTAACGAGGACATACTGGACATTTGCGGGGGAATTATGCCTCAGTATCTTAACCACTGTGGTTTTTTTTTAAGTAATAAAAATTCATCAGGGCTTCTGGTTAGAGGACGAAGATGAGGGATGGTGAATTTAATTACAGGATGTCCCAGCCCACATGGTGGAGTGGTGGCTACAATGGGTTAACTGTCCATTGGTTACCTTCCCTGAGGCGCAGGATAATGCTTTTACCAAGCTGCCCCACGAGAACATTAAGACGGCCACTAGGTGCGGGACCCGAGCCAATTCTCAGCATTACACAAGGGAACAGAGAAGTTGCCTTTAGCTACAAACCTAAAACTGGCACTTTCCAAATTACTTCTATCTGCTAGCTGTGAAATACACAATGCAAGGTCCTGAACAGGCTATTTATACTAGCTCTGGGTAGCCTAGTCTAGGCCCTGTGATTGGGTCAAAGCAAAGTAACAAAGCAGCCAATGAAAAGGTAGACCTGTTAAAATAATTTACATTTGTGTTTATGACGCCACAATAAAATAAATCCAATCCTGAGCGAGATCTTACGAACCTCATTTGAATACCGCGTCTATAAATAAATGTGACCTCACTCGCGGTAACTATTTTCCCGGCTGTTGGCATAACTGTTCCGTTTTTTTATCGGTAAGATGCCTGAACCCACCAAGTCAGCTCCAGCCCCAAAGAAAGGCTCGAAGAAGGCGGTAACCAAGGCGCAGAAGAAGGATGGCAAGAAGCGCAAGCGCAGCCGCAAGGAGAGCTACTCCGTGTACGTGTACAAAGTGCTGAAGCAGGTCCACCCGGACACCGGCATCTCGTCCAAGGCCATGGGCATCATGAACTCCTTCGTGAACGACATCTTCGAGCGCATCGCGGGCGAGGCGTCGCGTTTGGCTCATTACAACAAGCGCTCGACCATCACATCCAGGGAGATCCAGACGGCCGTGCGCCTGCTGCTGCCCGGGGAGCTGGCCAAACACGCGGTGTCCGAGGGCACCAAGGCCGTCACCAAGTACACCAGCTCCAAGTAAACTTGCCAAGTAAGCGTCTTTACACCCAACCCCAAAGGCTCTTTTAAGAGCCACGCATGTTCTCAGCAAATGAGTTGTAATCCTTTCATTACAAAGGCTATATTCCGATTTCTACCACATTTAAATCTTCACTAGCACTCTTTAAGGTTCTATTGCTCTGCGTAAGAATTACTATGGGCAAGCTAGACAATGCATGCCATACATTGCCCACTACAGGCAAGAAGTTACACAGAACCATGATACCACGAAACCATTTATCAATTTGCCCTGAAAATGCCGTTTAAACTACAGCTTTCTTTTCCGTATGTAGGTCTTTAAGTTGATCCTGACGTTGATCCGGAATTTGGCGATGAACCCTTACCCAGAATACGAAAGACCATGCTCTTACCAACTTCATTCTGCGCACAGCTTTTCCATTTTTCTTTTCCTTTTTTTTTTTTTCCCCCCTTTTCATTTTTAAACCACAGATACATGTATTTCAGGGAGGGGCGGGGGGATGCTGAAGACGGAATTTTCACAGAAATGTCAACAAGGGTTTTTTCTGGTTTCCTTGCTTTGTAATTGGTGCGGTTTCTGTGGTGAGGGGGAGCCTACGCTTTTCTAAAGGCACCGAGGAAAAGAAAAAGGAAGCCTTGAAATCCTGTCAGCTGCTACAATTTCTTTCCCAGAAAGTCCTATTTAATTTGTAGTCCATTGGGGGCAGCATTCAGCTTTAAAGTACTCTGGGTCTCAGATGTCCGGTTATCATTCTCTCCATCGGTAAAGTAGTCTGTCTACTCGGCTCAGGCCCTTTTGAGCACTCTTTCTGCTTTCCCGGGTGTCCCCAAGCATCAAGGGCGGAGAGGAATTAGGAAAGGAAAACCCTTCCTGGTATAATGTGTACTAGCTAGGATATAAATAAGCGCTTTCCTTTCTGGGAAATAACATTTTGTCAATAAATCTGAAGAGGCTGGGACCTGGGGGGCTAGGAGGGAGTGGCCAGGAGGAAGGGAATCAGTAGAGGTAACCAAGAAAATTGCCAGGTAGATGAGCATGGGCTGAGGATGAAGCAATGAAGAGCCAGTATAAAAGTAAGGAACACTCAGCCCGAGGGGCTTGGCCCATGTGAACCCCCAAGCACCTCTGCTGATTTTTACCCAAACCTGAGGTTTGTTTTTTAGGGTGTTAAGTGAAGCCTGGCCATGGTGGGGAGCATGAAAAGAACTTTCCCAGTGAAGCCGGAGACACCAGACCAAAAGGAACTAGAAATAAATATACACATTCATTCACAGTAGATAATGGATGGCAAAGAATCTGTCCTGAAACTTGGTGCTGAGCAAGTAAACTCCACTGCTGAGAATTTGTAATACAAGCCAAGCTTCACACTTTTTTGTTTCAAGTTGAATAGAATAAAATAGGGGTTCAAAACACCTAGGCTGAGAATTTAATTTAGAAATATCCCAAACTGTTTTGGTGCCCCTTGGGCACCTGGTAAAAGCAAATACAAATCCTCTCTGAAAGAGTAAGCTTCATTTTGAAAGTGAAATTGTTCAGTCGTGTCCGACTCTTAGCGACCCCATGGACTGTAGCCTACCAGGCTCCTCTGTCCATGGGATTTTCCAGGCAAGAGTACTGGAGTGGCTTGCCATTTCCTTCTCCAGGGGATCTTCCTGACCCAAGGATCGAACCTGCGTCTCACACATTGTAGGCAGACACTTTACCATCATTTTAGGCCCTAATAAATCCCACATATATATATATATACTATATATAGTATATATATATATATATATATATACTAAAAAATGAAAAAGCAGCTTCACAACCAAAATTAGCCAAAGACACCATGACCAAGAACAACAGACAATGGAAACCAAAGCACACATTAACAGATACAGACTTAAAGTGACTAATACATTTCCAAACAAAACCTGAAATATGTGAAGGGTTAACAGAATACAAAAAATGATCACACAGTTTTGAAGAAAACAAATGTTTCTAGAGCTTCTATTTGTTTTCTATATAGAGAGGACAGAATTAAAAGCTTACTGGATGAGCTTAATAGTAAATTGGACCCAATTGAAGAATTTTCATGAATAGCAAACCAGATTTCAAGGAATTATCCAAA
Organism: Cervus canadensis; assembly: GCF_019320065.1. Classification (NCBI taxonomy): domain Eukaryota; kingdom Metazoa; phylum Chordata; class Mammalia; order Artiodactyla; family Cervidae; genus Cervus; species Cervus canadensis. Next base: position 23,313,121 of record NC_057413.1, on the reverse strand, counting down.
ATGCAGAGAGAGGAATGTAAAAATGAGTTTAAGAGATCTGGAATTGGTAATAAAATTGTCTGGTATGCATCTAACCATAGTGGCAAGACAAACGGAAAATGATGCAGATGTGAGATTTAAATGATCAGGGCCAATAATTTTTTAGAATTGATGGATTACTCATAAAATGTAGTGAAATGATGTAACAAAAAAGGGTTACTGTGTGACACTGAACTAAACCCTATACATTGTTACAAATTTAATGCTGATTTTCTGGGTGGACATATAGCATCAGATTAAAAACCACTGCTTGAAATTCTAGCATGGGGTAGAGGGGAGTGATTGATTATTTACATGCATTTTGTATCTTGTTGTAATTAACTTATGTTAATGTTAATATCTAATGGATTATCTTGACTTTCATACTATCAGCACAGAAAAAAATGTTTCATATCCCTTCAATAACAACTTCTTATCTTTTATCAAATTATTGTGTTAGCTAAAATCACAAACTATCCCATATTAGACATGCTAGCAGATGTCACCATTTTTTCCTCCTTTTCATGGAACTAGTTTTGGTAGTTTGTGATTTATAATAATACAAATGCATGTGTGTGAGTAGTCTTTATTGTATTGATGTAATTTCCTTTTAATTCTATTATGAGTTATTAGGAGTGATTTATGGATTTTTGGCATCTGATGAAATAATGTGCTTTTTCTCCTTAAACCTGTTGCAACAAAGTACACATAGACATTCTAATGTTAATCCATAGTTCTAGTTCTAGGCCAAATCTTATTTGGTCATTTCTTTTCTTTTTTTCTTTTGGCTGTGCTGAGTCTTTCTTGCTGCTCAAAGGCTTTCTCTAGTTGCAGCAAGCAGAGGCTATTCTTCATTGTGGCAGGTTGGCTTCTCATCGCAGTGGCTACTGTTGTTGCAGAGTATAGGGTCTAGGCTCACGGGCTTCAGTAGTCGTGGCACATGGGCTTAGTTGCATTTCAGCATGTGGGATCTTCCTGGACCAGGGACGCAACCCGCCTCTCCCACAGTGGCAAGCGGACTCTTAACCACTGGACCACCAGGTAAGTCCCTTATTTGGTCATGTTGTATCTTTATCTTAAATAGTGCCTGGATAAATTTTAATATTTTACATGGGTATTTAAAATTCTCTACTATTCATACATAAAATCATTCTATGATTTTTCTCTTTTCAGTTTGCCTTCATCAGATTTTGTCCTTAAAGTTATGGTAGCTTCATAAACTTCACTGTGGGGGTTCTCTTTACTACTTACTGCTGTATAATAAATTATCTCCAAACTGAGCAGCTTAAGTCAATGAATATTTATTATCTCATTCAATTTCTGAGATCAGGAATCCCGAAATGACTTTGTTGTTGTTCAGTCACTCAGTTGTGTCCAACTTTTTGCGATTCCATGGACTGCAGCATGCCAGGCTTTCCTGTCCTTCACTTAAATGACTTAGTTGGGTAGTTATGACTCAGGGTGTCTGGGGAGTTTGAAGTCAAGAAGTAAGCAAACAATGCAGTCAACAGAAAGCTTGACTGTAGCTGGAGGATTCCCCAGACAAGTGTCTGCTGCAAGAACTCAGTTCCCCCAGAGGATGGAAGAGACTGCTTCAAAGCACAGTAGCTGTTATCCCATAGAAAGAGAAATCAGAGACAGAGAGAATGGCAGGAATTAGGCCTCTGTGACCTAATTTTGACACAATGACACTTCTGCTACTTTCTATTCATCAGGATAGTCACTTAAATCTGGTATTTATTCAGAAGGGGAATTAGGATCCATCTTTTGAGGTAAGGATATTAAAATAATTTGTGTATGTATTTTAAAACCACCACATGATTCTTTTTATGCTTTAAATCTTGAAAGTAAAAAGTATTTGTGCTTTAAAGATTACTTAGAAATAAGCTATAAAATCACCCAAACTTAATACCTTTCCACTCGGTAGATTTTTAAGAATTCCAGCAACATAGACTATAATAGACCACTTTCTACAGAGATAAAGTCAGTAAAACTCTCACATGATGTCCTGATAGTTCCTTTTTCTGAGGTTGTAAAGGACAAAATAGTAGCCCTTTATGTTAAACAAAACTATCTCAGATAGTAGTCAATACTTTAAAAAAATATTGAATGAATTGAATTAATTCACCTGAGAAATCCTCAACCACAACCAGTAAAGCAAATCTCTGATGCATGATTGTTTTGGAGTGCATGATAGGTTTGATCTTTTTGAAACAAAACAAATTAAAGAAAATAAATATAATAAAAAATTATAATCCCAGGAAATACTTTGGCATTTGAAAAGAGGAGAAAATAACACTTAAGAAAAAAATTAATGAAATTTAAAATTGGTAAGTTTAAGAAGGTAAAAATTTATTTAAAATATAGGAGTGAAGACGATGACTGATTGAAAGAAAATACAATGTTTAAAAAATGTAACAAATTAAGGGTTAGCAGAAGCTTGGTAAAAGAAGAAACTAAAGAAGAAACTAAAGAAGAATTAAGTTATGAAGGTTTATAAGGAGATTTTGATGTATATCAAAGTACCCTAGTAAATTGTACCATGGCAAGTTATTTATTTATACATCAATTTATTGCAAGTTATTTATTTATACATCAATTTATTTAAGAGATAGTCATTGAATATCTCTAGGCTAGTCACTGACATGGGTACTGGAGATACAAAGAGAAATAAGGTTGTCCTTGACTTCAAGGAGCTCTCAGTTTTGTAAGACTATCAAGAATGCTTACAGTTAACTGTTCTCATATCCCTTTATCTTTCACCAAAGCCTGAACAAGTGTTTATCACTCTTTGGAAATTTGCAGGCGAATAGACTTAGATTCACATGAGAACTACCAAACTCATTAAATTAAAGCAAAAAAAAAAAAAAAAAAAACCACAAACTATCCCAAGTTTTTAGTGATAAGCAGTATAGTAATATTAATACCACTGTAATATAGTGGCAAAGCTAAGGGATGGTCCATAGGACTGCACTCGTATCTGACACCAACTGCAGGGTTCAGAGTTCTCACCAAAACTACACTCAGATGATACAATTTATTACAAGGACTCACAGAACTCACTGAAAGTTATTATACACAAGATTAGGGTTCATTATAGCAAAAAGACACAAAGGAAAATCAGCAAAGGGAAGAGACTCATGGATCAGAGTCTAAGCATCTTCCAAACTGAGAGCTTCCAGTAGTGCTTTTCCAGCAGAGTCACCAACTGTTAACAATACCTTCCTGCAATGATGTGTGAAACACAGTATGTATTGCTAACTAGGGAAACTCAATCAAGCCTTGGTATAGAGACTGGATCTTTAGTACCCAATCCCTCTGGATCTAGTATACATATGGCATGACCCAAAGAACCCCCAAAAAATGATTCTATTAGACCACCCAATGTAGCTCAAGGCCTTGTGGTACACAAAGATATTCTTATCTTTTATCCGGCAATACATTCCGAGAGCCTACAGATCATGTTCTAGCAAAGGGGAAAGGCCATATCTATTCAAATAAGGCTAATTCTGCACAGAGTCACAAGAAAAACTACATTTTTACAATTTTGAATTGATAACTCAGTTGGTAAAGATCGCCTGGAATGCAGGAGACCCCCGTTCAATTCCTGGGTCAGGAAGATCCCCTGGAGAAGGGATAGGCTACCCACTCCTGTATACTTGGGCTTCCTTGTGGCTCAGTTGGTAAAGAATCCATGCACAATTTGGGAGACCTGGGTTTGATCCCTGGGTTGGGAAGATCCCCTGGAGAAGGGAAAGGCTACCAACTCCAGTATTCTGGCCTAGAGAATTCCATGGACTATACAGTCCATGGGGTCTCAAAGAGTTGGACACAACTGAGCGACTTTCACTTCACTTCATCTATCATTGACTATAACTTGAGTTCTACAACTATTTGCTTCTTATGTCTGTTCTGTCATATACTTTTGCATGTTTAAATCAACTATGAATCCAGAAATTATGTCTTATGGAAGACTAATTTTTGTACTTTGTTCAGATGAGCAACTTCAGCAGTCTTCCTCTTGACTTATACCAACTGCTGTCCAAACACTTCCAGCAAGAATAATGGAGTGGGTTGCTATTTCCTCTGCCAGAGGATCTTCCCAACCCAGGGATTGAACACTTATCTCCTGCTTCTATTGCATTGACAGGAAGATTCTTCACTGCAGAGCCACCTGGGAAGCCCTATGTTTTGAGTCATTATCTATTAATGCTAATAATGATTTTATCTATTGATGCTAGTGAAGTGTAGGTAACATTGGAACAGAGATTCCTCATAACACATTATAGAAGCATATGTAAACAGAACCCTCTTTTTTGTATAGCAAATATTAATGCTGATGGCAAAATGGCACCTAACATATGAACAATTTTTGTTTCTTCAATCAGGGGTGAGATAAAGTACAGAGAAGAAATGAATGCAAACAGTAACTGAAAATGAAAATCTGGCCATAGAAGTTATGAGGTATGATGTCTGATCTGCCCGAAATAATTGATTAGTGTGTATATCCCAATAAAATCCTACCCATCCTGATTTATTGCACATTGACTTGTCTGCAAAGGAGAAGGAGATCATTACCTGGGTGGAAAAGCATAAACAAGATGTTTTAGCTTTCTCATTTTATTTTTATTTAAATCATGAAGATAGAATTTATTTCTGTCATAGGCCTAATTACTGGAAATTTATTATTTACCATCTACTTACTTAGGTGGGGGAAGTCTAAAGGAGAGAATGGCAAAACATCTGTAAATGAGATTCCACATTTAATAAAACCTGTGGATAACTGGAATTCAGCTTTTATTAATTCAAATCCTTCTCTTTAGATAACCCTTTTCTATACAAACAATTTATTCATTTTTCAGTTTATTTTCTGCCATTAAGTTTTGAGTGGGTAAGGCCTAAGAAGTGTTTTGGCTTTGGTAACAATCTCGAAGGTAAACAACTTAGTTTATCTAAGCTGACAAATGGTAAGTCACCTTCAACACCTGAATTAAGGGGAAGACATTACTTTGAAGCACTCTCAGAGTTAAGTGTGCGCTATTTGAATGAATGAATGAATGAAGTCGCTCAGTCGTGTCCGACTCTTTGCGACCCTGTGGACTGTAGCCTACCAGGCTCCTCCGTCCATGGGATTCTCCAGGCAAGGATACTGGACTGGGTTGCCATTTCCTTCTCCAGGGATCTTCCGGACCCAGGGATCGAACCTGGGTCTCCCGCTTTGAGGGCAGACGCTTTATGGTCTGAGCCACCAAGAAGGACTTTTTTAAAAACAGATTGCTAGGCCCCACCTCAGTTTCTCTATATTCACTAGATCTGGAGTAGGGGCCAATAATTTGCATTTCTAAATTATCAAAGTGATGCTAATGCATCCGGGGATCACACTTGGAGGGGGAAAAAAAAAAAAGTGAAACCCCCTCAATTGTGTTGGACTCTTCGCAACCCCATGGCAGCCATCCCATTTCTCCTGGGATCCCAACCCAGGGATCAAACCCGGGTCTACCTGCATTGCAGGTGAATTCTTTACCACTGCGCCACCCGGTATGATATTACCAGTCACCCAAAACTGGAAAATCAGCTTGAGTTTCAAGTAAGTGTCCAGTCCTGAAAATTAGCGCCTCCTTCTGGTGTGGCCATACAAGAGTGGAAAGAAGAGCGTGGGCCTTCCATGCCCCGCCTCTGTCTGCCCCACCTCCAGGAGCCACGGCCCTCCACACCTTCTCCGTCACTGGGTCTTTCCAACCCACCTCATGCTCCGCTGTTTTTCCTGGAGCCCCACGTTACGCGTACACCTTCAGCTCCCCTACGAAGTCGCCAGTAAGCTGTAGGCTTCCGCCCACCACTTTTCGCCCCGCAAGGTTTCTCGTGACCAACCCCTACTGGTGCGCAGGAGCAGCCGACCCCCAGCCTCTCTTCCATCTGCCAGTGGAAACGAGAGGCCCCAACAGTCTAAGAGGGCATTCACTTATTGAAACGGAGAAGCGAGTTGTTTGAAGACCGAGAAACAAGACATCACCCCTCTTTTAATTTTTAACTCCTCTCAAAACCTGTTCTGAAGATGCACTGTCCCTCATAACTAGTCCCCAAGACAATTTCCTTGTGCCACCTGTTGATTCGTTCTCGTATTTCTAGGGCGCTTTGAGGATTAAGTGGGTGTATGTGTATGTATGTGTGAATTATTGTTATTTCCTACTTGAATAACTATGTGTTTTTAAGTTTAATCTTCAGATGCATGAAGGACCTACATCCATTAGGCTAGAGTTGACTTGGAGCATACAGCCCACAGTATTTTTAGAGGCTCACGGATGTATTTTATTTTCTTCTAAAATAAGAATTAAAAATGAACTTTTAGGTCGATGAAAACGTTCTAATATATCATAAAACTAGAACGATGAAACCGTTCTGCTAAAGGTACTAATACTTTATGTAATTTTAATAATGTTACTGTTTTTGTTGGTTTTATGGAGAAGACGGCCCAGGAAGGTACAAGAGAGTGGGGCCCACAAAACACAGTGCAACCTTGGGTGCTGGTAACACACAACCATCTCCAATTACTTCTATTTATTTAAAAAAAAAAAAAAATTTTTTTTTGGTGTACACATTTCTTAGTGCTTTCCAGATGTTAACTCCTTTAATCTTCCCAACACACCTGTGAACTATTATCACTATTTTAGCCATATGTATTGATTGCCGGCAGAAATATCAATAACCTCAGAAATGCAGATGAAACCACACTTATGGCACAAAGCTAAGAAGAACTAAAGAGCCTCTTGAAGAAAGTGAAAGAGGAGAGTGAAAAAGTTGGCTTAAAGCTCAACATTCAGAAAACTAAGATCATGGCATCTGGTCTCATCACTTCATGGCAAATAGATGGGGAAATAGTGGAAACACTGACAGCCTTTATTTTGGGGGGTCCAAAATCACTGTAGATGGTGACTGTGGCCATGGAATTGAAAGATGCTTGCTCCTTAGAAGAAAACAAAAAGCAGAGACATTACTTTGCCAACAAAGGTCCATCTGTCTAGTCAAAGCTTTGATTTTTCCAGTAGTCGTGTATGGATGTGAGAGTTGGACTATAAAGAAGGCTGAGCACCTAAGAACTGATGCTTTTGAACTGTGGTGTTGGAGAAGACTCTTGAGAGTTCCTTGGACTGCAAGGAGATCCAACCAGTCCATCCTAAAGGAAATCAGTCCTGAACATTCATTGGAAGGACTGATGCTGAAGCTGAAATTTCAATACTTTGGCCACCTGATGTGAAGAGCTGATTCATTGGCAAGGACCCTGATGCTGGGAAAGATTGAAGGCAGGAGGAGAAGGGGATGACTGAGGATGAGATGGATGGATGACATTACCAACTCAATGGTCGTGAGTTTAAATAAGCTCCGGAGGTTGGTGATGGACAGGGAGGCCTGGCACGCTGTAGTCCATGGGGTCACAAAGAGTCGGACACAACTGAGCAACTGAACTGAACTGAAATTATTGAGTTGCTCAGAGCTTAAAAAAAATGTATCCAATATCATCTAATTAATAAATGGCAAAGGGCATTTTGACCTAAGAAGTTTAGATCCAGAGTCCTTGCTCTAAACTATTGCGTTAGAGACACTCTCTCTTTAGAACAAACTAACCAGTCTGCCTGGAGAAGGAAATGGAAACCCATCCCCACCAGGGATCAAACTGGCACCAACTGCAGTGGAAGCCGGGAGTCATAGCCTTTGTATCACCAGGCTCTAAACCATTGCATGAGATATTGTCACTTTAGAATGAATTAACCAGGCTACTTGAAGAAGGAAATGGCAATGCATTCCAGTATTCTTGCCTGGAAAATCCCATGGAGCAAGAAGCCTGGCAGGCTACAGTCCATAGGGTCAAAGAGACACATGACTGAATCGACTTAGCACTGAATCCAGCTACTCTGAGCTTTCTTCTTGACTTGGCCTACCAAGACTTAAACAAATGTTTAATGTAGTTTCTGAAAGCTCAAAGCCTAGGATAATCCTAGCTAGTCTTAGATTGCCTGTCTTAAATCAAAATTCACTTTTTTTCTTCCTTTTCTCTTCTGTTTCTTTTGGAGAATCATCCTATTTTTGCTAATTAATGGGAATTTTACGATGTTTTACCATAGTGAAGTTTTGTCACATAACATTGAATTTTTAGGTTATTTTGGAGTTTAAGAACATTTTACCATACTGAGTCATCAAAAAAAAAAAAAAGAAAGAAAGAAAGAAACATAGTCTAGTGTATCAGTTCAGTTCAGTCACTCAGTCGTGTCCAACTCTTTGTGATCCCATGGACTGCAGCACACCAGGCCTCCCTGTCCATCACCAATTCACAGAGCTTGCTCAAACTCATGTCCATTGAGTACCAGTGATGCCATCCAACCATCTCATCCTCAGTCATCCCCTTCTCCTCCTGCCTTCAATCATTCCCAGCATCAGGGTCTTTGCCAATGAGTCAGTTCTTCGCATCAGGTGGCCAACGTATTGGAGTTTCAGCTTCAGCATCAGTCCTTCCAATGAATGTTCAGGACTGATCTCCTCAAGGATGGACTGGTTGGATCTCCTTGCAGTCCAAGGGACTCTCAAAAGTCTTCTCCAACACCACAGTTCAAAAGCATCAGTTCTTAGGTGCTCAGCCTTCTTTATAGTCCAACTCTCACATCCATACACGACTACTGGAAAAACCAAAGCTTTGACTAGACAGATGGACCTTTGTTGGCAAAGTAATGTCTCTGCTTTTTAATATGCTGTCTAGATTGGTCATAAGTTTTCTTCTAAGGAGCAAGCATCTTTTAATTTCATGGCACCATCTGCAGCTATTTTGGAGCCTGAAAAATTAAAGTCTGTCACTGTTTCCATTGTTTCCCCATTTACTTGCCATGAAGTGATGGGACCAGATGCCATGAGGGTGGTCCTCTTCACTTTCTGCCATAAGGGTGGTGTTATCTGCATATCTGAGGTTATTGATATGTCTCCCAGCAATCTTGATTCCAGCTTGTGCTTCATCCAGTCCACCATTTCTCATGATGTACTCTGCATATAAGTTAAATAAGCAGGGTGACAGTATACAGCCTTGACATACTTCTTTCCTGATTTGGAACCAATCTGTTGTTCCATATACCTTTCTAATTGTTGCTTCTTGACTTGCCTACAGATTTCTCAGGAAGCAGGTAAGGTGGTCTGGCATTCCCATCTCTTTAAGAATTTTCCCCAGTTTGGTATGATCCACACAGTCAAAGGCCTTGGCATAGTTAATAAAGCAGAAGTAGATGTTTTTCTGGAACTCTCTTGGTTTTTTCATGATCCAACGGATGTTGGCAATTTGATCCCTGGTTCCTCTGCCTTTTCTAAATTCAGCTTGAACATCTGGAAGTTCACAGTTCACATATTGTTGAAGCCTGGCTTGGAGAATTTTGAGCATTACTTTACTAGTGTGTGAGATGACTGCAATTCTGTGGTAGTTTGGACATAGTTTGGCATTGCCTTTCTTTGGGATTAGAATTACTGACCTTTTCCATTCCTGTGGCCACTGCTGAATTTTCCAAATTTGCTGGCATATTGAGTGCAGCACTTTCACAGCATCCTCTTTTAGGATTTGAAATAGCTGAACTGGAATTCAATCACCTCCACTAGCTTTGTTCGTAGTGGTGCTTTCTAAGGCCCACTTGACTTTGGATTCCAGGATGTCTGGCTCTAGGTGAGTAATCACACCATCGTGGTTATCTGGGTCATGAAGATCATTTTTGTATAGTTCTTCTGTGTATTCTTGCCACCTCTTCTTAATATTTTCTGCTTCTGTTAGGTCCATACCATTTCTGTCCTTTATTGTGCCCATCGTTACATGAAATGACCCTTGGTATCTCTAATTTTCTTGAAGAAATCTCTAATCTTTCCCATTCTATTGTTTTCCTCTATTTCTTTTCATTGATCACTGAGGAAGGAAGTCTAACATATATCTGTCCCTTAGTTTGAGTGAATCTTGTTTTTTATTTCAGGATTTCATAGTTTTATATATACAGATCTGGAATATTTTTTCTTGAATTTAGAATCCTTAGACTGTATTATACTGTTGTAAACAATGTCTGAATTTTCTATTTCAAATCTAGAAAGGCCATGAATTTTTATGTGGTACTCATATATTCAGTAACCCTCTTATGCTCAGGACAATCTAATTGTTTATAGATTCTTGTTAATTTTTACAATGACATATTATTTTCAAACAATAAGGATAACGTGTTTTCCTGTTGAATACTTATCCTTCTTAATTCTTGTACTTGTCTCATGATATTGGCCAGGCCCTCAGTGTTATGTTGCATAAAAGTAGTACCACAAAGCTTTTGTCTTTTTACACGTTTGGAATCCTTCTAAAATTGCACTATTAAATGTTGTTCTCACTGTAGCTACTTCTTATGAAGTGACTCGCTACTCCTTATCCTTCTAGTTTATTGAAAATATTGATAATGAAGGCATGTCATATTCTAACAAATACTTTCCTAGTATCTCTATAAATGATAACAGCTTTTCTCTATTAATTTCTTACAGTGGCAGATTTAAAATGTTAAACTTTTCTTCCATTCTTATAATAAACCCAACATAATATACTATTGTTTTTTAAATAATGTTATCTCTTGATTTCCATTTGCTTGCATTCTAAATAGAGCTTTAAAAAAAAAAAAGGAATTTCATAAGTAAAACGAGACTATAATTTTTTCTCATCTATTTCTCTCTTTCATTCTGTGTTGTTCCTGTCCAGTTTAGGTAAGGGTAAACAGTTTGCAAAAAAAAAAAAGCTATTTTTCTATTGAAACATCTGTAAAATAAGGATTGTCGGTTACTTAAATTTCACTAGTACCTGTAAAACTCAGCCAAGTGTGGTATCACTTAGACTGAAGAGTACAAGAAAAAAATTTTTTTTAAAACTGCCAGTCCTATTTCCATAATCATCACTTGTTTATTCGGCCCATTACTTAAGTTTTTCTTGAAAATTATTGCTTTCTGTTAAGCTTAATATCTCTCTTTTGGTAGCAACTATTCTTTTTCTATTTGTATAATTTTTTCACACACATGATCTTTTTTTCCTCATTAATTTTTATAGATGTTTGTCTATTATTATAAGACTTTTCAAAGGACAAGGTTGTTGTTAATGGGTTATCTCCATTAAAATTTTTTTTTTCTTTAATTTTAAGGTTGACATACTTAAAATAATATGTCAATGTGAAAATCCATGAGAACCTATAAACACACCATGAAATCAAATAAGAACTCAGTAGGGTTGGTAAATATGTGCACCACATAAAAATACATGACCTTTCTACACATTAGTAATTGCCTATATGGAATTGAAACAGAGCATCATTCACAGCAGTACAACACATTCTAAGAATTCTAAGACCAATTCTTTCAACTTAATTTTGATTTACTTCTTGTTCTTTTTCTAGCTTTTTGTTGTTGTTGTTGAACACCTATTTTGTATATCTTTAGTGATTCTCGTTCCTTAAAATATGCTTTGAATATTATGTGTGTCCCTTGTAGTACACCTTTAGATACATCCAACAATTTTCATGTGTATTATTTCCATTTGTATTTATCTCATAACATTGAATAGTTTCCCTTATAATATTCTAATTCATTGTATTTAGAAGTGCACTTTCAGTTTCCAATCATATATCAAGATTGTTTTATTTTTATTATCCTAAAAATATCTTTTCTGTTGCTCTTTAATTAGATAATGCAAAAGAGTGTCATATATATGAAACTGATTCTTTTGTATTCATTGTGACATTTTCTGAAGCCACTGTTGAATTTTTGAGATTATTAAATGTGTGCTTTAAAAGTTGGACATTCCCTATGTGTGAAGTACAAGAATCACACACAGATCAAGTTTGTTGACTGTGTTGTCCAAACTTTCTATAAGCATACACATTTTTTTTGTTGTTTGCTATGGGAATTTATAAGCTTAATACAATGAAAACTTGACCAACAGCTCCAAATTTGAACTTCTCCTGCTAATTCTGTCAGTTGTTACCTTATTTAGCTAGTGGTTGTGTAATCACGGGCATCTGAGGTCCCGAATGTTTCATCTTAATCAATAGATTTTAATTTTATCTGTATGGAATATAGCTCTTTTTGATTTCTAGAATTTCTGTTGTTTTTTTATTTTTTTAAATTAGTTTGGTTTTGACTATACCTTGTTCCTTGATTGCATTAATCAGATTTTTATTTCTTTAAACTTTCAGTAAATTGTTATTTCATAGTATCTGATAATTTCAGTATCTGGAAATCATTGTCTGAGGGAAAGACGGAATCTAAGGCTGTTGTTTCTTTGGAAGCCCTACCTCTATAGTGTCTCTTTTCCTCTTCGATTTGATACTATTTGTTATAATCTTATATTTGGACATCCCAAGTTCCTGGTAGAATGTTCCCAACGTGATAGACGCTAAATAAGTAATTGCTGAATAAATAAATCACAATCAACCTGTTCACATTGTCACATTGTATCTAGAAAAGTAGGTGGTGAAGAGGCTTCCCGCCTGGAGTTTATGTTTGCCTTCATAAGACACTAGGAGGCGCTACGAACCTAGCTCACAAATTTGAAACTAGGGCTTAGGGGTTGTCTGTGGAAGGCTAAGGAGCCTGGGGAACGTTAGGAAAAAAGGCAAATTCAGGGAGCACACCTCTCTGCAGAAAAGATAGATGGTATTGGAAGAATCAGCCAAGAGCTGGTTTCAGTCGAAGATGATGATGATGGTAATAAAAACTTTAAACAGAGGGTTCTTCCATTTCTGTGTGTGTGTGTGTGTGTGTGTGTGTGTGTGTAATCTTTTCACTGGTTAGACTGAACTATTTGTGACCTTCCTTGGTAGCTAAACTAGATGTTATTTGATCCTTTCCAATTCGAAGGATTGTAGCCATACGGGCTACGAAATTCCTAATCTCCCTTTAAATGATGCACTTTTCCCCCCTACCCTTTATTTTCACGCTCTATTTCTGTATCTTGTGTACAATAGGAAACATTGTAGTCGGAATTGTCTGGATGACCACAGTTCGTTCCCTCTCCCTGGTCTAAAATCTAGATTCAGATGTAAAGATACTGCTTTCAAGGAGGTAAAAACGGGCCTTGCAAATAGGAGACAGAACTGTGCCTCGAGCTTTGCATCTTTGGTAATTTCAAAGCACTGGCGAGAGTGACTTCTCGTTTTTAAAACAAACTAGTCTGAATTGTTATAAACGAAACGGAATTTATTTATTTTATTTTTTATTTTCTCCTCTTTATTAAAAAACGCGAAAAAACGGAATTTATTATTAAAAGCTTAACTAGATTTAAAAAATTGGCCTGATTGCTGGAAAACTGTCACAGGATATGAGAAAGTAGATCTGGAATCATTTATTTGCATGCAGGTGAACCAATCAGCAATTGCAAAAGTAGGCCTTCATTTGCATAATGTTGCCTACAAATCCGGTGGCGCAGACGCCATTTTATTTTCTCTCAGCAGAAACTGCGTTCAAAATGCCGGAACCAGCCAAATCCGCACCGGCCCCTAAGAAGGGCTCGAAAAAGGCGGTGACCAAGGCTCAGAAAAAAGACGGCAAGAAGCGCAAACGCAGCCGCAAGGAGAGCTACTCCGTGTACGTGTACAAGGTGCTGAAGCAGGTTCACCCGGATACCGGCATCTCGTCCAAGGCCATGGGCATCATGAACTCCTTCGTCAACGACATCTTCGAGCGCATCGCGGGCGAGGCGTCGCGTCTGGCGCATTACAACAAGCGCTCGACCATCACATCCAGGGAGATCCAGACGGCCGTGCGCCTGCTGCTGCCCGGGGAGCTGGCCAAACACGCGGTGTCCGAGGGCACCAAGGCTGTCACCAAGTACACCAGCTCCAAGTAGATATATTTGTAGTAACTATCAACCCCAAAGGCTCTTTTCAGAGCCACCTCATGTTTTCACTATCAGAGCTGCGCACGAGTGTGAATACGAGCCGTTAAATCAGTGTTTATTTATCAAAACACTTAGGTAGCCGACTTCCTGCCTACGCTTGCTTTCTACCAACGGTTCCACTTACAAAGGTCCCCAGCAGCCTAACTGAATGTCGGCTGAAATCTGCTAACCCCAATTCTTGGAGCTCCAGGTTATCTTCATAAAATTTGTACAGAGTCCTCCGCTGGCTTCTATGGGCACTTTATGAATCTCTGATCTTGGTTATATGTAAGCCGTCACCCTGCGGAGTTCGAGAGGCAGCATTTAGGTTTGAAAATCCCGCTCTCTAAAACCGGAACTTTGTAAGTATGACGTTGTGGGTCTCCACCCAGGTTGTTTTGTGTGGATCCAGGACTTCCCTCCTAGCTCAGTCGGTAAAGAATCTGCCTGCAATGCAGGAAAAATGGGTTCGACTCCTGGATCGGGAAAATCCCCTGGAGAAGGAAATGGCAACACGCTCCAGTATTCTTGCCTGGAGAATCCCGTGGACAGAGGAGCCTTGCGGGGGGTACACAGTCCATGGGGTCTCAAGTATCGGACAAGACTGAATTTTCACTACTACTACTACTAATTTCTTTTACTCCCTCTCACCTACCCTAGGTCTTTGCCTAGGGCTTTCGAGTTCTGGCTAAGCATTTTATCTAAGATTCTTCACATGTTTGGTGGCTGCATCTCTCCAGTAAGGGAACAATAATTTTTTTATTGTGTCTTTCTCCTGGATTTTAAAGAGGCTCTCGTCACTCGATTTTTTTTTTTTTTTTCTTTTTAAGAATACAATCATCCCAGTCTCCTGACTCGTTTTACAAACTAGACTTGCAAAGTTCACAGAATTCTGTATTCAGAATTCTCGCCGGTGCGGCCACATACTATGAAACCTGTCTCAACAATCTCCATTCCGTCCGGTCACTGCGATCTTCCGAGCCCATCCTCCTATCCTGCCTCTAGTCCTCCCCGCGCTCAGTTCAGAAAAGGCAGCGATCCTGGTGACAAAGAAAAGGGTCCTCAGGGCCGGCTCAGAACGCAAACAAGAACTGTGGATGTAAAGATGCTTTTTAATGTTGTGAGCCGAACACCGAGGTTTGAAAGCCTACGGTTTATGCTCAAGAGAATAAATCCCGAAAAATAAAAGGCAGGGTTCTTCCTCATTTCTCCGGAAACTGCAAGGTAGAGGCATCCTTTTGGAAGTTAGGAATGAAGGGTTCAGTTAAGGGCACCTCACCCACACCTGGAAATGCCAAATCCACCCAAGAACTGCTATTATTGTCTTTGAGAAACAATCCTAAGCGGCCTCCCTGGCCAGTCCATCCGAGTTCCCTTTTATTGTCTCAAAAAGGTAAAAAAAAATAAGCACAAGGATACAAACCAGTTTATTTTCAGGTTGCCAATTACAATTGCTCTTGGACTGATTCTGATCACCTTGCTTTGAGTTTGTGGTGATACTGAAACTCTTCTGTCCATAGTGAATTTGGTTTCTATTCCAGAGTCACTGAGGAGGGCTTTATGTTTCGCTTTTTTTTTTTTTTTTTTTAAAAACCGGCTCACAGCCTTTGGTTGATCCCCCATCTCCCAGAAATTAAAAAATCTATGCTATGGCCACAAGCCCTGTAAAGTCTGGCCCTCATCTCTCTCCAACCCAAACTAAAATGATTTCTTTTTTCTCTATTTTGTTTTCTATTTCTTCATTTTCTCTTTTTTGTTTTGTATTTCTTCATTGCTTTTGGTTTTGTTCCCACCACCCTCCTTCCCCTGCATCCTTTAAACTGTGGGCCTCTTTCTCCAGCCTCCAGGCCTCTGCAATTATTCTTTGCCTGAAGTGTTCCTGATTCTACATCCAGCCCCAGCATATACAGTTTATTGACCAGCAACTCCAATTTCAGCCTAGTGACTACATTCTTGGGGAAGCTGAACTCCACTGTTTAAGGCTCTCAGAGCCACAAACAACTGGCTGTATACCCACCCTCACCACCCCAGCCCACCCCCCACCCCCCATTAATCAATACTGAGGGACTTGG
This sequence comes from Cervus canadensis, assembly GCF_019320065.1. Taxonomy (NCBI): domain Eukaryota; kingdom Metazoa; phylum Chordata; class Mammalia; order Artiodactyla; family Cervidae; genus Cervus; species Cervus canadensis. The sequence continues at coordinate 23,297,119 of NC_057413.1, read as the reverse complement.
GTGGAATCAGAACCCCACTCCTGAGCCTAAGAGAGGGACTCTGCTTTCCCTGGATCACAAAGCAGGGAGAAAATGGAGACCTTAAAAAAACTGAGGTTGTATTAGTAAGCAAAGAGGGCAAATGACCTTTGAGATGGCAGGTGCACTGCCTGATGTAAGAACCTTCTAGACAGAAGGTACATCCACCAAGTTCATTGTACATTCAAGTGCCAAGAACTGAATTATGTACTGAAGCTATAAAGAACTTGAGTATGCATCAGAATCACCCAGATGGCTTGTTAAGGGATAGATTGCTGGCCCCATTCCCAAAGTTTGTTTCATTAGCTCTGGAGAGATGTGAGAGCTTGGCTTACAAAAAAAAAGTGCCCAGCAAATAAAGATGCTCTTTATGTGGTAGGTTTTGAGAACATATAATATATGGAGAAGAAAAAGCTAACACAGGAGTTCTGGGTGATAAAAATGAGTTTATGGCCTGGAAACAACTCTACTTAGGACTGAGCCCCATGTGTGGCCATTATCTTGTTATCTTCTGTCTTGGGCCATCATATTTGATTAATGTATGCATCTGCCCACCTGGATTAATCAGATTTGTTTTCCTAAAATTGAATAAAAAAGGGACTGAAGAAAAAGGCCTAAGTGTTCAGTAATTCCTTAAATATAGTCACCAAATATAACTTTCTAGAAAGTTTTCTTTAATTATCTGGAATTGTTTGGTTTTTTAATGTTTACATCCAAAAGAACTTCCATTTGTACACTTTCAATTTCTTAAGAACATATGTAAACTATATTTGTTGGATATATACATAAACATATTCCTAGGTGGTTTCACTCAATCCTCACAAAAATATGAAGTTACACCTACATTACAGACAAGGGAACAGTGGTTAACAATTTGCTAAAGACCACAAATATAGAAAATAATTATTCAAGACTTCAAGTGTATGTCATCATGGTTCAAATGCCACTTTCTTTTTCTCCATGTCTTTGATGTCATGAAAAATAAGAATACCAATAATGCAAATAACAACAGCCAAAACATAGAGCATTTACCATGTGACAGACAGTGGCCAAAATATGAAGTGCTAGTTAATGTCATTCCCCCCAAAACTGTAAGATTGGAATTAAAGTTATCTCCATTTTACAGATAAGGAAACAGTGTCATACAGAGGTTTAAATGGCTTATCCAACGAGAGACAAAAAATAGCATCCCTGTGCACAAGGTTTCCTTTTCCTTTTTATCTCTGAAGAGGGGTATTGAGATTGTTTCTTGAAAACCTAATAAAATTTATTCAATGGCATAGATTATTAAATATTTAAACTCTAAACATTTAGAGCCAACATAATGACTTTGTAAACGTGTGCAGTGTGCTCAGTTGCTCAGTGGTGTCCAACTCTTTGCAACCCCATGGACTGCTAAATATATATATAATACACACAGTCGATTTACAATCTTAATTACCAAGTAGTTTTCTCTAGTAGCATTTAACAACCTTCAAAATATTTTATGATCACACACTCCCCTTTATTATGTCCGAGAAGGCATGCTGTTTTAATATCTTCAGTTCAAGTTCAATGCCTATCTAGATTTTTCCATTTTCCTAGCATCAGAGTTTACTTTGTTTCTAGACGCCTTTCAGCTTCTCACTAACGGCTGTGCAGTGTCTACCGCACTGAGCTGGCCTGTTCACTGCTGCTGCTGCAGTCATTTCAGTCGTGTCCGACTCTGTGCGACCCTACAGACCACAGCCCAACAGGATCCCCCGTCCCTGGGATTCTCCAGGCAAGAACACTGGAATGGGTTGCCATTTCCTTCTGCAATACATGCAAGTGAAAAGTGAAAGTGAAGCCGCTCAGTCGTATCCGACTCTTTGCGACCCCATGGACTGTAACCTATCAGGTTCCTCCGTCCATGGGATTTTCCAGGGAAGAGTACTGGAGTGGGTTGCCATTGCCTTCTCCCGCCTGTTCACTACTACCCACTAAATATACAGTTGAAGTATATTATAACGGAAACTGAACCAGCTCTGGTGGTCTGCAACCTGAAACGCAGGAAGTTAAAAAAAAAAAAAAGCCGATGAACTAAAACCAACAGCAGCCTAAACACCTCCGTATTACATCACAAAGCGCCAAACTCTTTTAAGTGAATGGGTAAGTGGCCCTGAAAAGGGCCTTTGGTTTCACTCGGCTATGCCAAATAGCAGCCTAGAACTTATCCGCCGAAGCCATACAGGGTGCGGCCCTGGCGCTTGAGCGCGTAGACCACGTCCATGGCGGTAACAGTCTTGCGTTTGGCGTGCTCAGTGTAGGTGACCGCGTCCCGGATCACGTTCTCCAGGAACACCTTCAGCACCCCGCGGGTCTCCTCATAGATAAGCCCAGAGATCCGCTTAACACCACCACGGCGTGCCAGGCGACGAATGGCGGGCTTAGTAATGCCCTGGATATTATCCCGGAGAACTTTACGATGGCGCTTAGCACCCCCTTTTCCGAGACCCTTTCCTCCTTTACCACGTCCAGACATCTTGGAGCCGCAAATTGAACAACTGCGAACAATATTAAGGGCGCCTTTTAGAGTATTTATAGTAACCGAACGGACCTGTTTGAAAACTGCAAGAGCAGGGGCGGTAACCACATTCAGTTCCCGCCCTTCGCTTATTTGTCGCTTGGTCACGGCTATAGCAGCTAGGCAAGGCGCCTGCAACGACTGGATCATGGAGATGGAATATAAATTTTTTCCCTATTTATGGATACCTGTGTTTGTGCGTGCATACAAAACGGGCAGCCATTAACTGAGGCAACAGTTTATACACTTTCCCCCAAAAAGCCTGATACCTTCTTCAGACTTCCTAGAATATTACATAACCAGATAACACATGCTATTGTCCTTTATGAAGTGCTTTAACTACAGATTTAAACAGAGCAACAGAGCCAATGAGTGCTACACTGGAGATTTATAAATATATATATCCTAAAGTGAATTTAAAAAAAACTTATTAGGCTGTAAGCCTAAAATTTGTGGTATGATTATAAATTAATTTACAGACAGGTTGTATCTAGCATTATATCTGTAACCACATTCTATTTCTGCAAGCCAGTGGCATTACTCCAGTCACGCTCTGGAGACAGCCTGCTCCACATACTGGCTTGTGACCTTGAGCAGTCTATACATTTTTTTTTCCCTTTTAAATGTATAAGAAAGTGTAAATTATAGAGCACTGAAATTTAAAAGATAATACAACTTTTAAAAAACATCTGCAAATAAGCAATTACTCAGCATTATTTATTATGACACATTACAGTATCCTGTGTTCTCTCAACTCCTCCACTCAAAACGCATGCCTCTAAAGTGAAAGTCTAAGTAATTAATTTACTAAAACCTTCCTTTGACGATTCCACAAAATAGCACATAAAAATTTAGATTTTTTTTCTTTTTAACGTGTTTGTTACCCTGTCCTCTCTGATTCTTTGCGACCCCATGGACTGTAGCCCACCAGGCTCCTCTGTCCATGGAATTCTCCAGGCAATAACAGAGTGGGTAGACATTCCCTCCTCCAGATCTTCCCCACCCATGGATCAAGCCCCAGTCTCCTACATTGCAGGCAGTTCCTTTACTGTCTGAGCCACCAAGGAAGCTCACATAAAGATTTAATGAATGGTTAATTCCTTTGAGCTCCAGTTGACTTAGATTTTTTTTTTTTTTTTTTTTTTGCTTTTTCTCCATGATCTGTGAGGAGAACCAATATCATCAGAGCTCTATGGTCTGTGAGGACAACCAAGATTATTAAAGCTGCTCCATGAGTGTGCAGTGCACAGAAACAAATTCCAGAATAGACTTCTTCACCTGGGATATATAGACGGATTCAGATCATTGTATAGAACAAAAACTCCAACTTTATTTTTATTATACTACAACCAAACCTTAGCATTTCCTCCTATTCTGAATGCAGGCAACAAACAGTGTGGGTGACAGGACCTGAGCTATATTCATATCAAGTCGCAGTAGCAGCTGTCAATCTCCATCTCTCATATTGTTTAAATATATTACACCTTCTAAACTTGGTCATATGGGTAATCTTGTTATGTAGTGAATTAACAAAGAATACATGCATACCTCACCAATTTGGATTTTTTAATAAATTTGATATTGATATTTTAATACAACTGTTTTCCTTTGTAATCCTATGTATATTAACTTAAGCACTAAAAAGCACTATTCTGGAAAGGGGCTCATAAGCTTTATCAAAAATACAAAGAAGTCCAGGCTGCTTAAATATAAACACAATATGTTAAAGACATATTTTGAGGAGTGAAGAAGAAAATCAAAGCTCTTTTTACTTTTTACCATCAATCTATTTCCTAGTGAACAGAAAGTATAAGTTACAATATGTTTCCTATAAACTTATATCCTTGATTAAAAAACATAGTAGTGAATATAAATGCTTTTAAATTTCACTCTCTTAAGGGAATTATGTATGTGTGTGGGTGTTGTGCACGTGTATATTCCTTAATTCTGTTACTTACTTTCCCAAACTGATCTTCCAGAAGCATGACAGAACTCAGAACTCAAGAGCTTGTGAACATTTTAATAAGTGATCCTTCTTAGTAAAATCAAGTTAAATGAAATAATATTTAAAACCCATAAACCAGTCTTTACATGGATCTTCTCTGCCATCAGCTAGTGCAACACAAGCACAACTATCATGACAAGATGATCATTAGTTATTGCTTTTGCCATTTTCCTAGACACATTTTGAATGCCTGAAGGCCCCAAATTAACTAATGCTCTAAATAGTCACAAGAAGCTATGATAAACTTTTTTCAAACTAAATAATGACTTTTCTCATCAGATATTGCTACTATTCCAAGGAGCCTTTACTATACAGCTTTATGTAGGGAAGTCCTGAAAGAGTCTGTGTTATTTCTCCTCATACGAAACAGATTTTCTGGGCAAATCTCAATAAGAATCAAGCCGTTGTTGAAGGCATGAAAAGCCAAGAATCTATAGAATGTCACTTGAGAGCATGTTACTGAAGACACAAAGAGAAGATTTGTATTTTAAAAGAAAATCAAAAAGTTGTCCCTCTGACTTCTGAATCTGCATAACTGTCAGGGGCTTTTGAAAAAGGCTTTGAACAACGTGATAAAAACTGGAGGAAGTAACCACAAAAGTCTCAAACCCTGAGATGTCCTGGTTCATTGTAGAATACACTTGGTGTGATGCCTCCACAGGAAATTTTTTATTTTTTGCTTTCTTGAATTGTAACAAACACAATTCCAGGACAGAGCTGAGACTAGGTTGCTGTCAAGATGAAGACAGCTGGGAACCAATCAGCGCGCAGTGGCGCTGTGTGTATAAATACAGAGACGTTCGGAGGCCCAGCTACTCAACTCAGAGACTTTATTTTTTTACTGTTAGACAACCAAACCGACAATCATGCCTGAAACTGTACCTGCCGCGCCTCCTGCTGCTTCTCCTGCGGAGAAAACACCCGTGAAGAAAAAGGCCCGCAAGTCCACCGGTGCCGCGAAGCGCAAGGCGTCCGGGCCCTCGGTGTCCGAGCTCATCACCAAGGCTGTCGCCGCCTCCAAGGAGCGCAACGGCATATCTCTGGCTGCGCTCAAGAAGGCACTGGCTGCCGCCGGCTACGATGTGGAAAAAAACAACAGCCGCATCAAGCTGGGTCTCAAGAGCCTGGTGAGTAAGGGCACCCTGCTGCAGACCAAGGGCACCGGGGCTTCCGGCTCTTTCAAGCTTAACAAGAAGGCGGCCACCGGGGAGGCCAAGCCCAAGGCGAAGAAGGTGGGCGCGGCCAAGCCCAAGAAGGTTACCGGGGCGGCTAAGAAGTCCAAGAAAGTCATGGGTGTGGGCACCCCGAAAAAAACCGCTAAGAAGACCTTGAAGAAGGTGAAGCCTACTACTGGGGCCAAGAAAGTGGCCAAAAGCCCGAAAAAGGTGAAGACAGCCAAGCCCAAGGCGGTCAAGAGCCCAGTCAAGGCTAAAGTTCATAAGCCTAAGGTAGCCAAGCCTAAGGCGGTCAAGCCAAAAAAGGCGATCCCCAAGAAGTAGGAGCATTAAGAAGATTAGTTTCTTAACGGCTCTTTTCAGAGCCACCCAACTCCTCTTAAAAGAGCTTGTAATACCTATTTTACCTGAACTACGGGGGGCGGGGTTTCTCGTTCCTCGAAATGGAGACAGTACACAACTCTTTCACAGAAAAAGTGGTGGCTCTGAGAAGAGCCTTTGGGTTCAAAGTTGGTACTTATTTGAAAAACATCTAGGCCCTCTCCCCGCGGATGCGGCGGGCAAGCTGAATGTCCTTGGGCATGATGGTGACGCGCTTGGCGTGGATGGCGCACAGGTTGGTATCCTCGAAGAGCCCCACAAGGTAGGCCTCGCACGCCTCCTGCAGCGCCATCACGGCCGAACTCTGGAAGCGCAGGTCGGTCTTGAAGTCCTGCGCGATCTCGCGCACCAGCCGCTGGAACGGCAGCTTGCGGATCAGCAGCTCGGTGGACTTCTGGTAGCGGCGGATCTCGCGCAGAGCCACCGTGCCGGGGCGATAACGGTGCGGCTTCTTCACGCCGCCGGTGGCCGGCGCGCTCTTGCGGGCCGCCTTGGTGGCCAGCTGCTTGCGCGGTGCCTTGCCGCCGGTGGACTTGCGAGCCGTCTGCTTAGTACGAGCCATGACAGAATGCCCAAAATCAGCTAACTGATGGAAAAACGAAGCCCTGCCCCTTTCTCCCAGTATATATAAAGAGAGTCCCGTTCTGATTGGACAAGTCAACTGTTCCTTATGGCTCGCAGTGAGCGTATTGGTAGACAAGTTCACTCCCCGATGACGTAAGCCTTCTGTTGAATGGCTGTTTTCAACCCTTTCTCGCCTCCGTCTCCTTATGCCATTTCTTTACAACGTTCTGTGGCTTTTCTCAGCAGAATTTAACACAATTTATCACAATGCTTAATGTTTTTCGTGGAATAAAAATGTTAAAATTTGGCACCTGACACTGGCTTTTTAAAAAAATCACTTTCTGAAAAGGCGTATGTTTAATGTGGTTGGTCAAGTTATTTTTATGTCCTCACTCAAGTTTAGTAAAGCTAATTTTGCACCAATTTCTACATTTCTCTTTTTGAACTCTTTCAACAAAGTACTTTCCTTTTCTTTTTTATATTACAGCTATGTATTGGTAGATTATATTATCTATAAATTCCACTTCAGTATAAGAAAAGGAGTAGCTACAGTATTTGTTATAGAAAGTGTTAGACGTAATAGGATTGAGAACCATCACTTTAGTGGTTCAGAGATCATAAGAAAGCAGAAGTTGGAAAGAAGCCTGAAAACTTACTGTAACCCTCAAACCAGGCCCCCTGAACACACCCTTCTCTAACTTCCCCATAAATGGCTTTCCCTTGGCAGTCACTGGATGAACTCTTGCAGTTCATTCCAAGCCATCATGTACCAGTGTCAATTTTTTGCTTGGAGTGAGAGCTGTGGCCATAAGAGAAAAGAATCCCTAGAATTACAGTACAGTGTATGTTAATGATATATAAAAGTTTCAGATTTTACACTCATATAGGTTGTGATATATAAAAGTTTCAGATTTTACACTCATATAGGTTGTGATCTGATTATATCTATAAGATATCGGGGAAAGGGAGAGGAAAGACACCTTCTGGAAAGACGTAACACCTTTTAGGAACTATCAAGGAGTCAACCAACTATAACTGCTATGAATCCAGGCTGCATTAACAGTGGGTTAACTGGGTTAACCATCCCAGTCTGGATGGTCTGGTTACCTCTACCTCAAATGAAAGTCCAGGTCTCAATCTCTGAACTCCTCTGCCTAGAAGATACGAAACACGACTATGTCAGATATTCTATCAAAGAAGAGGACTTTGTCTTCACGGGAGACAAGCTGAAACATATAGCAACCCCAAACGACAGACAGACTGGGGCCTGTGCAGGCTCCAATTCTTATTAGAGATTCTTAATATTTGTGCAGAATTTTCGAGAATGCACTAAAACCATTAACCCTGAAATAATCTCACACTTCCTATTGTATTAAACCAAATGTAACTGCTCCTTGAACTCAAGGTGACCCAGTATTAAGCCCTACCTAAATGAATTTTACCTCCAGGCTATGAAGTACTGTATGCTTATTCACAGTTAACTGGGGCCCAGCTTAGTAGAGACTGGCTATTAAAAGCCAAAGGGTAAACTGCAGATCAATTTGTCCCATTAGAGTGCAAAATAATTCCTTTCAACAAGGAGTAGTACTAAAGGAGTGGCTTTAACAACCTGTAGGTCACTATCTCCAGGTCAACTTTTAGTATTTACTTTTCAATATCTTACTGCAACTCTTTTCTCAAGATTTACAACCCTGAGGACCTGATAAATTTATCAATTTAAGTTACTTGTTACACGAGGCTTCTGTAGATCACATACTTAGAGAAATTTTTTTGTAACTTTAAATTAGGTGATTAGTTTGGCGTTTCAAAATGGAAATACTGACATCAATACTTCAGCACTTCCAAGATGAACAAATTGTACTGAAAAGCATTCGGATTAAAAAAAAGTGTAAGCCCTTTTAATGAATGAGTAGGTGGCTCTGAAAAGAGCCTTTGGCTAAGATTGAATGCTCAAGGAACAAGAACTTGACTATTCCAGTTTACTTGCCCTTGGCCTTATGGTGGCTCTCGGTCTTCTTAGGGAGCAGCACCGCCTGGATGTTGGGCAGGACGCCGCCCTGAGCGATGGTGACTTTGCCCAGCAGCTTGTTGAGCTCCTCATCGTTGCGGATGGCCAGCTGCAGGTGGCGTGGGATGATACGGGTCTTCTTGTTGTCCCGGGCCGCGTTGCCCGCCAGCTCCAGGATCTCGGCCGTCAGGTACTCCAGCACCGCCGCCAGATACACCGGCGCGCCCGCCCCTACACGCTCAGCATAGTTCCCTTTGCGAAGCAGACGGTGCACTCGTCCCACAGGAAACTGAAGTCCAGCCCGCGAAGAGCGTGTCTTGGCCTTAGCCCGGGCTTTGCCACCTTGCTTTCCGCGTCCAGACATTTTAACGATCCAACAACCACCAACGAAAGAAAAGAAAAACGAACAGCCTAGCAAATCAGAGGCAATTATACTTGTAAGCCGAATTGTAAGTTACGCCCTTTGATTGGCTAAAGTGTCTTAACGGTAGCAACCAATTAAAAACGAGAACTGATGGCACCTAATTTGCATACAGCCATACTACTAACAGAACTTATCCAATCAGACTGCAAAATTTTACATACCATATTTGCATAATACTTCTACAAATATCAGGACCAATGTAACAGTAGCACACTTCTTTGTTTGGTTAGAACTTTCGCTGTTTGTTAGGTATGCCTGAGCCAGCCAAGTCTGCTCCAGCCCCTAAAAAGGGCTCCAAGAAGGCGGTGACCAAGGCGCAGAAGAAGGACGGCAAGAAGCGCAAGCGCAGCCGCAAGGAGAGCTACTCCGTGTACGTGTACAAGGTGCTGAAGCAGGTCCACCCGGACACCGGCATCTCATCCAAGGCCATGGGCATCATGAACTCCTTCGTCAACGACATCTTCGAGCGCATCGCTGGCGAGGCGTCGCGCTTGGCGCATTATAACAAGCGCTCGACCATCACATCGAGGGAGATCCAGACGGCCGTGCGCCTGCTGCTGCCTGGGGAGCTGGCCAAACACGCGGTGTCCGAGGGCACCAAGGCCGTCACCAAGTACACCAGCTCCAAGTGATCCCGACAAAGGGGCGTTTATGTATTTGATTCCAAAGGCTCTTTTAAGAGCCACCCACTTTTTCAGTAGAAGGGTTGTAACAACTATCGGTTGCCAAAATTGGTTTTTTTTTCCATTACTTTACCCAAAGCAGCTTGTATGGTGCTAACACTCCATAAACCATACACCATTCGGTTGAGAGCATAATAATGTTCCTTTACTTTAGGTTATTAGCACTTTTTTTTTTTTTTCCCCCACTGCTCACTAGCTCAAGGCTAGTCAAGTGTGGATATGCAAGTATCACCTAAACTGGTGTGAAGTGTTCCTTGCAAACTAAATTCATGAAAAGAGCAACTTTAGTTTTACAATGCTTTCTTATCAGTGCAAGGTGGGCTTGCCACGTCCGTAATGGACAAGGTGATCGGAGCATACTGCACTCAGGGCCGAGCGGTTGCAAACACCAGACCAAGCTGCATGCAGTTGGGAAGACATACCGGCTGTGGGCAAAGCCTGTGACAGGCTGACCAGGGTAAGCAGGGAGGCACCGCAGTCTGCTGCAATCTCCCGGGGGCTAGTGTACGCATCCATTTCACTGGTGAGGAGATGCGATTTGGTGGGGAGCAGCACCTGCTCTCAGCCCAAGAACGGCAGGCTTCCCAGTCCCAGAGTGTCCAGCCTCTGAAAGGTCTTGCTGAGCAGTAGAGAACTAAAGCTCCCATCCTCACCTCACCCAGCAGCCCCACATCAAACCCAAAATTTCCAGCCAGTACAGCACCTGTTAGGCAGTTCTGGGCCCTTTCCAGTCAAGGAAGCAGAGCGTGGCGGGGGAAGGCCTGGCTTGCCCGGGATCTGGAGTCTTGGATGTAGAACCCACCGACCACCTTCTTCCGCAGGAGGCTCTCTGTGTTCGGGGTGTGATCCTGGCTGTGACACCAGGAGCAGGCTGACCATGTGGTATGTGCCATATGGGGGATGTAATGCAATGCTTCTTTTATTAGTGTTGTGGTAAGAAGAAAATGTACATGTATTCGATTTATTTGCTTAAAGCAATGTAACTTTTCAAAATATTAATGGGAACAGGGCAATTAATGAACATAGTGGTTGAAAAGTGAGTATCACTGTTTCCAGAACAGGGCCATTTAGTTGTAAAGAGAATTTGTCCAAGGTTTCTCTAATGAAAAATTAGGCCATTGCCAAACTACCATATTAAGATTCATAACTGGCAGTTCAGGAAAAAAATGCCCAGAAGGTATTTTGGTGCATCCTCTCCCTTAAACTATGTTAGTTTCTCGCAAGGTGGATTTCATATGACTGTTTTCATCTCGGTCAGCAAAGAAAAAAATTAATGAAAAAACAATTCATACGTCATTCCAGTTACCACCACTCTCCTGTCATATGATCACATATATGACAGTCATTATAACTTACCGTTTCTCATAATTACAAACCTAGGAGTGTGTGTGCTCAGTCACTTCAGTCGTGTCTAACTCTTTGTGACCTTCTGGACTGTAGCCCACCAGGCTCTTCTGTGCATGGGATTCTCCAGGCAAGAGTACTGGAGTGGGTTACCATGCCCTCCTCCAGGGCTTCTTCCAATACCAGAGACCCAACCTTCCTCTCCCACGTCTCCTACCTTGCAGGCGTATTCTTTACTGCTGAACCACAAGAAAAGCCCCATTTACAAACCTGCTTAAGGTTATAAACCGCTATAAATGACATCCCATATTGAACAAATGCTAGAAGTGTATTTTAAACTGCTTTAGGATTTCAACCCTGGTAGGAAAAAAGTCATAATAGCCTATAACATTGTGTAAATTACTTTCATGAATCGCAGGCTTCCCACTCAAAGCACAACACTTAAGTTTACAACACAACATACACAAAAATGTATGCAAACATTCAAATAACACAACATACATAAAGAACAAAAACGACAACATATATATGCATTATATAAATGTATATTATATAATATATGTTTATTATATATACTGAAAGAATTTTAAAAAACCATATAGCTGTACTTAAGACTTCATATTATTGTAAATAGACAGTTTTTGCTTTCTGTAGTCCCAGAGGTAAATACCTAAACCAGGTCTACTACATGAGCTTTAGTGGAGCATATGAACTCCCAGAAATTACATACAATAGTGTGTCCATATGTTCCTCCTCCCACCAAAAGCAAAATATATAGCATTCTGTCAAATTTTAAAAATACTGTCACTTACTGTGCTAGATACAATGATGCCTCCACAATTTTGTCTAAACTCTGTAGTCTGTGAATATGTTGGGACACATAACAAATGGGAATTAAGGTTGCAGATGCCATTTACGTTACTAATCATTTGACTTTAAATAGGGCTATCCTAGGGTGTACCCTGGTGGTCCAGTGGTTAGGGCTCCATGCTTCCACTGCAGGGGGTAGGGGTTTGATGCCTAGTTGGTAAACTAAGATCCCACATGCTGGGTGGTGAAGGCAAATACATAAATAGAAGGTTATCCTAGACAACCCAAGTGAGCCTAATATAATTCAAGGGCCCTTATCAATGGAAGAGGGAATCTGCCGGGAGCCAACACACAAGACCCTACCCATGACAAGGTCATGAGGGAGAAAACCTGACGGGCAAGGCAGATCAGGTTTTCAGGGGTTTCGAAAAGGCCAGCTCACGAGATCCCACCCATGACAAGGTCATGAGGAGAAAACCTGACAGGCAAGGCGATCAAGTTTTCAGGGATTCCGAAAAGCTGCCCCCGGCGCTCACTTTAAAGATGATATCTGTCTTTCTGATGCTTGCTTCAATAGACTACTCCCTAATTTCTGTGACACAGGCAGAAGGCCTTCCCCGATCTCTTTCCAAATAAGAATCAATTTAGAACTTTAATCAGTAAGTTTCCCAGGTGGTGGTATTTTATGAGATTATCCAGGGTGAAAGGAGTGTTTTAATTTAAACTCCTTTGCTGGTAGTTTGTTAGCCAAATGCATTTATGCCCTTGGTACTAATATGCATGATTGCTTATAATACCCTAATCATAAAATAGCATAAATAACCTGATTATATAAAAGCCCTAATAGACATAGAGCATTTTTGAGGGGTGAAGGAGTCCTATTAGAAAACATAAGAAAAATTATTCTAAAGGTGGTTATTGGGTTGACATTTGCTTGCTGTGTTTTGCTTGCTGTGTTTTTGCTTTTAATGTGCTAAGGTTGTGTTATAGAAACCATTGTTAATATAGTTAAAGATCTAGAGAAATAACAACTTAGCCGTAGTGTGGTAACAATACAATGGTTGTTAATTGTCAGCCAGGAGTGCTAGGCAGAAGCTGCCTCACCAAAGTCTCAGAGTCAGTGTGGGGTAAACTTCTTAGATAAATGCAACTGACAACTTCTGCAGAAGGATTAATTTTTGTGTTAACAAGGTTATACTTCTACTCTGTATTGTTGCCCTATGAGACTGCTAGCTTTCAGTTAAGGTCACCATAGAAACAGAAAATAGGTTTACATTCACCTGACTTGCATAAAATGTCAATAGGCCCCAAGGCCAGAAGATAATGTACAAGACCCTCATAAACAAAGAAGTAAGCAGAAAACACCCTGGTTTCGTGAAGAACAAGCTGATGTAATGTTAAACTATCTTCCCCTTAGAAATGTACTAATTTAGGTTATAAAAGACACGGTAAAAAATAAAGCATTGCCAGACTCTGCCAGACCCTGCAAACACCCCCGTCTGGTCACACTCTCTCTCTCTCTCTCTCTCTCCCTCGCAGACTTGGCCCTATCAAGGCCACGTGTCTTCTCTCTCTCTCGCCAACGCTGTTCATCCTGAGGGTGCCCCCTGGATCCTGCTGGGGCTGGACCCCGGCAGGAATCAGAGTGCATATCCAGAGAGAAGGCAGCGTGAAAATGATTTGGCCAGATATTGCTTACTTTGAAATCTAGGAAAGGTGCCATGAGCAAAGGAACAAAGACAACACTCCAGGTGTTGCAAAAGGCATGGAAACGGGTTCACTCTTAAAGGCCACAGCCCTCTGACAGCTTCATTTTACCTCAATGAGATTCATTTCTGAATGCTGATCTAAAGAACCATAAAATTATAAATGTATTGTTTTAAGCCACTATAATTGTGATTATTTGTCAGACCACCAACCAAAAATTAATGCACCTACATGTTTAAGAATTATTGATTAGTGTATTTATTCAATGATGTTCTTTAAGATTATAACTACATATCTGAAATTTAGAAGAGTAAATATAAAAATGACTATAGATACTAGTACTGCTGCTGGTGCTAAGTCACGTCAGCCGTGTCCGACTCTGTGCCACCCCATAGAGGGCAACCCACCAGGCTCCCGTCCCTGGGATTGTCCAGGCAAGAATACTAGAGTGGGTTGCCATTTCCTTCTCCAGTGCATGAAAGTGAAAAGTGAAAGTGAAGTCGCTCAAACGTGTCCAACTCTTCACAACCCTATGGAGTGTAGTCTACCAGGCTCTGCCATCCACGGGATTTCCCAGGCATGAGTACTGGAGTGGGTTGCCATGCCTTCTCCATAGATACTAGTAAATGCTTCCTAAATGCTGCAGACTCACATAATTTTGACATTGCTTTAACAGCAACAGTTCACATTTCCCTTTGTAGCTAGGGTGTCTACATTTTAACAACAAAAATGTTAATTCACTCTCCTGTGCCCAACACACAGTGAGGCCAAACTAAAACGTTGCCATTGGGAATAGAGAAAGGCTTAATCTAAAGCCTTGCAATGAGAGGTGGTTCAGGACCTAAAAAGCCTCAAGCTCCTGGAAGGGTTTTTAAAAGCTGGCTGAGGGAAGTGGTCTCCCGGGGTACTTGATTAGATTATACAAAATTCTCTCACTGAGTTATAAAATGAGTAACAGTGTGGTGTTACAAGTGTTAAATTGATCAGATCTTAGGTTCCAGGCTTCCCTGTAAACCTAGGGAAAGGTTCACCAGGGAAAAGGTTTACCCTCTTCCCTCAGAGGGTAAAGCGTCTGCCTGCAATGCAGGAGACCTGGGTTTGATCCCTGGTTCAGGAAGATGCCCTGGAGAAGGAAATGGCAACACACTCCAGTATTCTTGCCTGAAGAATCCCATGGATGGAGGAGCCTGTTAGGCGACAGTCCACGGGGTTGCAAAGAGTCAGATGTGACTGAGCCTCTTCACTTCACTTTAGGCTCCAGGAGGCATGGAGCTAGGTGGTCATGTTCATGAAGTAGTTAACATCTTCCACTCAGTGGAAGGGTTTTCACTTCTGCAAAATAAGTCAGGAAGCTTGCATCAAATGTTGATACTTCAATGAAAGTCACTCAGTCCTGACAAGCCTTTGTGACCCTATGGAATATACATGTCAATGGACCATACAGTCCATGGAACTCTCCAGGCTGCCGGGGTCCAGCCCCAGCAGGATCCAGGGGAACCCTCAGGATGAATGGCGTCGGCGAATATGAGAGAGAGAGAGAAAGAAAAGGGGAGAGAGAAAGACCAGACCAGGAAGGTGCGGCAGAGTCTGGCAGTTGCTTTAGTTTTCACCATAGCGTTTATACCCTAAGTTGGTACATTTCTAAGGGGGAGATAAGCACACAGACTTAGTTTAACATTACATCAGCTTGTCCTTCACGAAACCAGGTGTTCTCTGTATGTTTTTTGTTTACGAGAGTCTTTTCCCATAGATTTTTTGTACATTATCTTCTGGCCTTGAGGTTAGCAGAAAACAGAAAATTGGCAGTCTCATGGCACAGCAAGTTGTAACATAATAGAAATACAACCCTGTCAACACAAAAGACAGTCCTTCTGCAGAAATTCTCAGCCAAATTTATCCAAAAAGTTTAACACACAAAGACCCTGTGGCTCCGGTGAGGCAGCCCCTGTCCAGTGCTCCTGGCCAAAATCAACAATTACCTTATTGTTTTTACACTAGGGCTAAACCCCTATTTTACTAGATCTCCAACTATATCAACAATAGCCTCCACTGCAGAACCTCAGCACATTAACATCAATCAAACGTTGATCCAATAACCACCCTCAAAACAATACTTTTTGTATTCTCTAATAGGGCCTCCTCACCCCCCAAAGGGCTCTGTGCCTACTAGGGCCTTTTTAATGGTTAATCTCTATGTATAATATCTTTTGGCCTTCAGGCCTGTTGACAATTTATGGTTTGCACCTGGTGCAACTTTAAGCAATTTCAGTAGCCGACCCTGTCTTTTTTGTGGTTAATCTATTTTCTTTCTATTAGGTGTCATCTCCAAGGGAACTAGATAGGATTACATTGTCACAGAACAGAAATGCAAAGGATTGCAAAAACAGTAGATATGGCACAAAACAGGCTCTTAGTCCAAAAGTTAATTACCTGCAAGAAGTCACCAGCTAATCTCTATCTAAACTATTTTTTATTAGGCACATTTGTGGCTATAACATTTGTGGGGCTTTTCTCACCCCATGAAGGGGCCTATGCTTAATAGTTTCTTTTGTTAGCGTACTGTGCTTAGGATGTTTAGAACAATCATGAGCATTTTGTGCAATGAGAGCACATATTTATCAAACAAGCCAGAATGCCAGCAAAAGGGATTGAATTGAAGCATTTCCTTCATCCTTGGCCCCTTCATAGGGTACCAGCGTCCAGGAGATTTATTAATTAGCTTTTAAGTTGGTCTTTATTCAGTGAAAGAGGAGCGGGAGAGCTCTCAGCAGGCAACACAAGAATCTGCAGCAGGGCAAACAAGAACAACAGCAGAAAACGGGGGAGGATTTAGGGTAGGGTAGAGGCCGAGGCCAACCTGGAGGGTCCCTTATCCTAGACGGCCTTGCCTGTCAGGTATTTTCCTCGTGACCTCGTCACGAGCGGGACCTCCCATAACGGCTCCCGGCACCAGGCCAGAATACTGGAGTGAGTAGCCTATCCCAATCGTGCAGATCTTTCTGACCCAGGAATCAAACTAGGGTCTCCTGCATTGCAGGCAGATTCTTTATCAACTGAGCTTGCAGGGAAGATACCTCAGAGAGGATCTAAAACAAAGGTTATGGGGGAAGGCCCCATCAGTTCAGCTCAGTTACTCAGCTGTGTTTGACTCTTTGTGACACCATGGACTGCAGCACCCCAGGCTTGCCTGTCCATCATCAAATCCCTAAGCTTGCTTAAACTCATGTCCATCAAGTCCGTGATGTCAGCAAACCATCTCATTCTCTGTTGTCCCCTTATACTCCTTCCTTCAATCTTTCCCAGCATCACGGTCTTTTCAAATGAGTCAGTGCTTCATATCAGGTAGCCAAAGTATTGGAGCTTCAGCTTCAGCATCAATCCTTCCAATGAATATTCAGGACTGATTTTCCTTAGGATTGACTGGTTTGATCTTGCAGTCCAAGGGACTCCCAAAAGTATCCTCCAACACCACAGTTCAAAAACATCAGTTCTTCAGCATGCAGCTTTCATTATAGCCCAACTCTCACAACCATACATGACTACTGGAAAAACCATATCTTTGACTAGACGGACCTTTGTTGGCAAAGTAATGTCTCTGGCTTTTTAGTATGCTGTCTAGGTTGGTCACAGGTTTTCTTACAAGGAGCAAGTGTCTTTTAATTTCATGGCTGCAGTCACGATCTGCAGTGATTTTAGAGCCCAAGAAAAGAAAGCCTGTGGCTGTTTCCAACGTTTCACCATCTATTTGCCATGATGTGATGGGACCAGATGCCATGGTCTTCGTTTTTTGAATGCTGAGTTTTAAGCCAGCTTTTTCACTCTCCTCTTTTAGTTTCATCAAGAAGCTCTTCAGTTCCTCTTTGTTTTCTGCCATAAGGGTGGTGTCATCTACATATCTGAGGTTACTGATATTTCTCCTGGCAATCTTGATTCCAGCTTGTGCTTCATCCAGCCTGGCATTTCACATGATATTATCTGCATAGAAGAAATAAGCAGGGTGACAATATACAGCCTTGTACTCCTTTCCCAGTTTGGAATCAGTCTGTTGTTCCATGTCCAGACTGTTAATTCTTTACCTGCATACAGATTTCTCAGGAGGCAAGTAAGATGGTCTGGTATTCCCATCTCTTGAAGAATTTTCCACAGAAGTCCGCATAGGGTTGTACTAAACAAAAGAATGTCTAATTTCATGGGCCAGAACTTTCCTCATTCATTATAGTATTATTATTACTTCTGAGTATAATAGTACTTTAAAAACTTGTCTTTATTATATGTTAAGTGTAGTAATGATGGAAAAAAGCGACCTCATAATGTCCATAAATAACTTCATGAGTTGTATGTCTATCTAACATGTTTGTGTTTATAATTATTGCATTTTTTTTCACACACGTGTTGTCAATGGAGTTGGTTACAATAATTGGGGGGGGCGGGGATGGGCTGCCCCACAGAGCTGGCAGGACCTTAGTTTTCCTCCCAAGGATTGAACAGGCCAAGGCAGTGAAAAAGCCAAGTCCTAACCATTGGACAACCCAGGGAACTCCCATAATATTCTCATTTTTAAAGTAAGAAACTGAGGCTGTGAGACCAAAGACTATTTACCTCACAAAATTTAAATTCCAACTAATGTTCTTCTGAGGCAATGTTCCTTCAAAGATGTCCAGATAGAACTGAAAAACACTTCACATCTACAGATCTCTGAACACATCAAGAAGTCTTTTTACAAGAATAACCTCCTCTCCCAGCATTAGGCTACATCTCTCTGCTTGGTGAATTTCTTCTTCATTTTTTATGAAATCTCCCAACATCCAGATTAAGAAAAACGCAATGATTATCAAAGTGCCTAATACTTTTAAACTAAGTGAAGTAAGGAAAAGCTTTAAATCAAGGGAGGGTTGGGAACACTTCAGTGCCCCGTCAGGAAACTAAAAAACTATTGGTTGTTTTTACAAAGGTAATCAAGGGGTTCTGCCATACCCAGGCGAGGGACAGGGGGCGGGACAGGCAGAGCATCTTTAACTCTGGGGGGGAGGCCTGATGAAAGTTAAGGATCTTAACTCTGTGGATCAGGTTGATGTGGAAATGTAAAATCTGGCCTGAAAAAGAGGTTGGGGGAAGCTGGGAACTACAACCCGTTCTTGGTACCAGAATGCCAGACCACTGCTAGGATAAGAAGTTCCCTCTTCTTAATGTCAAATAGCCAGCCACCCTTCCTTACCTATGGAAATTTAAAAAAAAAAAAAAAACCTGGTCTTTTTAGTACAGAACAGGTTTGGAGAAATGTTAGATTAACAGCTTTCTTCCCAAAGCATAAGCTTCTCACTTCGTTATCTCGGGCACCAAACATAACTGCACTTGAATGCCCAGCAAAGAAAGAGCAGAAAGAGTATACAACTCCTTAAATGAAAATATAAGTGGCTCTGAAAAGAGCCTTTGGTTTAACATGCGGCCAGGCATATTTACTTGGAGCTGGTGTACTTGGTGACGGCCTTGGTGCCCTCAGACACCGCGTGTTTGGCCAGCTCCCCGGGAAGCAGCAGGCGCACGGCCGTCTGGATCTCCCTGGATGTGATGGTCGAACGCTTGTTGTAATGAGCCAAGCGCGACGCCTCGCCAGCGATGCGCTCGAAGATGTCGTTGACGAAGGAGTTCATGATGCCCATGGCCTTGGACGAGATGCCGGTGTCCGGGTGGACCTGCTTCAGCACTTTGTACACGTACACGGAGTAGCTCTCTTTGCGGCTGCGCTTGCGCTTCTTGCCGTCCTTCTTCTGCGCCTTGGTCACCGCCTTCTTGGAGCCCTTCTTCGGGGCAGGAGCGGACTTGGCCGGCTCAGGCATGTCTGAAAACACAACACCGAACAACACAAGTAGATCGGGAAATGCCTGCTTGTAAATAGAATCTGCTCTTTTATAGGTGGCCTATGCAAATAAGGTGTTTACGAATATTCATATCTGATTTGACAACGCATTGGTGACGAGATTATGTAAATTTACCTCCACCAAATCTCTTTTCTTATTGGTTAGACAGAAAACAGAAGACTTTAACCAATCCTGTCTCGCTTGCGGCAATTCCACCCAGCACTATAACTGCCATCTTGTTGCTGCTTACAGACCACTTTTTTTTCTGCTTTTCCTGTGGTGGTTGTGCTATTTCTTAGCTTACCATGTCTGGGCGCGGGAAGCAAGGAGGGAAAGCTCGTGCCAAGGCTAAAACTCGCTCTTCGCGGGCCGGGCTCCAGTTCCCCGTGGGCCGAGTGCACCGGCTGCTCCGCAAGGGGAACTACTCCGAGCGGGTCGGGGCCGGGGCCCCGGTGTATCTGGCGGCGGTGCTGGAGTACCTGACGGCCGAGATCCTGGAGCTGGCGGGCAACGCGGCCCGGGACAATAAGAAGACCCGCATCATCCCGCGCCACCTACAGCTGGCTATCCGCAACGACGAGGAGCTCAACAAGCTGCTGGGTCGTGTGACCATCGCTCAGGGTGGTGTCCTGCCCAACATCCAGGCGGTGCTGCTGCCCAAGAAGACTGAGAGCCATCACAAGGCAAAGGGCAAGTGAAACGTTTAGCAGTATTAATATTCCCAGTTCTGAAAAACAAAGGCTCTTTTAAGAGCCACCCACTTTTTCTGGGAAGTGCTGGAATACTTAGAGTATAGGAGGCGTGTTCCAATGAAAACGAATAAATTTTCTGAGCTAACTTTTATTTACTAATATTATAGTGTTAAGTGTTGTCTTTAAAAAGGGGAAAGCATCTCTCATTTGCAACAAAGGTGCCAAATTGTTAGCCATTGGTCACTTAGGCATCATAAAGTCTTTGAAAAATTCATGTTAGTAGGTTTCTACTGTCACCTGTAACTGAAACAAAAGATACAACTTGTAAATTTTAAAAAATCCATGTTGAGGGAATTCCATATCAGAACATAAATTTGGGCTTGTAGACTACGAATGACGTATATGTAGGTAAATAACAAGACCGTAATGCCTTATTGAGAGGTTTTACGTGTATCGTACACGATGTCTGTCTTTACATATATATGCATAGTCAAATGAATATCCTGTCAAAAAGTATAATATAGATAAACAAGAGAACAAAGGAGGAATAGCTGGCCAATGACATGTCAGGGCGGGCTTTTTAAATTTTGCGGATGACGAGATTAGAATTGTTTAGTCCGTTGGTTATTTCTCTGTTCCTAAAACGCAATGAATGAACTACATTAAAATCAGTACTAAATGAAACCTGTTATATTACTGCTATGCACTCATGTTATCCTGGACTATAGACTCCAGATCAAAATTCGATTATACATTTAATCTTTAAAGGAAATCCGATCATATTTCTCCGAAAGGCAAAGTAAGAACCAATTAGATCACAGCGCGGGACCCAGGAATCAATCTGACCGCTCCTATAAATAAGGTCCGAGGCAGCACTGGCAGCATAACCCTCTCCTGCCAGTTTTCTGTTAACCCCATGGCGCGCACTAAGCAGACGGCTCGCAAGTCCACCGGCGGCAAAGCGCCGCGCAAGCAGCTCGCCACCAAGGCAGCCCGCAAGAGCGCTCCGGCCACCGGCGGCGTGAAGAAGCCGCACCGCTACCGGCCCGGCACGGTGGCTCTGCGAGAGATCCGCCGCTACCAGAAGTCCACCGAGCTGCTGATCCGCAAGCTGCCGTTCCAGCGGCTGGTGCGCGAGATCGCGCAGGACTTCAAGACCGACCTGCGCTTCCAGAGCTCGGCCGTGATGGCGCTGCAGGAGGCGTGCGAGGCCTACCTTGTGGGGCTCTTCGAGGACACCAACCTGTGTGCCATCCACGCCAAGCGCGTCACTATCATGCCCAAGGACATTCAGCTCGCCCGCCGCATCCGCGGGGAGAGGGCGTAATCCAAGGCTACTGCTTTCTCTGTACTGAAAAAGGCTCTTTTCAGAGCCACCTACTTTGTCGATAAGAATTGTTGTGATGCTTTCCCTTATTTTACCTCCCTAGGCAGTTAGGAGAAGGCAATGGCACCCCACTCCAGTACTCTTGTCTGGAAAATCCCATGTGCGGCGGAGCCTGCTAGGCTGCAGTCCATGGGGTCGCTAAGAATCGGACATGACTGAGCGTCTTCACTTTCACCCATTGGAGAAGGAAATGGCAGCCCACAACAGTGTTCTTGCCGGGAGAATCCCAGGGATGGGGGAGCCTTGTGGGCTGCCGTCTATGGGGTCGCACAGAGTTGGACACGACTGAAGTGACTTAGCAGCAGCAGGCAGCTAATAAGCAATAATAGCAAGAAAAAGCCCTCTCTACTACTCTTCTTCTGCCTTAAGGCAAGATATAAATTCTGTCCTGGAGACGGCTGTAGACATGTCAGAGTAGAGAGGCTCCACAGAAATCTGCTAACAAACCTGGGTTAGTTTGCTCCCATATATTTACCTTCTCACAGTTTGCTGCCCTTAGAAGCCCCAAACTGCTTTTCTTTGCACTGTCACTTCTCTATAAATCTATTCTTTGATGAAGACGCTATGTAAGCTGAAGTTCTAACCCACCTCTTTAAATTGATTAGTTTTTCCTATGTCTCTTCCCCAAGGAAAAGACGTGCAAAAAGGCAAAATGATTGTCTGAGGAGACCTTACAAATAGCTGTGAGTAGAAGAGATGCAAAAGGCAAAGGAGAAAAGAAAAGATACACCGATTTGAATGCAGAGTTCCAAAGAATAGCAAGGAGTGATAAGAAAGCCTTCCTCAGCAATCAGTGAAAACAAACAGGAAAGCAGAATAGGAAAGACTAGAGATCTCTTCAAGAAAATTAGAGATACCAATGGAACATTTCATGAAAAGATGGGCACAATAAAGGACAGATATGGTATGGACTTAAAAGAAGCAGAAGATATTAAGAAGCGATGGCAAGAATACACAAAACTATACAAAAAGATCTTCATGACCCAGATAATCACAATGGAGTGATCACTCACCTAGAGCCAGACATCCTGGAATGAGAAGCCAAGTGGGCCTTAGGAAGCATCACTATGAACAAAACTACTGCAGGTGATGGAATTCCAGTTGAGCTATTTCAAATCCTAAAAAAGGATTCTGTGAAAGTGCTGCACTCTATGCCAGCAAATTTGGAAAACTCAGTAGTGGCCACAGGACTGGAAAAGGTCAATTTTCACTCCAATTCCAAAGAAAGGCAATGCCAAAGAATGTTCAAACTACTGCACAATTGCATTCATCTCACACGCTAGCAAAGCAATGCTCAAAAGTCTCCAAACCAGGCTTCAACCGTACAGGAACTGGGAACTTCCAGTTGTTAAAGCTGGATTTAGAAAAGGCAGAGAAACTGGAGATCAACTTGCCAACATCCGTTGGATCATCAAAAAAGCAAGAGAGTTCCAGAAAAACATCTACTTCTGCTTTATTGACTATGCCAAAGCCTTTGAGTGTATGGACCACAACAGACTGGAAAATTCTGAAAGAGTTGGAATACCATACCAACTGACTTGCCTCTTGAGAAATCTGTACACATCTCAGGAAGCAACAGTTAGAACTGGACGTGGAACAATGGACTGGTTCCAGATAGGGAAAGGAGTATGTCAAGACTGTATATTATCATGCTGTTTATTTAACTTATATGCAGAGTACATCATGAGAAATGCTGGACTGAATGAAGCACAAGCTGGAATCAGGATTGCTGGGAGAAATATCAATAACCTCAGATATGCAGATGACGCCAACCTTATATGGCAGAAAGTGAAGAAGAATTAAAGAACCTCTTGATGAAAGTGAAAGAGGGGAGTGAAAAAATTGGCTTGGAACTCAACATTTCAGAAAACTAAGATCATGGCATCTGGTCCCATCACTTCATGTCAAATAGATGGGGAAACAATGGAAACAGTGAAAGACTTTATTTTCTTGAGCTCCAAAATCACTGCAGATGGTGACTGCAGCCATGAAATTAAAAGATGTTTGCTCTGTGGAAGAAAAGTTATGACCAACAAATATGACAGCATATTAAAAAGCAGAGACATTGCTTTGCCAACAAAGGTACATCACTTAGTCAAAGCTATGGTTTTTCCAGTAGTCATGTATGGATGTGAGAGTTGGACTATAAAGAAAGCTGAGTGCTGAAGAATTGATGCTTTTGAACTGTAGTGTTGGAGAAGACTCTTGAGAGTCCCTTGGACTGCAAGGAGATCCAACCAGTCCATCCTAAAGGAAATCAGTCCTGAATATGCATTGGAAGGACTGATGTTGAAGGTGAAACTCCAATACTTTGGCCACCTAATGCATAGAACTGACTCATTTGAAAAGACCCTGATGCTGGGAATGATTGAAGGCGGGAGGAGAAGGGGACGACAGAGGATGAGATGGTTGGAAGGCATCACCGATTCAATGGACATAATTCTGGGTAAACTCCGGGCGTTGTTGATTGCCAGGGAGGACTATCATGCTACAGACCATGGGGTTGCGAAGAGTCGGACATGACTGAACAACTGAACTGAAGTGAACTGGGTCTCTTCCTCTATACGTATGAAATATACATTTAATTTATTTTTCCTTTGCTAATCCAAAATCAAGATGTATAGAGGAAATATTTACAACCTCCATTACCACTACTACCACCACCACCATCACAATTGGGTAAGAAGGGAAGAAGGTTGAATTAAAGTCAACAGAGCAATTTAGATCAAAAAGGTTTATTGAATTATATTATAACCTTTATCTTTTCTACTGGATAGAGATAATATTTCTCTGCAATGGGTAAAAATCTCCCACCTCCTTTTCCCTTTGCCTTCAGACTTTCCCAGCATCAGTGTTTTTTCCAATGAATCACCTCTTCTCAGCAAGTGGCCAATGTATTGTAGATTCAGCATGATACATAGTTAAACAGAAATACCTCCCTTTAGAAAAACTAAAAAACATATCTGCAGACTTTTTAGACTATATTTTCATATGACAACAAAAGGAAATTCAGTCCATTCTTTTACCTTAATTTGATATTTAGATATATCTTAACAGATTTCAGAGGTTTTTCTGTAGTGGCCAGAGGATTTTCTTGGTCCACAATGAACCCATGCTTGATGAAGAATCTGCTTTCCTGTCTGTAATTTCCACCATACTGTGTGCTGCTTATCAATGATGATTTGCCATGGCATTGAGAGACAAGTGTGTAATATCCCAGGCCTAAGGATGAAGATGACAGGAACATCACATCTCTTAGACTGTCTTTATTTCCAATGTCACAGTCTCCAATCACAAGCACATAATATCTCATTTTATTTTTTTTTAACAAAAAATCATGATCAACAAATAAAAATGAATTTGTGTCAAAGAGCTTCACTTTTCAATAAATGAACCAACAGGTAAAATGCTGTATTAAATTCAAAGAACCTTTAAGATATTAGAGTATTTATAGACAATGTAGAAAGAAATGTTACGATAAGATTATTAAAATTATTTTATTAATCCAAGAGGTTATAAATCTTTGGAGTTATATCTGTTTCACCTGACCAAAGTGATTTGCCTTTCTACCAAATAAGGGCTTTGCAAGTTAAGTAAATTCACTTAAATTAGTACTTAGAATCAATAGTAAATAGATGATCAAAGTACATTTTCACAGAATCCTTCAGTGGCCTTGTATATTGGACATCATGGACTCTCTTTTTTTCTTTGCTTCCAAGGCTCAATTTTTCACATATAGAGGCAGGAGATAGATGCCGCCAGGCTGAGCAGTTGAAGTTTGTTCCCTGTGGAATACAGGGAATATATATCCAAGACAAAGAGTAGAGTCGTAGCAAAAACAGAGAGGAGTTGAGCCCTGCCTAGATAAAAGATAAAGATACCACGTATTCCTCAACCTCCAGGTCAAGACCTTCCATCTACACAGGCTCAGAAAGGCGTGAAATGGGTGAAATGGGGAAGGGACACCCCATAGTAAGGGATGGAGTAAGTAATGGATACAGCTGGTTCAATTGAACAAACTATATATATATCTATATATATATATATAGATATCCATGGTGGTTGCAAAGAGCTGGACACAACTTAGCAACTAAACAAGAGTTTAGCACTGAATTCTTAAAACAAAAAGTTTGCACACATAGGGGTGTGGAAGTTATGTAAGCAACTAACATAGGCCCAGATTGCAAAATACCAGATTGAGAGATTTAAGAATATTGGGGAGCAGGACTTCCCCATCTTTCTAGTGGTTAGGACTTCACAGTTCCACTGCAGAAGAAATTGGTTCAATCCTTGTTGGAGAACTGGATCCCAAATGCTGTGAGGCAGCGGGCACAAAATTAAGATAAAGCAAAAGTGAAATACAAATTAAAAAATAATAATTATACTGGGGAGAAAGTCAGTCTCTGGAGCAAGAAGATGGAATTTCCTCGGGTAATTACAGTAGTACTCAAAAACAAAGATTTAACCAAAAATAACCTTTTGATTTTCCAAACACCTTTATGATATCAGAGTTAACATTCTCATCCTGCAAATGAAAAAAAAAAAAATTGAAAATGAGTAAACACCTGTCACAAACCTGATCCTAAACCTCCGAATGTGAAAAAGTAGCAAGTAATGAGGGCTCAGGCAATAAAATCATGCCTCCGAGTAACACACATCAGCGAGAAAACCTTGTTTCCCAACGGATATCAGCAATTTCCTTGCTCCCTAAGATCAGTTTATCACAATAATTATTTCACCTTCATTTACATTGTACAAAAATGCTTCCCAGAGACTCGTTTGCATTTCAGACATGCGATTAAAGAATGAAGCAATATGAAATCTCGGTCAATGACTTAGCTTAAATATTCAAAGTTGAAAATAGATGTTCCCTTAATAGGTACAGTCCCTTAATAAATAAAAGAATGTTTTAAACGCCCTTACACAGGACTCTTCCAATCTGAAATTCAGGGAATGAGCAAAGAAATTTTGTCTCCTCGACTCCGCCCCACAGACACTGAGGCGTTTGTGGGCTGGAATAAATTAGGTTACGAATGAGCCCCTCCCCCTTCCCCGCCTTTTACGGGGTTTTCAAAGAGGTCCGCGACCGTACTATAAATAAGAATTCGGCACATACCTATATTTGTATATAGCTTTCCTGATCTAGATTAAACAATGTCTGGACGGGGTAAAGGTGGAAAAGGCCTTGGGAAAGGAGGCGCGAAGCGTCACCGTAAGGTTCTGCGGGATAACATTCAAGGTATTACTAAGCCCGCCATCCGCCGCTTGGCTCGTCGCGGTGGGGTCAAGCGCATCTCTGGCCTTATTTACGAGGAAACTCGCGGGGTGCTGAAAGTGTTCTTGGAAAACGTGATACGGGACGCGGTCACCTACACCGAACACGCCAAGCGAAAGACGGTCACGGCCATGGACGTCGTGTACGCACTGAAGCGTCAGGGACGCACCCTTTACGGATTTGGCGGCTAAGCTGGAACCCAGAAGTTTTCTGTATCAGTCTACCAGGCCCTTTTCAGGGCCACCTATTTATTCACTTGAAAGAGCTCGTGGCATTAAACTGTGGTGTTTTTGTCTTTTCCTTTTTTCTTTGAGAGGAGATGGGTCTTAGGGAACTTGTGACCTCTGGGTGTAAGTAACTGCTTTAATATCTCATGTTTGTGTACTTGTGCATTGAATGCTTACCCTGTGTTGCAGTTAGTGCCACATAAAGACTTAAATTGGGGGGCTCTGTTACTAGGAATCCTTAGTCTGCAAAATTAATGAGTTTTTAAAATGAGATATTGACAATAAGCCGTGACATTGGTGAGCAAATGCAAGTGCTACTTTAATAGACTTCTTGCATCTCTAGAAAACCTGATAAACAGCTACTAGAAAGGAAATTCGACGAGGTACAATGAAAGACTGACCTAAAGAAAGTGAAGTCGCCCGTGAGGAGGCTTAGGTGGCACGAGGGCCATAAACTACTAGGTCAAGTTTTTTTTTAATCTACAGAGAATGTGGGATTTGTTTCCTACCTTGTCCAATCTACTCCCTGGTAGTCTATAATAAAGCAACATCTGATGAACTCTCCGGATCCTTTTCTCATGTGTACCGTCAGGAAGCTAGCTATAAATACATGGACATCTAGCCCTGTGCTGGGACTCAGCCACACCAGGGTTTTTCATATGTCAGCATTTGCAAAGAAAAGGGGAAAGAAGTCCCCAAAGTAATAACAAACTCATTTGTCTTGGCTTCAAGACAAAGTAATTGGCAAAGGCCTGTTTAAAAGGACTTCAAGGTGGATTTCCTACCTGCAGGCCATTTCAGTACTGTGGGCGCAGGTGTGAGGGGAAGAAGGAGGGGAAAGACAAGTGTTAGGTAACTGCTTTTTGGTCCTACTGAATCCTGTAATGGTCTCCCTAAGGTGGCCCACAATGATTTCTGGTCTTAATGTTCACCCTTGTGTGATCAAGTCCCTGGACTGTGGATGTGACCTGTGACCTCTTTACCCATCAAGGCGTGTGACCATAGGTGACAGGATGTAAAAAATTTGTGATTATAACTAGGTTATCAATAAAATCGTAACATCTTCCAATCTCTTGTATGCTAGTTCGGTTTTTTAATATAAATTTTATTTATTTTTGGCTGCGATGGGTCTTCATTCCTGCTCGCAGGCGCTCTCTAGTTGTGCATGGGCTTATTGTGATGGTGTCTCTTGTTGCAGAGCACGGGCCCTAGGGTGCCCGGGCTTCAGTAGCTCTGGCTCAAGGGCTCAATATTAGTTGCCCTGTGGCTTGTGGAATCTTGGACTAGGAATCAAACACCTATCCCCTAATTTGGGAGGCAGATTCTTAACCACCGGCCCACCAGGGAAGTCCTGCATTCTGGTTTTCACAAACCAAGCATCCTTGTCAGATCCAAATGACAAGAAACTCAGAGGGCTCTTTGGGAACTGAGGGAAGACTAGCAGCCTATAAGGGCTTCAACCCAACAATCAAGAAGAAAATAAGATTCTCAGTCCTAAAACTACAACCAACCAACCACTAAGGGAATTTGGAAGTATATATTTCCCCCAATCAAGAAAGAGACCACAACCTTGCATAGCACCTCAACAGCATCCTCATAGAGGACCCAGATAAAACATGCCCAGACTCACAGAATCTGTGTGATAATACATGTGTGAAGCTACTAACTTCAAGGCAATCTGTTATCCATCAGTAAAAACAGCCAGCTCATTTGGAATCACCTAAGATTCTAAAGATTCTACCCATGTCATCTAAAATAACAGGTATATTTAATTGAAACTACAATCGTTATCTAAGGGGAAAACAAAAGTTAAAAACAAAAACATTAATGCAAATATTGTTTCACAATTAGATGAACCTCCATATTCCACAGGAACACACAATACACTGTGGCATGTACATTTGTAGTGCCTAGCTGATGTACCAAATAGCAAGTCTGTAAGGCATGAAAAGTATTGAAAACAATTTATCAATGTTATTTTACTTTCAGGGATACAGAAACTATCAAATTTTCAGGAAAACTATACATTTCTTTCCATATCCTCTGTCCTCCCTGCACTTCTACATCTTATTTCTGTTTCTTTTGATTGATTTTTCTTTTCCTCACCTTCGTAAATGAATACAAAACCTACCGCTGACTGAAAGTAGGGAATATAAAAATTAAAAATGGCTCAAAATGAGGGTTTCATACCCAGTTTCAGCACAATGTAGGATTAATTATATCAATAATAGACTCAAGGAAAATAAAGTGAAATTTTTAAACTTTTAATGCAAATTTCAACAATCACCTTTGAAATAGTCTACCCTACTGGTCGAGATTAAACTCTTTGAGATTCCACTAAATACCCTAGGCCTATACACTGTATAAATGACATTTTGGGCCTCTTTGTACAAACACATTCTCATGACTAATATTTGTGAAACACATGAGATTATTTGAAACAAGGACTCCAAACACAAGTGCCATCATTAAACAATTTTAAGTCCACACGTACTCACCGGAAAAATTTTAACTCTAAACAATGAATGCATATAAGAACAATTTAAAAGATTTTAAGGAACAAAAACACAAAAACCAGAATAGTAGGATACTATTACCTAATACTTATTACACTACACAATTATTTCAAATTCTTTGTTGCACTGAAGAACAAAAATTTAACCTCTCCTATTGTATTATGGTTTCCTGCGTTTTAAAGAATGACTGTTTAAAAAAAAAAGTTGCAAAAAGCTGAAAAATCTTGATATTATAGCTCTCAATACACAAAAATGAGTAGCTCTATAAAGAGACATTGAGGAATGCTAGAGATAGAGAAAAATTTTACTTGGAGCTGGTGTAATTTGGTGATAGCCTTGGTGCCCTTGGACACTCAGTCCTTGGCCACTTCCAAGTACAAGAGCAGGCACATGGCCCTTTGGATCACCCTGAATGTGATGGTTCAGCACTTTGTGATGGTCAAGCAAGCACTTATGTGCCAGGCACGACATCTCACCCCCAGTATCTACATGTTGACGTTGACAAACAAGTTCTTGATGCCCAAGTCCTTGGACAAGATGCCAGTGTCCAGGAGAACCTACTTAAACATTTTATAGACAGATCTATACAGAACAGCTCTCCTTAAGCCCAGTTTTCTATTTCCTGCCATCTTCCTTCTGGACCTTTGTCACCACCTTCCTTTTTGGACCCCTTTTTTGAGGCTGCGGGCTTCTCTGGTAGCTAAGACAATAATTGGCCTGCAATGCAGGAGGCGCGGGTTCGATTCCTGGATCAGGAAGATCCCCTGGCGGAGGAAATGGCAACCCACTCCAGTTTCCTTGCGTGGAGAATCCCATGGACAGAGGAGCCCGGTAGGCTACATTCCATGGGGGTCGCAAACAGTCGGACACGACTGAGTGACTAATATAGTTTGAGGCTGGAGTGTATTTACCTATCTCTGGCGTGGAAAACAAAGCAAGAAAAATGAGGAAACAAACCCGAGGAGAACAAGATATCACAAGTATTAAATCACGGATACAAACAAAGACTCACAAATCTAATCTTCAATTGGACATAAACTGACCAATAGATAAATAGTATGTAAATTAAGATTCAAAAACTGCTTTCTTTATTGGCTCAAAAAGAAAGGCGTTCATGTATTCCTATAGGTTGATTTAGAACACTGTTACGTGACATAAATCATTCAATTAAAAATCGATAAAGCTTTTTAATTACAGGAAAGTCTTCGCGTTGAGATGTGAAAAGTAGGTAAAGAAATCCTGTTATCTAGCCGAGTCAAGTCTTCATAAAAGCACTGTGAGTTTGTCTCCGACACCTTGAGACTCTCGGAAAGAGTCCCGAGATTCTAGCCAATTGCGGCGTTCGAAAGGCTCTCGATCGCCATTTTTTAAACTTCCGCATTGCCAACCTTTTGTTGACGGATATCGCCATTAACCCCAGATTGACATTTTAAGTGCGTCAAAACCATAGAACAGAGCCAAATTACCACTTTTGAGTCAAACAGGAAAATAAAGATCTAGAGATTCCAGAATATTGGGATTTTGCTGCGTGTACCCTTAATAATACAATATTCTTCACATCTTAACAATATGTACTAAAAACCATGTTACAGAGAATGAGACATTAACTGTAGATGTGCAAAAGGACTCGAGATGCTTAGACGGTGAATTCTTAAACAGGGGACAATTATCGGGACTAGAATCCTGATGAAAAAGAGTTAACTATGCAGAAGATGAAAGGTGTACGAATTCTAACTAAGTGATTAATGTGCTTGTGGATCACACTTGACAGTGTAGTATCAATAAAGCAACTCGGAAAATGCTTTTTTTTTTTTTCTTAAGGGGGAAGATGGCTGCTGATTAAAATGAACCAATCAGAAATTTGCACCGGATGGATGAACCAATGTTAAATAGCTCGAAGCACTTCCGGAATTAAGCAGCTCGTGACTAACAGGAATTGCCCACAATCCAATCAGAGTGATTCTGGTCCTTTATAAATACAGGAGCACCCCCTCCTAGTTTAATCCCATTGTCTTTCACGCTAGCTATGGCGCGGACTAAGCAGACGGCTCGCAAGTCCACCGGCGGCAAAGCGCCGCGCAAACAGCTCGCTACGAAGGCCGCCCGTAAGAGCGCGCCGGCCACCGGCGGCGTGAAGAAGCCGCACCGCTATCGGCCTGGCACCGTGGCTCTGCGCGAAATCCGCCGCTACCAGAAGTCTACGGAGCTGCTGATCCGCAAGCTGCCGTTCCAGCGGCTGGTGCGCGAGATCGCGCAGGACTTCAAGACCGACCTGCGCTTCCAGAGCTCGGCCGTGATGGCGCTGCAGGAGGCGTGCGAGGCCTACCTGGTGGGGCTCTTCGAGGACACCAACCTGTGTGCCATCCACGCCAAGCGCGTCACCATCATGCCCAAGGACATCCAGCTCGCCCGCCGCATCCGGGGAGAGAGAGCATAAATTGGCTTAATTGTCGAGTGATAACAACTTAAACCCAAAGGCTCTTTTCAGAGCCAACCACTTAGTCTATGAAAGGTGCTGTAATACGTTAGTAGAACACAAGTTCGGCAGAGTCTGAAGAAACCTATGTATGCAGCTGCTTAGGAAGCCCTACGTTCTTTGTAAGTTTTCAATATAGCAACTACCTCCGCGACTTAAAACACCTCCATTTTGCTTTATTTTATGTAGGTTCTGCGCACTTCAGCGTGGTACACGGATTTCCTGTTTTACCTTGAATCACAAGGGAAAAACAAGAACCGGGTGGTAAGTGTAACAGAAACGAGTCTAAAAAACTGCTCAGGCCAAATTAGCCATGGTAATAAATAGAAGTTTATACATGAGATAATTGTTCTTGGAGTTCTGTCAGGTATTGAGACTTGGATGCTGAGAAGTGGAAGGCCTTGACCCTTGTAAGGAAAGTATATTCATTATTCCAACAATGAAGTAAGATTTTTAATGCCAAATAAAAGCATTCCATATTAGAAGTTTATTTCCCATGTTCTGTACTTTGAGATTATAGCGCAGTGAATTTTTTGTCTGCTTCTGTCTCATCAGATGATGGATGTCAAGAGATGAGGCCCACGAAGGCACGAAAAGTATCTAGTTAAATTAAATCCACCAGAACATCTAAGAACAGTTCTTTGTATTAAATTCTCAAGAAATTTAGTGAAATTACAATTTAAAATAAAAATTGCTGGACAAACAGGAATTGCCATTCAATGTATTGCTGATTACAGGAGTAAAAGATTGATAGAGCTCATGTTAGTTTAATATTAAATAGTTTTATCACATAAAAATAATATAAATTGACAGTTGCATTATTGAGTTGGCCAGAAGTCATGTATTCGTCTGTGAAAGCTCCATAATATAAGGTAAACTCAATAGTTATCTCCTAATATCTATTATTATTATTCTGTTATGCTTTAAAAATGAGACTGAAACTAAAAAAGTTTTAGGTAAAAAGGAGTAGAACCAAAAACATTTCCCCTTTAGCACTACTATAGTTAACAACAGTATTAGTGTGATCCTCATTAGTTACCCCTGAGGCTTAATTCCTAAGATAAACTGTCATAGGAAAACTGACATGTTTATCAAAACGTTTTCATATATGTTAAAGGAAATGGGTAGATTTTGAAAATGTACAGGGTCACATAAAACTATTCAATTATACTACAATTATTACAGCCAGTTGCACAGAAATAGAATTGATGAACAGTTATAAAAATAAAACACTAAGACAGTTTTTAGCCTTTCTGCTCATTATCTAAACAATGATGTTGCTAGCTGACACACACACAACTTTTTTTTTATTTTAAATACATTGAAAAGCTAGTGCTTAATGAGACCTTGTTTAATGAATTTTGATTTTATTGGGAAAATGTCACAAATATAAATCACGTGACATTTTATAGGTACCTGTTGGAACATTAACTTGTATAACCATTTCAAGCTTACCTGGTTGCCTATAACTACATGTAAACTAAACACAAGTAAATAATCTCTGAATAATCAGTATCTTTGTTTTATGGAAATGATAGCTAAAAAATAAAGATGATTCAGAAATACCATTTCACCCTTTCCCCATTTCCTGCCTACCACATATGCACACAGGTAAATTTTGATATTGTACATTTGAAAACTTACTGCAAATGTATTATATTTAAGGAGTTTTTTGATTATTTGCTCTTTTGTTTTCATTTAGGGATTTCTTTCTTTTCAGAAGCCCCAACACCTTGGATGGCAGTAAGGGAGGTAATACAGTGCCTAAATTAAGCCACTGGGAGGACAGTGATAGAAGGGGCTGAGATTTATTACTCTTAGCCTCATACAGTAAATGAAATCACTGAATCTGATTATCTGGAGATAATCCCACCATCTGACAGGATTTTAAAGATTGGTCAATTAAAAACACACCTAGACTATTGGGAAAAACAAGACAAAGACAACTAATGACCTAGGGTTTAGTTTAATGAGAAAAGATGCATTATAAATATTCCCTTGATAATGGTACTGAAATATTAATGTCATCAAAGCACATTAGCAGGGAAACTAGATTTTTTAAATTATTTTTAAATAATTTTAATTTTTTAATATTTAATTTTAATATTTTTAAATAATTTTAATCATGGAGATGGAACCTGAGATGAAATTGTAAAGATTATTACAGGTAGAAAGGAGAGAATTACAGATGAATAAAATCGTCAAAACAAAAAAAGCAACAACAACAGGCTATGAAGTTCCCACTTGAACCAAAGGCTAATAGGGAGCAAGTAATAATTTTTATAAGACAGATGATCAGAATTGAGGAATTAGGTGCTGGAGAAACTAATTAAGAAGAACCAGTTAGGAACAACTTGGTTACAATACTAATTAGAAAGCAATGGAATCATTCCAGGTGTAAGAGGACAAAGAGAGAATGTGAGAGGGTAGAAAACGTCAGATTTCATCGGCTTCCCTCATAGCTCATTCGGTAAAGAATCTGCCTGCAATGCAGGAGACATGGGTTCGATTCCTGGGTCGGGAAGATCCCCTGGAGAAGGAAATGGCAACCCACTCCAGTATTTGTGCATTAAGAATCCCATGGACAGAGAAGCCTGGTGGACCCCACTCCATGGGGTTGCAAGAGTCGGACACGACGGAGTGACTTTCACTACTACTATTATATAAACATCTACCTGCTTTAGTGACCCAGTGACATGAGTAATCAAGGCCTCCACGTGTGTACATGAACTCAGTCTACCTCCTGCAGTTATAAGGAGTCAGGTAATTACTAGGTAGAAGTAAAAAAATAGTAACTTCAGGCTGGCTTGAAAGATTATTAATACATTTGGCTTAGATTTATACCATATGCCTAAGTACCCTCCTGCGTTTAAGAAAATATGAACATGCCCTTCACAGCTTCCAAGCTAAGAAACCTTTTTTTTTCCTTTTACTATATTTTGCAGACAACTACACATACTGGCTCCTGTCCGATATTTGTCATCTTTAAATGTCGATCTGTTGAGTTTTCCTAAACCTGGATATTGCCACTGTACCTGATAGACCATGTTTGTTCACCAAAAGAGCATCAGAACTCCAAGGATGAATGTTTCAGAATGCTCTCCCAGGGATGTGGCTTTGGGACAGGAATAAGCTTTCTGATTTTTCATCTTCTTGGTGCAGAATATGAAGCCATCTTTGTCTTCTTTACCTATTTCCAAGTTGTTCGTTTTAAGCTGCTTTAAGTGCAACAACACTTGGGAAGCTGGAGTAAGACTTAAACAAGTTCTGATTTCCTTGGAAATTAGAAACTATCCAAGGGAAAGGAATATGAATATTAATTTACAGAAACCAGACTAAAACTAGAAGAGCATTGAGTGAATGATGTTTAATTGCTTCTGGTACATTCCAAAGGGATTCTGAATTGGATAGCTCACAAAGGGTCTAAACCAGAAATACATGGAAGTTATGTCTTTCTGGATGGGCATCAAAATGAAATAGACAACTCATTTTCCAGTAGGCATAACAGATGGGGAGCAGTGCACAGAAAATGACACTAGGAAGAAAGAAACTGTGAGACTCAGGTGCACTATTTATTGACAAGACGATGCTGGGCATTTCATCTTTCTAAGGCACAATTTTCATAACTGTAAAACACACAGCATTGGGAATTCCCTTGTAGTCCAGTGGTTGGGACTTGGTGCTTTCACAGCAAAGGCTGGGTTCAATCCCTGGTTGGGGAACTAAGATCCCAAAAGACACCCAGTACACACTAATAATAATAATATAAAACAAGGACTTTAGCTATACCTACTGCAAGAGCTTTATAGTGAGGTACACATCAGAGAGCTTTGTAAAATGTAATTAACTACAGATACTGTATAGTACCACTCTTATTGAATGTCACATTCCCACATAATTCTTATTCCTCATCATTCTTCATCAACACCCAAACTCATTCTGGTACTAAAGACCTCACAGGTCTCTTTCCTCTTAACTTTCCCCCTTCGTGCAATCTATTCAAAAAGACTCGAGTAACCATATCACATATTCCCATTTATCCAAATAGCCTTTTCAACCAAACCACTCTCCTAAGAGGCAGGATTTTTGGCTCTTTCTATAAAGAATAAAGTATGGAATGCAACTGCAATGGATGAAAAATAAAATCTCATTTAGAAAAGCTAGAAAGATAATCACGGGCTACATACATTTTTTTTCTTTAAAATTGAAAAACTAAAATTGAATAAACTATTAACCAGTAAGCGGTGTGTGTGTAGTGTATGTGTGTGTGTGTTTGGGGGTGGGGGGTATGCTATAAGCAAATAAATAAGATGAAGCCTTTCAACCACTGACAGTTTGCTCAGGGACTCATGACTTGTATGGTAGACTCTA
The DNA here is from genome assembly GCF_019320065.1 of Cervus canadensis. Classification (NCBI taxonomy): domain Eukaryota; kingdom Metazoa; phylum Chordata; class Mammalia; order Artiodactyla; family Cervidae; genus Cervus; species Cervus canadensis. The sequence continues at coordinate 23,260,653 of NC_057413.1, read as the reverse complement.
TGGACACCCTGGGGAAACCTATAAACACCTTTTCAATATCATCTTTTAGGATACCAATACAGGATAGGAAAGGCATATTAAAATGTAATTTTAAAATGTATTTAAGTACATATAATGTGCCTCATTAGTCATATCAAATAACAAGGAGCAACAGGTGGAATAACAAATGTCAGTTTCAAGGACTCAGAATGACGTCAACTTTATTTCAAGATATCTTCATCAAAGTGACATAAAAACATCTGTGACAGCCACTGTTGAAAAATTCAATAAGGTCTGCAAAGTCCATTGTAACTGCCTGTGCTTCCAGACATACTAAAAGGAAATGCTTAACAGCATTTAGTTTGCTATAAGATGTAATTTTTCCCCATCCATGTTTACAACCCCCTAATGGTCTACAAAACTGACATTTTTCTCAAGATTCATCAGTAAATCAGTGGCATTCCCCTGAAATTAAAAACAGGATAAAGTGGAAATAACGAAACATCCATCTTCCTAGAACCATTTATTTTGCCCTGGTTGCTGCGGCTCGAGGAGCTCTCTAAGCATTCTCCTTGCGATTCCCAAAGCTTAATTACTTCTCTCTCCCTATTTATTACTTATCCCCCAAAAGATATGAGACTGCCAACCATGGCTCCCTGGGACCTATCAACATTTTAGCGGGAAAGAATTTGATAAATGGGTAAATTATAAACTGCCAGGAGTGGCTTTTACACTTTTTTTTTTTTTTACTATACCTTAATGTTCGGGTTGCCTCCTCCGGTGGCTCAGCTGTAAAAAATCCGCCTACAATGCAGGAGATACAGGTTCGATCCCTGGGTCGGTAAGATCCCCTGGAGAGCGAAATGGCAATCCACTCCAGGATCCTCGCCTGGAAAATCCCAAGGACAGAGGAGCCTAGTGGGCTACAGTCCATGGGGTCGCAAAAAAGTCAGACGACTGAGCAGTTCACACTGTCAGCATAGTAGAAACAATTACGCAGATTCAGGCAGAATATCAGTAGTATCAAAGTCCCCTGGAATAGGACTGCATTCATGAAGGAGGGGAAAAAAAATGCAAGCTTTTTAACTGCTTCCAAGTAAACACAAGTCCTTATATCTCAATCTTTAATTGACGCAGTATTTTTTTCCTGGAGACCAAGCAAATAAACCCAGGAGTGCGTCCTGATTGGCTAATTCTCCTTAGACTCTACAAACCAATGGGAAAGAAAACCTTACAAACATCCAGACTGTAATAACCCGTTCTTCAGGTTGCACTTTTCCCCTAACAAATATGGAGGAAAACGGGGCGGAAGAGCGCGAGCAAAGGCCGAAAACCAGCTCCTCGAGGATCCCAGAGGCCGCGTGCATCGTCTGCTCCCAAAGGGTAACTACTCCGTCCGGGTCGGGGCCGGGGTCCCGATATACCAGACCGCGGTGCTGGAGTACAAGGCAGGAATACCGGAGCTGGCGGAGAACGGGGCCCACCACAAGGCATACACTACCTACCCCACCCCCAAAGCTTAAAACCTTCATCGAGGGACTTAGGGGTCGCGTTACCATCACACAGTGCAGTGTCCTGCTCAACATCCCTGCTAAGGCCCAGGGCCGTCACAAGTGGCGCTTTTCAGAAGCACTGCGCTCGCCCAAGAGGACGGTGACCACCATCACGGTGCAGATCCTGTGGTGCGCGCGCACCCGGACGCACACGCAGCTGGCCAATCACAGTAGAGCGGCAAATTTAAAAAAAGAATTACCTTTATTACAAAATTCGTTGGCAAACCTAGGGATATATGTCCGGTTAAGCTCTTTCACCTGAAATTAGTGGGTGGCTCTGAAAAGAGCCTTTGAGATTTTCAAAGCAGGAGGTGCCACTTAAGATTTACTTCTTCTTGGAAACCGCCTTCTTGGCCTTTGTAGCCTTGGGTTTGGCAGCTTTAGGTTTAGCTGCTTTAGGCTTGGAGGCTTTGGCCTTGGCCGGACTCTTAGTCGGCTTCTTCGGTTTGGCTGCCTTCGCCTTCTTCGGGCTCTTGGTTACTTTCTTGGCTCCTGCCGCTGGCTTCTTGGCTTTCTTAGGGGTCTTCTTGGCAGCTTTCTTTGGAGTGGCCGCACCGGTGGCTTTCTTGGGTTTCTTAGCCGCCCCGGCAGCCTTCTTGGGCTTGGCCGCGCCCGCCTTCTTCGCCTTGGGCTTGGCCTCCCCGGTGGCCGCCTTCTTGTTGAGCTTGAAAGAGCCGGAAGCCCCAGTGCCCTTGGTCTGCACCAGGGTGCCCTTGCTCACCAGGCTCTTGAGACCCAGCTTAATGCGGCTGTTGTTCTTCTCCACATCGTAGCCGGCGGCAGCCAGTGCCTTCTTGAGCGCAGCCAGAGACACGCCGCTGCGCTCCTTGGAGGCGGCGACAGCCTTGGTGATGAGCTCGGACACCGGGGGCCCGGACGCCTTACGTTTTCCAGCGGCCGCGCCAGATTTCTTTGCCTTCTTCTTAACAGGTGTTTTCTCTGCAGGTGCGGGAGCAGCAGGAGCAACCGGAGCCGTCTCCGACATGCTTCTGTTTAGCCAGGAAAGACAAAAAACTAAGCGTAAACTGTCAGAACGGCGTGTCCCGGGCGCCGCCGGCTGGGGGTTTATATAGAGAGTTGCTGAGTGATGATTGGTTGCCTGCTCTGTGCGCCGCGCGGCTAGGGAGGACTCCTCGGCTCTGCCGAGTGGCTGTGTTTTTTGCCCCTCAAAAAAGAAGAAAAATATAAGAAATCTGGGCACGAAATAATTAGGCATGTGGGGGAAACTGATCCGAGACTCTTCAGGCTTCATTCCAGCCTTATTTGCTATACCTAGTTTCAAAACCGGCTCCCTGAAACTTTCCTGATTCCCCCAACTCTCTTGGAAACTTCGGTCAAATTGAGACAACTTTCAGATTTTCCTTAAAATTACTAGTTCTCTCTGTTTCCTTTGCAAATCTTTCTTCCAGGGCATTGTCATACACATTGTTTTCTTTTCAACCCTACATAAATAACCTCATTTTTACTGAAATATACAAGGAAAATCGGTTTTTTCGCGGGAGCAATAGCACAGCTCTCCTGCAACTTGTTTGCACTAAGCACTGGGAATTGGCACTGGGGTAGAAAATTCTACGTACAAGATGGATAACTATTTTAGCAAAAATAGACTTTTTACAAAAGTTTATGAGTGCGAGACTATAAACTGGGTTTGATTGCAGTGTTTCGTGATTTAAACGGGTTTTTTGGAAGGATGAGGTGTGGGGCTGCTCCGTTTGTTTTTCTAGATAAATAGCCCCAAACAGAGTCTTTAAGACCTTCTTTCAAACTTAGTGTAACAGATTTTTTAGACCCAAAATGGGCATTAGAAATCCCTCATGCCATCCTCAATGATGAAAAGTGAAATCATGAAGATCTAGAATGGCAGTCTATAACAATTAACCAACTCTAAGATCAAAAGACAGACACCTGGGTTAATATTGTAAATTGCTTAATGACAATCTATCCCTTTGCCTTTTTTCTCCAATATTTAGCATACAATTGTGTACATATTTCCTGTATTCCAAAGTGATACTTAAAATACATATTTGATTTAACTGTTTTCAACATTGCAAATAGGCACACAGGGATTAGAAGAAAAAATTCTCCTTTAAATCACTTCCTGAGTCTTCATAACTTTCCTTGAATTTTTACCAGCAAAATACAAAGCTGACTGTCACAACCTAAATTAATTGGTTGAATATGTTCACCTGAGGAGCTGAAGTAACATTTCATTGCAAATATGGCTAATTTACTCCATCTCTTTGTAACATGCAAAACTAATGGAATTGCATAAATATGGGATTATTAAGCACAAAATTAGCATCTATCAAATAATCAAATACTGAAACTAAGCCTCATGTTTGTCAAAGTAAATAAACAGGAAAGATATTTTGGTGTTGTGATTTCTTTTCTAGTAAATATCCCTGATTTCAAAAATCTAGTTATTCTGGCCTACGTTCAATAGTAACTTGAGAATTTTCTCATATAACTCCAAGACAGGATAATCAGTTTTAAAGATGTCATCTCTTCCTACTTAACTAATTACAGAGAAATCACTTGGTTTGTTTTTCAATAGTCATTGTGGACTGGCACTGTCTAAAACTAAATCTCTGGGACTTGAGACCATGTTATATACCAAATAGAAATACAGTGTATAAAGAGGGACGCTTATAATTTTGTCCAAAGAACATTCCAGTTTTCCCAGGACAGGTATTTTATGAGTGTCTGGAAAAAAGGGCTACTTGTCATCCTCAATGATACCACTGTCAATAGCAACAGTAACAGTAATATAGGCCCCTTTCCTTTTCAAACACATTATATAGGCCCTATTCCTTTTCAGGCCAGAGCCTAATACTATCAGTCCTCAAGATACAAGTAAAATTCAGATGTTTAAAACTTTACTATTTTGATAATCATTGTAGTCATAATATCAGTTGTTGGATACTTGTTGAATTTGTTCCCTAAGTTATATGTACTCAGTTTAAGACAGGTGAAAAGTTCTTCCTACAGCAGATGTCATAATTTCTTTTTTATGCAACCACTGTTGGTTCCATTGCTATTTAGGTACCAAATAAGTGAGAAGACATTGGGCTCAGGGCCATTCCCTTCATTGTTTATAGGTCTCTGCCTTTCCTAAAGGACAATAATTGAGACATGATTTCACCTGAAAAGTTCTTCCCCAGATGTTTATAGAATGATGGAGCTGTGCTGCATATAGATACTGTTATTGCTTGAGACCCAAGTACTTACACTCTAACTATAGTGTGGCCAAGGTTCTTGAAAGCAGGATCATCCCCATGGGACTGTAATTTGAAAACTTTCTCCTATTACTTATAGCCCACACACAAAAAAAACTTGTGTTTATTACTTTTCAATCCTAAATCTACATAGATACTAAAACCGTGAATTTTTCTGCTAGACTAAGAATTCAACTATTTTTACAGATGTAAAAAATAAATAAGAAAAACTAAAGTGAGACAACTAATGGACATCTCACAACTTCATCTCCTCTCAATTTTGGTGTCAACACCCCACTCAACCATAGCCAGTGACTGTAAAAGATATAGGTAGTATGGACCAGGGCAAGCCATGGGGGCTGTATGTAAGCATTCTAAAATTCATTAACTTTCAAAAATTTAAGGAAAAAAGTGACTGTGTTTACCAAATATCAAAAAGGCCAAAATTAAAATAAGGGCTATATAACAAATAGAGCATTGTGTTATATAATCATGTGTTCAGAAAGGTAATGAGAAATCACATCCATTTTAATTTTCTGTCAGATGATCTCACCTGAGGACATGCTCCTGCTTGAAAATCCCCTCTAAGCATAAATATATATTATTAATTTAATTTCCTAAAACATCACTACGCTCAAATTTCCAATTTCCTTCTTTAAATGTCCTTCTATCTGTAATATCTGGTACATCTAGAAGTTAACTAATTTCTGTTATACTTCAAAAATACGCCAATCCTCAGTTCCAGCATCAAGTCTCATTCTCATATATCTACGACACTCCATTTCTCAGACTGAGCTAGAAGTTCTCCAGAAGAAATTTTCTATCAAATTACAGCCTAAAACAACCTACTACAATGATAGAAGTGTTTGTATCTGCACAACCACTACACTTACCTGTGGTTATTTGGCACCGATTAAACAGTAGTTAGTGACTGAAGAAATTGTTTCTTTAATTTGATTTCATTGTCACTAATTTAAATTTAAATGAGTACATGTGGCTAGTGGCTAATGTGGGAAAGCACAGCTCTAAAACAACTCTCTCAAACCGGCCAAGTGGTTTGAGCAAACTACCCACTTGGAGATATTGTTTAAAATGCTGTATCACTTCAGTAGACTTGGGGTTGATCCTGAAATTCTCTAAGTCTAAGCTTCTGAGCCGGCCTACTCAACCGATCATGTCTGACTCTTTGTGACATCATGGACTGCAGCCCGCCAGGGTCCTCTGTCTGTGGGATTTCCCAAGGCAAGAATACTGCAGTGGGTTGCCATTTCCTACTCCAACAGATCTTCCTGACTCAGGATCAAATTTGTATCTCCTGCGACTACTGCACTCTTTGTACACGGGCATTTAGAATATAATAGACCCTGAATTGTTGAATGGATGAATCAATGATTCTTGTTTAGTGCCCTTCTCAAAAAGGAGAGCATGGGAGAACAAATTGTCTAAATCCACAGGTAAGCACACCTGAAATAAATCTCAAAAGTTTGTAACTCAGGAAATAATAATCCTCTAACTGGCTATATGGTAAACACCAGCAAAGGGAGTTTGTTCTTAATGACCTCGACCTCTGTAGTTACATAAAAGGCATTCAATGTGACTTTGTGGAATGTGAGTAAATGTTGGCATCTGCCTAGTAAACTTATCAATCCTATCATCGGTGTGTAGAACTTCAGTTATCCTTTTAACATGAACAACATTTCAGTCAATAATTTTTAAAATGCAATTAATTTGCAAAGTTCTATTCCGTGGCAACCCACTGCAGTATTCTTGCCAGGGAAATCCCATGGAGAGGAGCCTGGAGGGCTACAATCCATGGGTTCGAAAGACTTGGATGTGACTTAGTCACTAACTCACCACAATTCATCATGCTGTATCTGCAATACTTCACTGACATAGATTCATGGTAGATGGCAAGGACATTAGACCCCAGAATCAGAAAGCATCAGTTCTAACCCCAACAATGCTACTTATTAGAACAGAATTAGGTCTTCAAGCCTGGGATTCTTCATGTTCACAATGTAAATAGTGCTTTTCCAGCATAGAGTGGATATTCAACTAACTTTATCTCCCCGTCCTGAAGTTCCCGCTTTATCAAGAATGTTGAAACGATGTATATCTAAAGCTTTACCAAACGGAAACGTTGACGATCAGCCAAATTTTAGAAGTATTGCTAGGGTTTGTAAGAAATACATTTTTAAAAGAATCTTCCCATTTACAATTAGTTTTACTCTGCTTTCTCTCCCTTTTATAGACAGATGTGGCAGAACAGCCTCCTTCTATTAAATAACAAAAATGGTGAGGAAACTTGTACAATATTAATTGAGAAAGCCCACAGGGACATGTCTAGAGACCACAAAACCAGCAACTCTGGACCCCAACCAGGAAACAGGACGGTCAGACACCCTACAGCATCTCCACGCCCCCTTCCCTTCTTGGCAGTAGCAAACACCCAGTAAGGTAGGGAAGAGGCGGGGGCAGAAGTCTAGTTCCCGCCCTCGCTGTTTCAGTTTCCTAAAAGGTCCGCAAAACTGCTATATAGAGGGCTGCAGCTGGCGCTCGAGTATTGGCACAAGCTGCTAGTTGCTTTTCATCATGTCTGGTAGAGGTAAAGGAGGAAAGGGGCTCGGAAAAGGAGGCGCTAAACGCCATCGTAAGGTTCTGCGGGATAATATCCAGGGTATTACGAAACCGGCTATTCGCCGTTTGGCTCGTCGGGGGGGTGTGAAGCGCATTTCTGGGCTCATCTACGAGGAGACCCGCGGGGTGCTGAAGGTCTTTCTGGAGAACGTGATCCGAGACGCGGTCACCTACACCGAGCACGCTAAGCGCAAGACTGTCACCGCCATGGATGTGGTCTACGCGCTCAAGCGTCAGGGACGCACCCTCTACGGCTTCGGCGGCTAAGTTGCCTTGTAGTCACGAAGCTTCTGCTTGTTCCAAAACGGCCCTTTTCAGGGCCACCCACTTGGTCATAAGAAGGGCTGTTGCATACAAGCAAATAAACCAGAGGTATTATGCTTGGTGTTCCGGGGCAGAAAAATCGCGGGTTGACTGCAAGCTAGTCGTTGTGTTTTTTTTTTTTCCCTTAAGTTTGAAGTCTCAAGATGGTGGCTCTCAGACATGTTAATAGAACAAGGCCGAAGAAAACCTCGGGCAGTGGGACTGCTGGGTTTTTGTGAGGTTTTTTATAATTTCTTCAATCGGAGTGGATTGTATTTGGAAGTTAGTTGAATTCATCTCATTCCACAAAGGTTAAAATGAACTTTCCTAGAATGTTCCACGGACCCAGCTCCTAGTGTCCTGTAGAGGGCACCTGAGACAGCCTCCCTCCTACAGAAAACGTTCAGTTCTGTTCAGTTCAGTTGCTCAGTCGTGTCCGACTCTGCGACCCGTGAATCGCAGCTCGCCAGGCCTCCCTGTCCATCTCCAACTCCTGGAGTTCACTCAAACTCATGTCCATCGAGTCGGTGATGCCATGCAGCCATCTCATCCTCTGTAGTCCCCTCCTCCTGCCTCCGATCCCTCCCAACATCAGGGTCTTTCCTAATGAGTCAACGCTTCGCAGGAGGTGGCCAAAGTATTAGAGTTTCAGCTTCAGCATCAGTCCTTCCAATGAACACACAGGACTGATCTCAGGAACCTTACAGATAGCTATAGACAGATGAATCCATAGCTAATAAACACGGGTGGGAGGAACAATTAAAATTTAACCTTACCCAGTGCAGTCTTGAAGGACCCTTTGGAAATGTAACATGACTAAGAGGTCATCAGTCATCTTAATACTTTATTTCCAAAATATTGATAATGTGCCTTAAATTCCTGTGTTAGGTCAACCTATGGCCTTCCCACCTCATCTGACTGTATCCTTACCGCTCCATTTTCCCACTAGGCAGAAGAGACTGTCTTCAGACCGTCTCCCTTCCACCTGCGTTCTAAATCTTTCACTCCCTGAGGACTTGTATTTGTGTCAGTGGAAACACTGGTGTGGGTGAACACATCCAGGGACAGTTTCACTCTGTGCCTGTTTTCTTAAGATAGATGTTAATGGAGCCTACTTCCACTATCAATAACTTATTTGGTTTGGCAACGAATTACTTGGTCATCCTTATTTAACAATAGTGATGTCCCAGCTTAATTTTTTTTTTTAATATTACTCTTCATACTAACTCCTTTCTGTGTATGTTTCAGTGTCTGTCACTTACTAAATCCTTCCCATTTATGAAATCTCCAAGCCTTGGATAACCTGGAGACGCTGTCTGCATATCTTTTCATGATTATATATGGTGGCTCCTCTAGCCCGTGGGATTTTCCAGGCAAGAAGCAAGAATACTGGAGGGAGTTGCCATTTCCTTCTCTAGGGGATCTTCCGGACCCAAGGATCGAACTGGGGTCGCCTTGGCAGGCAGTTTGTTTTACCACTGAGCCACGTGGGAAGCCCAAGGGAGGAGGGGGCGCCAAAGGATGAGCTAGTTAAATAGCATTCTCCAGGACACAGTGGTGGTCAAAGAAGCCTGGAGTTCTACCGTCCTAGAGATAGCAAAGAGTAGGACACTATAGCAACGGGACTCTACCCGCTATGCCCAGGTCTGTGTAGGTTAAGAGGCAAATTTCCACAGAAAAGAGTTGTCGGCCTCCTGGAAACCAGAGAAAGTGGCCCGTACGGGGATCAAACCCGCGACCTTGGCGTTATTAGCACCACGCTCTAACCAACTGAGCTAACCGGCCCTGTTTTTCAGAGGGGAAAAATAGCCTTCCCATAGTTCCCAGAGACCTTCGAATGGGGGAATCTAAAACTTCATTTGTAATGTTGCTACATGAGACTTTGTTTATTACTCCTGATTTCATAACGTTCTCACAGTGTTTTGTTGTACCTTTCTTTCTCACCAAGATCCTATGTTCTCCGTGATGTTTCTCAGTTTGCTTCTTTGGCTCCTATTCCTGGTTTGTGATTCGTCCCAAACAACAAACTTGCTCTCCATTATCAATTTGTAGACCCCACTTGAGCCATCTCTTCCAGAATGTGCCATAAATGGTAAGACAGCGAAAAAAAAAAAAAAAAATGGTAAGACACATGGCACCCAAAAAGGAATTGAATATCAACTATAACGGAGACTATGCCACCCCAAAATATGCCACTATGGCATAAAAACTATTTTCAGCCAAGGAACTTGAAGAACAACTGAAGTAAGAATGGGGCTCTGACTTCCCTTTTTCTTCCCCAAAGCAGATAATTATCCCATATGAAAGGTGCCATCCCTTTACCAGGAAAAAATAAACAATCTTGTCACCAAAAATGGGGAGTCCAGGATAAGAGAAATCTGTACAAACAGACCTTGTTAAAATAATCCTTATCTTCCTTTAGTCTCCTCATGTATGTTAGTTGCTATTTCACAATTACTACTCTTTGCACAAACTAAACACTTAGGCCTAACTGCTTTTTAGATCATTATTTTCCTGTTAAGACTCCCATATACATATAATAAGATTAAATAAAATGTGCATTCTTTTCTCCTATTAATCTGTCTTAGGTCAACTAAATTCTCAAGCCTGGCTAGAAACCCTAAAAGGGTAGAGGAAAGTTTCACTCCTCCTACACAGCTTTCCAATCCCTATAGTGGCCTGAGAGGTCTCTCTACCTGCATTATTCCCAATCTATGGTCACTTCCTCCCACAGCAGATTGCATTATTCCCTATAGGAAGAGAGATTCCAAGTCCAGAGAGCCTAACTTTTATTCCAGGCCTGATTGTGCCACCAAGAGGAGCAGAGATCTTGCCTCTCTCTCTCCCCACCGCCACCACCACCCCCACTCCCTTCCTCCTCCACCTCCTCCTCCTGCTTTCATTCTTCCTCTTCTTCTCCTTCCTATTCTTCTTCTTCTTCACTTTTTGTCAGAAATTGTAAAGAGTCTGAGATCTTACCCTACTTAGGAGATAATAAGATAACTTGTAACTTTTCCATGACTGCTGGTAGTAGACACAACACCTAGATCAGAGACCAGAGGTTTTATTATTCACAGCACAGCAGCATCAAGGTTGCATTGGTTCGCCCACCAGGTCCCACAGGGGTGACCTGGAGGGGCCCAGGTGGATGCTGCATGCACAGTGTGTTTGCATCACAGCCACAGGACAGCTGGGGGGTCAGGTGGCTTAAAGTGAGTGTGGCAAGCAAACCTGCTGTTTGTCTGGGGGCAACCACTACCCTATTCTTTAAGGTCCCTCAACCCTGATGAGTAGCATTCTTGACACACCCAGTAAGAACAGGCAGGAACTCTCAAGGCAGATTGCCTCTTCCAATGCTGTGTTCAAAAACCTAACATTGAATATGTTCAAGCAGGGACACTGATGGTGAGAGCTTTTATTGTTAGAGCCATTTGCAGGCAAAGTAGCTATGAGGGTGTGAGAAAGAAGGTCATTTGGGAGATGGGCCCAGAAGGAGTAGCAAGTGTTAGGCTGAGGAAAGAGCAGGGAGTGGAGAGGAGGCAGGAGATTCACTGTTATTGAAGTGTTCAGTTCTGCAAAGGATACTAAGTATATATTGGACTCAGAGACTATAGATAAATGTGTTCTAAACACAGAGGATGGGATTCAAGGACAAAACAGGCACCACACACTCATGAGGCACATAAAGAACTCAGCGTCTATGAGGCATCTCATATTTAAGAAACCTTAAGTCGGCCAACCACTTGTCCCCTATCCATGGATGGCATGCAGATAAAACCCATTGGTGAGTGACAACTATAGACCAAGCAAAAATACCCACGTGATCAGACCCAGCTACCTTGGACCTGCTCACTCCTCTTGTTCAACTTAACTCTGATCCTCAGAAGCCCATCATCACACGGGAAGGCTAATGAGGCAGAGAGCAAAAGATGTATGAACATTGTGCTAGGACAAGATTCATCTAGCAGGACCTCCCACCTATCTCTTATCCTGAGGATGGTGTGCAACCCCATCTCTTTCCCTGTGCTTTTTGCAACATTGATTCCAAATTCTAAAACATTTTAATGACCTCTGGGAGAGTTGTGTGGTGCACTTGAAGTTGAAACTGCCAGCATAAAATTGCCATTTTGGCATGACTTGAGCTAAGAGCACTTGAAAAACAGGTGCAAAAAGGCACTCTTACCTTCACTTTTGCCCTCAACACAGAATCAAACTCCAATGTACCAGAGAAAAATAGCATTATGACCAAAGATATACTTTAAGCAGAGAAATCTACATTGTGAAATTAACCCTTCTTTTTCTACCATTACCAAACCCAAAATTTCTTTACTGTCTTTTTCATTAGTGTAATTTAATACAGAAATAACATAACAGCTACCATCTAACGGTGTTTGAAAGAGCCCAACTTTTTCTACTCAAAGAACCCTTGAACCTTGACTTACCAGTTGGGGGACCGTTACTTAGTCACTAGACACCTATTGGTCCCCGGGTGAACAATTCCTGGAAAATACAGTAGGAATTAAAGTAGTAGTACCAAACACTAAAGGCCAAAAGTATTATTTATGTATAATTTAGCATCTGTATTGTATCAAGCTCACCTACAGAGCACCCAAATGCAAGCTCTTTCATAGAAAAAGTGGGTGGCCCTGAAAAGGGCCTTTAGCTTTGCTACAAGAGCCTTACTAAGCTCAAACTTAACCACCAAATCCATAGAGAGTGCGGCCCTGACGCTTGAGCGCGTAGACCACGTCCATGGCGGTGACAGTCTTGCGCTTGGCGTGCTCGGTGTAGGTGACCGCGTCCCGGATCACGTTCTCCAGAAAGACCTTCAGCACCCCGCGGGTCTCCTCGTAGATAAGGCCGGAGATGCGCTTAACTCCTCCACGGCGGGCCAGGCGGCGGATGGCCGGCTTTGTGATGCCCTGGATGTTGTCGCGCAGAACCTTGCGGTGGCGCTTTGCGCCCCCTTTTCCAAGGCCCTTTCCGCCTTTACCACGTCCAGACATGTTGCCTAAACACTGAGCACTAACGCAGAACGTACCTAATGCAAGGCCCTGCAGCCTATTATGTAGCGATAGTGCGGACCTTTGTGAAAACTGGAAGAGCAGAAAGGCGGGAAACTGCACTGAGTCCCCGCCCCTTCTAAAATCTAAAGTGAAACTGGCTAGGGAGGTTTACTGGTATTTAGAAAATGGCTCAGAGGTAAAGAATCCGTCTGCAATGCGGGAAACGAGGGTTGGGTCGGTCGGAGAGATCCCCTGGAGAAGGAAATGACAACCCATTCCAGTATTCTTGCCTGGGAAATCCCATGAATAGAGGAGCCTGGCGAGCTACAGTCTATAAAGGGGCAAACAGTCCGACAAGACTGACCACGCAAACACTCCATTAATCTATCTGAATCTTAGTAGCTTTTTTCGTAAAATAGGATAAATGCTATTAATAACTGAGTTATTGTAAACAAAATAGCATCTAGTTGGCAAACAATAAAATTCCCGGACTCTTACTGAAAACAAAGTATAATAGCTAACACACATTGAAAGATTTCAAAACTTTCTAATATAATACTAGTTTGTACAGTGTGCTTTAATTTCTACAAATTAAGCATATACATTTAACCAGTGAAGGATTGCAAAGGAAAAGAATGTAAATTGTCAGGGGCTAATAACCTCTTCTTGTATAGAGGACAGAGAGTGGAAGGGTGATTGTCCTTTCCTGTAGTTGGTGCATGGAATTCAAGCAAAGATATCATAAACTCCAGTGGTAGGCAAAGAAATTTACAGAAGTGGCAGAAATAAAAATGTGATCTTTCCTAGGTTTTTATATTATTATTTTTTTTTTTTTTGCTGAGCACATGGGAGCACTAAGATTTAAATGGTGCCCTTAAAATAAATAGAATGTTCAAAATAGCTTTTTTTAAATTCACACTTATGATATACCAAGCACACTGTCCTAAAGAGTATAGATTAGCTCAGCCAAGTGCTCCATCAGAAAATTTGAGATTATGAAGGTCAAATTTCAGAACAATTTATTTTGAGGTAGCAGCACCAATAGCTAAAAAAAATCACACACCAACGTAAATGAACCAGATTTCAATTCAGTGGACATATCATCACTAAAACAGGCAGAAGAAAGGAAAACATTGCTGTTTAAGAAAAACAAAACAAACATATCCAAAAAAGAACATTAATTGTTAAACAAGCCTTGAAATTCACAGGAATACACACACAGTAGCAACTCCTAAAGAATTATCACAGTTTTTTTAACATCGTCAAATAAAATATACATTTTGAAATAACAAAATTCACAAAAAGTTGCTACGATAGTATCTAGAGTTCCTCTTGAAGAAGGAATTCGTAGGGCCTGGACTCCATCTGAGGCCTGTCTGTGCTGATCATGCTCGGCCACCTCTCCAGTGGACTCTGAACTCTCTGCTTAGTGCCTGTGGAAACAATGGAAGGATAAGACCCCCTCCGGACAGGGGAACCTTGAAGATTATATCCAGGTTACTCATCACCTAAGAGAAAACAGACACCAATCACCCCTGCCTCCGGACAATATCTATCGGAATGTAACCACAGGCTTATCGTTTATTAACTGGTTGGAATGTAACCGCGGCCTTATTGATTATTAACTGTTTGAACACATAACACGTGAATGATGGGGTTATTGTGATTGTATTTACCCTTCCTTTGTAAGCCTCAAGGGATTTGGGGTGGTGAGTTTGGACACGTATACATGGGGTATAAAAGATTTTCACAAATGCTGGTTGGGGTCCTTGGCTAAGAGGAGACCCTGCCTTGGGCCCGCCTTGTCCTTCTGAGTGAGTTTGTTTCCCGGAAAGCATGGCTATAACACTCTAGCCAATTTTCCCCTAATGGTGACATCTTATATAACTATATCATAATATCAGAGCTGGTAACTGACACTGGCAAAGTACTGTTAACTAGCATAGAGGCCTTATTCAGCTCTCACAGATTTTCATATTGCCCCCGTGTGTGTGTGTGTTTGTGTGTGTGTGTGTGTGTGTGTGTGTGTGGTCTTATGCCATTTTAAACCATGCATCGGTTCATGTAACTATCACCTCAACATTGACACAAAACTATTCTATTATTACCAGGGAACTTTTCAATGTTAGTGTTTTATAGTTACATCCACCCACATCTTTCCTGTCTTGGGGCAATCACTAATCTGTTATTCATCTCAGTATCATCACTTTGAGAATGTTATATAAATGGAATAGTACAATATATAACTTTTTAAGATTGGCTTTTTTACTAAGCATTATCCATGTAGACAGTTGCATGTATTAACATCAATAGCTCCTCATTTTATTGCTGAGTAGGATGCTATTGTATGGGTGTCTGAGAAATAATATAACCAATGACCAGTTGAAAGATACGAACTTGTTTCTAATTTATAAATGAAGCTGTTATGAACAGTTTTCTTTCTCCCCAGCCACCCCCACCCCATTTGGTTTGCTTTTAGTGTATCCTGCATGCCACCTGAAAATTACATTTTTTTTTTAAATGGCAGAAATGCAGCTATGATGACTGGGAGGCTAACAGGCCTTTCAGTCATCACACAGAAATCATACAGCATTGTCATTATCTCTTGAAAGTTTGTTTCAAGATTCAAAAACATTGCACAGAGCTATACCAGCTGTTTCTGAAATCTGACTTCTGGTTTCCGTAGCTGCGGACTTGCTCCACAACAGTCTGTAATGTTTATTAATTAAACTGTTGGTGTCCAGATTCTTTGGTTCCGCCAGGGGACTAATACTTTCAATGCTATGCAGAACTATTTGCTTAGGGCCTCAAGAGCCTCCAGTGTTGCTTAATCTCCTCAGGCTAGGAGTAAACCCAGCAATAAAGCTGAGAGTTCCCATTGCTAAAGTCTATAAAATCTGACAGAATCCACAAATCTTGCATTGTTCCAGGGTTTATCCTAGGATTCTGCCTTTGTTGGAAGAAATTTGGGAGCTGTTGTCTCATCGGCTCTTTTTCTGAGGATTAATAATAAGCAATGACTGCAAACTCTGCCTTAGTGACTACATCATGTTTTTCATGCAGAGTGCAGACACATTATGTACAATCTGAGTTTTCAGTAACTTGCTGCAACAAGTTCTAAATTCCTGGTGTGCTGAACATACTTATTAGTCCGGGCCCCAGATTTGATGAACTTATGCTCTCCCCATCGGCATCACTAACAGCACTGCTGTGCCACTCAGCTGGGGGTGCTGCTGGAAACTGAATTCTGGAAATCCCACGGAACCAATGTTTTGGATACCAGATCTCTATTTTTAGTACAGAAAGGATGACTACATTTACCAAATGATGTATTGTTCAGCACAAAAACAAATGGATTAACAGCAAACTAGTCTTCAGTAGTACTCAGCATGGGTCCTTGAATATCAGTGTGTGTGCATGCCACTTTCCGGCTGCTCAAGGACCAGTGCTTTTCATCATATACTGCATCATCCCTGGACTTCCTGTCTCAGGGACAGGAAAATTTCAATTATTTTGCCTGATCTAATAATTCAATTACTACAAAGCTAGTGAAGGGGGTGGATTTCCAGCTGAGCTATTTAAAATCCTAAAAGATGATGCTGTTAACGTGCTGCACTCAATATGCCAGCGAATTTGGAAAATTAAGCAGTGGTTACAGGACTGGAAAAAGTCCGTTTTCATTTCAATACCAAAGAAAGGCAATGCCAAAGAATGTTCAAACTACCATGCAATTTTGCTCATCGCCAAGCTAGCAAGTTAATGCTAAAAATCCTTCAAGCTAGGCTACTTTTACGTGAACCAAGAACTTCCAGATGTACAAGCTGGATTTAGAAAAGGCAGAGGAACCAGAGATCAAATTGCCAACATCCATTGGATCACAGAAAAAGAAGAAAAATCCCAAAGAAAATACCCACTTCTGCTTCATTGACTTCAGTAAACCCCTTTTGTCGATTACAACAAACTGTTGAAAATTCTTAAAGAGATGGCAATACCAGACCACCTTACCTGTCTCCTGAGAAACCTGTATGCAGGACAAGAAGCAACAGTTAGAACTGGACCTGAACAACAGACTGGTTCAAAATTGGGAAAGGAGTATATCAAGGCTGTATATTGTCACCCTGCTTATCTAACTTCTGGGCAGAGTACATCATGTGAAATGCCAGGCTGAATGAAGCACAAGCTGGAATCAAGATTGCTGGGAGAAAAATCAACCTCAGATATGCAGATGATACCACTGTAATGGCAGAAAGTGAAGAGGAACCAAAGAGCCTCTTGATGAGGGTGAAAGAGGAAAGTGAAGTAGATTTCAAAGTCAACATTCAAAAAGCTAAGATCATGGCATCCAGTCTGAGCACTTCAAAGGAAATAGATGGGGAAACAAGAACAGAATTTATTTTCTTGGGCTGGAAAATCACTGCCAGCACTGATTGCAGCCATGAAATTATAAAATGCTTACTCCTTGGAAGAAAAATTATGACAAACCTAAACAACTTATTAGGAAGCAGAGACATCACTTTGCCAACAAAGGTTTGTATAGTCAAAGCTATGGTTTTTCCAGCAGTCACATACAGATATAAGAATTGGACCATAAAGAAGGCTGAGCACCTAAGAGTCAATGCTTTTGTACTGTGGTGCTGGAGAAGACTCAAGAGTCCCTTCAACAGCAAGATTAAACCAGTCAATCCTAAAGGAAATCAGTCTTGAAAATTCACTGGAAGGACTGTTGCTGAAGCTGAAGCTCCAATACTTTGGCCACCTGATGTGAAGAACTGACTCACTGGAAAAGACCCTGATACTGGGAAAGACTGAGGACAGGACAACAGAGGATGAGATGATTGGGTGGCATCACTGACTCAATGGACGAGTTTCAGCAAACTCTGGGAGATAGTGAAGGATAGGGAAGTCTGGAGTGCTGCACTTGATGGGATTGCAGAGTCCAACATGACAGGGACTGAAAAATACAATTAAACTGAGATGACAGATTGAGCTGGGGGTGCGGGGGTTGGGGGTTTACAAAGTCACTTAGAAGACCCCAGAAGTAACCAAAGCAGGTTGTATTTATCTTTAGTATATGGAGGATCTAAGTGTCTTAGCATTTACTTTTCATAATGCATCCTATTATACTGGTATAAGGATATCTTCACACTATTTGCTGCTTCTAGAGGAAGAGGATCACATCAGTTTTCGCTGTTTCTTAATTTTACGGATTGCAATGGAACTTTCAGATGTCAATCCCCGGTTCTTATATAGAGAAGAGGTTGCAGGCCAACTGCCCTTTCATAGGATTGGTACATGGAGCACGTGTAGTTATGCCCCGCTCCCACCTTGTTTTGTTAGAGGTTTCTTAGGATATTACGTTTGTGATACAGTTCTTCCAAGTGAAGTAGTAGGTGGCTCTGAAAAGAGCCTTTGGGTTTGATATTTGCACCTGGTAGCGACAATTTATGCCCTCTCCCCGCGGATGCGGCGGGCAAGCTGGATGTCCTTGGGCATGATAGTGACGCGCTTGGCGTGGATGGCACACAGGTTGGTGTCCTCGAAGAGCCCCACCAGGTAGGCCTCGCACGCCTCCTGCAGCGCCATCACGGCCGAGCTCTGGAAGCGCAGGTCGGTCTTGAAGTCCTGCGCGATCTCGCGCACCAGCCGCTGGAACGGCAGCTTGCGGATCAGCAGCTCGGTGGACTTCTGGTAGCGGCGGATCTCGCGCAGAGCTACCGTGCCAGGCCGGTAGCGGTGTGGCTTCTTCACTCCGCCGGTAGCCGGCGCGCTCTTGCGAGCAGCCTTGGTAGCGAGCTGCTTGCGCGGCGCCTTACCTCCGGTGGACTTGCGAGCAGTCTGCTTAGTACGAGCCATCACGAAAGCTTAGAATCACTGTTGCAACGCAAACACCGCTCTTCTTGCTCTTATTTATAAAGGCGAAGTCATCCTGATTGGTCCGAATCTTCAAATTTCGCGCGGTGAAAAGAAGCAACTGGATACGCCTTGTGATTGGCTACCAGTTCCCACTTTGGAAAGCCTTGATCTTTTGAAGTCTGTCCTGTATTTTCTCTGTAAATTCTCCATCTATTCATCCTGTATCTTACATGCCTTATATTTACCTTAATTGGTTTTTATCCCCTTGCTCAAAATTAAGTTTGGGAGGAGACAAAAAAGAAAGTTCAACAGATCTGAGCCCTTTCAAAAACTCCTTTTTTGAATGTTATTGAACTAGTCCAGCTTCGACATTTATCAGAGGTTCTAATTTTGAATAAATGTTTTATTTTTGCAATGAAAGTATCGTATTACAGAACTTCCAGCCCTTCAACAAACATTGCCATAACTTTCAGACACTGTTCCTAGGAAACATGAAAATACTACCGCTGTTGAAATGTGACGATGCTGGATCTTGGTAAATCTTAAATGTTTGATCAAGCCAAACTGGAAATGCCAATGGCTTAATTTATAAAACGTTTCAGCATTTAGGAAAATTTTATGCTCTCTTTCCTACAATTACTAACTCGGTAACTTAATTTTGGCCGAAAACTAGAATCATAAATTTATATTGAGTTTTTGTCTCTTTAGGTCCACATCAAGGAAGAAACAAGGCTCACAAGTAAATATTTATGTACAAAACATTAATCGTTTGCACTGTTTTGAAACGGAAACTTTTTTTTCTTAGCTGGTGGCGGAGGATATCCAGGGTTCATTCCAGTTAAACAGCCAATCAAGAAACAGAATCGAAATCGCCTTATTTGCATACACCATTTCTACTGGCTAAATTGATCCAATCAGCTATTGCGATTGGTTAAGCATCTATTTGCATAGAAGCCCTACAAAAATAGGCCGGCACCATAAGCTGCATTCTTTCGGGTTTCTTTGTCAGTTTCGTCTGACGTTTTTCCATCATGCCTGAACCGGCTAAATCTGCTCCTGCTCCCAAGAAGGGCTCCAAGAAGGCGGTGACCAAGGCGCAGAAGAAGGACGGCAAGAAGCGCAAGCGCAGCCGCAAGGAGAGCTACTCCGTGTACGTGTACAAGGTGCTGAAGCAGGTCCACCCGGACACCGGCATCTCGTCCAAGGCCATGGGCATCATGAACTCCTTCGTTAACGACATCTTCGAGCGCATCGCGGGTGAGGCGTCGCGCCTGGCGCATTACAACAAGCGCTCGACCATCACATCCAGGGAGATCCAGACGGCCGTGCGCCTGCTGCTGCCCGGGGAGCTGGCCAAACACGCGGTGTCCGAGGGCACCAAGGCCGTCACCAAGTACACCAGCTCCAAGTAAACGTTTCTAGGAGTTGTCAGACCCAAAGGCTCTTTTCAGAGCCACTCACCTTTTCCCAAAGGGCTCTAATGCTGGATATTGTTGTGATTTCTAGGGGAAGAGTAACTTAAAAATAGGCTATGTTAGGAATTTGTGATGTTAATTTTTAAGAACGTTTTCTCCTTTTAGTAATTCTCATAACTGAGTAACTTGATCAGCTTAAAAGAAATGGGCTATTTCAATACAGAAGTGCGGACCATTTCTAACTAGTATAAACTATAAGCCTTCGGAGGTTGAAGCACGACAGCTACTAACCTTTTCTCTGAGCAATTAGCAACTTTATTTGCCTGTTTACCTTGTAGTTAGATGTGGCCTCTAGTTGAATTCCTAACAATGGGAGCAAACTTACATTTCCGGGTCTGGGGCATAATAGCCTCCCAGTAAGACTTTACATGCTCTATCTCTTCCCAGGGCAAAAGTATTTCAGAAACAACAGGCCCAAACTAGCGCTAACCCCCATGTTACCAGACCAAGACTTTAGTACAACTTTGGCTTCCCTAGAAATGGAATCTTTACCGTTCAACCAGAAATGGCCTAATCACCAATTAGATAATGAGACTAACAGACCCCTGTCATTCCCTAAAGCAGCAGTCTCCACCCTTTTTGGCGCCAGGGATCGATTGGTGCCAGGGACCCATATTGGGTGGGGGAATTGTTTGCGGATAATTCAAGCCCATTACTTTTTTTTTCTGGATGCTGTGTGCTCAACTTCTTTGGATTGCTTATTTTTTTCTTTTTTAAAAAATTATTTTAACTGGGGCCTACTTTACAATACTGTAGTGGTTTTTGCCATACATACATTGACATGAATCAGCCAGGGGTATACATGTGTCCCCCATTCCGAACCCCCACTTCCACCTCCCTCCCCATCCCAGCCCTCAGGGTCCTCCCAGTGCACTGGCCCTGAGCGCCCTGTCTCATGCACCAAACCTGGACTGGCCATCTATTTCACATATGGTAATATATATGCTTCAGTGCTATTCTCTCAAATCATGCCACTCTCGCCTTCTCCCACAGAGTCCAAAAGTCTGTTCTTTGTGTCTCGTTTGCTATCTCGCATGTAGGGTCATCGTTACCATCTTTCTAAATTCCATATATATGCGTTAATATACTGTATTGGTGTTTTTCTTTCTGACTTACTTCACTCTGTATAATAGGCTCCAGTTTCATCCACCTCATTAGAACCGATTCAAAAGCATTCTGGTTAATAGCTGAGTAATATTCCATTGTGTATATGTAGCACAGCTTTCTTATCCATTCGTCTGCCGATGGACATCTAGGTAGCTCCCACATCCTAAGCTATTGTAAACAGTTCAAGCACATTACATTTAGTGTGCACTTTATTTCTATTATTATTACACTAGTTCCACCTCAGATCATCAGGCATTAGATTCTGGAGGTTGGGGTCCCCTACACTAAAGGATGGCATCCTTGCAATAATCAACCCACTTTTCTTCCTAGTATAATTTTCCCTGTTCCTGCTCCCTTCTGCCTAGAAAAACCTTTCATTTCATACAGCTCCTCGGAGTTCCTTTCTGTCTGCTAGATTGGCAGCTGCCAGATTCATGAATCACTGAATAAAGCCAATAACATTTTTAACATGTAGTCCGTGGAATTCTATTTTTAACATGTGAAAGCAATGTGTTTAAGATAATTGAGATACAAAGATAAAAGGACACGGGGGTGGGGGCATCATCCCTGGCGGGCCAATGGTTAAGGTTCCACTGATTCCACTGAAGGGGGCAACAGGTTCTATCCCTGGTCAAGGAGTTAAAAATCCTATGGCCAGGACAAAAAAAGGCACATGGGCTCCAGAATCACTGCTTGGAAGAAAGAGTTGCCCGCTGATCTAGACTATCCTTTTGGATCTCACAAAAGCAGAGAATAAACTTGCAATAAGCCTTTAAGGTTATCAGTTAAAAATAAAGAGATAAACCGAAAGTTGAGAATTATGTTTTATTCAGCAGGTATACCAAGGACTGAAACCCATGAGACAGCCTCTCGGAAAGCTCTAAGGGACTATTCTGAAGATATAAGGAAGAACCAGGATATATAGGAGTTGGGGGTGGGAAGAGGTAAGCAGGTACTTGAAATATCAAAAAATTACTGTTAATTAAAGAAAACAGACATTTCAAGCTAGTGAATTTTGCATACTTTTCTATGTCTGAGAAGATCCAAGAGTCTGGGTTCATTGAAATCATTCCTTTGATATGTAAGTTAACTACTTAGGGCCAGTATCCAATTTCTCTTCATCCTGAATCCACTCGGTGCACAGTTGTGGGGATGGCGTGGCAGTTTCAGAGGCTTAAGGCTAGATGGCTGCCACATCCTTTGCTTACTGATACAGCAAGTGACATTCTTCATCCACAAAGTTTGGAAATTTACCTTAATATACCCTCCACCATGATAATCTCTATTTTCTAAAAAGTTCAGTCACTTGCTGGATCTCAAACCTTGTAGAACCAGATGGCTAGCAACATTCTTTAGTTGGCAAAGGATAGAAGAAATTTTCTTCCAAGACAATTTCATAGTTATTTGGCAAAAGCTGAATAGCACCAGTTTCCTGTCCTTCCTTGAACACTACTTCTAAAAAATGAGTGTAATTAACAGCCTACACACCCTAGTGAAAGTCTCTGCATTTAAACTGCAGTCTCTCCCAATAGGAAGGGTTCAGAAGATATGTGATCTCTTGGTTCAATGCCGAGGTTCAGTTATAGCTTAGATCAGCACTTGATAACATGCATCATTTTTATCATAAATAAAATTTAATTGTTTTATCTCAAAAAATCATGGGTTTGGCCATCAATTCACCACCATTTTGAAGGTTTTCCTATGGAGTTCTATTAGCCATCAGCCAAAAGATGAACAGTTTTATTTATATTTGGAGACTCATTAGTAATTATCCAATATAATCTTAGAAAATGTACCTATCAGTGTATAAAGCCTTTTTTAGAAATATTACATTTGAATTCTTTTTGCTGAAAAGTAAAACAATGGTAGTGATTATTTGGAACCTCAAAATATCTTACTTTTGGGACTTTCCTGGTTGTCTAGTGGCTAAGACTCCATGCTCCCAATGCAGGGGGCTCAGGTTTCATCTCTGGCTGAGGAACTAGATATTTCTGCTGATAATAAAAACCTCTCATGCTAAAACAAAACAAAACAAAACAAAAAAATCCCATGTGTTGCAAATAAGATTCATTTTGGTTAAATTCCTTTAATTTTACTTCTCATTTTAAATAAATTATCACAGAATTAATACTGCTCCTAATGACTGGTATTCTTGAACTGGCTGGCAGTCGTCTCCCTGGGGTTAGCACTCATCTGTTTCTGCTCTGGCCTCGGTTTATTTTCTGTGTTGGGGCCAGTGTGAGGAAAGCAGGAGAGATTCCATTTTGTAGCCTGTCGTCTGTTTTAAAGACTGGATATGAACTGGGCCTGAACCCTGCCCAAGAGTGAGAAAACCATTGCTAGTTAAAACCAGGTCTTCTGGAGATTTCCCTCCCTACAGATGACAAATGGAGATTGTAGTTGAGGTCAGGCTGCCCCTGTTAGATTAACCATAGAGACATGCCCCCTGATGTATAATCATTGTTCCCCCGCTTTAACCTTAATTGTTTGTTCTCCTAACACCTACTTGTAAAACTCAATCATATACAAGAGAGAGGTTGCTAACATATAACCAGTCACATGGTGGGGGGTATAAAACTAGACCTCTCAAAAACATCAGGGTCCTTCTTGGGAACTGATTCCCCATGGACCCGCTGGCATAATAAACTGTACTCCACTGTCTTGAGTGTCCTCCAAAGCGTGTGTTTGATGACTCCAGATTCCACAACATCTGAATTGAATGTATTCAGGAAACTGGAGTAAGACTTTTGGGAGGGAAAAACGTATAAATTCACTGATGAGCTATCCAGAAACTCCAGCTTGTGAGAGAAGAAGAGAAAGTTGGTTCTATCTGGTTGGCTATCAGACCTGTGGCCATCATTCCAAGTAATGCTCCCAACATGGGACCTTCACAGTCATTGTTTCCTTTGTGAGGAATGATCTTTCTACAGAAGTACGAAGATCCCACTCCCTTCCAGATTTCATGCCACTGGCTTTCATGTCTCATCTCAGTTGTGAAGTCTTCCCCACTTAGCCTATTTAAAATGGTAACTGTCCACGACCCATCTCCCACTCTATGACAGTCCTTAATCCCCTTGGACTCTTTATGTTTTCTTAATCCTCTTGACCTGCCAGAATACTGTGTTTATCTTTGTTCATTTTCTGTCGGTGAGCTCCACGCAGAAGGATCTCTGCCATGTTATGCACTGTTCTTTCCAGCACCTAGAACATTGTTCAGCACATAGTAATTACTCAAAAAGGTTTTCATGAATGGATGGATAAGGTAAAAGGAAAATATGCATGTAACACAAAATGCCCTCCATTCTCTAGCCCCAGAGATAAAATCCATGACAGATTTAACAAAATGAACCACTATAGAAGGTATTCTCCCTCACTATACTGTTTCTTCAACGTAGTATTTGAGCTAACAATGGGACCCCCAACCCACAGAGTTATTGTGAGGATTAAATCCATGCAGATTAATCTGCATTAATCCATGCAGAAACTCAGTTAGACTTTGACTTTATAAAGTCATGAATCTCTTACCAGCTGGACAGCTCCAAAGGCCATTATTGTTAGCATCTCTTTTTTGCAATTGACATAACAAGAGTGCTATATGGAGCACAGCTTGGATTCAGCCAGATCTGCTACTGACTGAAGGACCCAGTGAAATAAAGCTGGAGAGCTCACCATTTTCCCTTATACAGAAACTCTTTGCCTGGTTCTGAAAGACATTTGAATTCACAACCCAAATAAATCCAGTTTGGTACCTGAGAGCAAACAATTTGCCTGTGGTCATAAAACTAGTAAATTGAAGTATTATGCTATGAGTCAACTTTAACTCCAAAGGTTTATATTTTATGAATAATTTTCTCTTTTCTCCCTAACTATAAATCTCCCAGATCAGCCTCTATTTTCAAGGTCTGAATAGCACCAAGTGAAGAAAGCTGGGCTTTGATTTTTGTGCTGGAGCACAGTTGAGCCAACGAAGAACCACTCCAGTATTCTTGCCTGGAGAATCCCATAGACAGAGGAGCCTGGCAGGCCACAGTCCATGGGATCGCAAAAGAGCTAAACAGGACTGACTGAGCACACATGCAATAAGAATAAAGCAGAACCTGATTAAATGAGAGAAAAGGACACAAAAACTCCTGTGTTCAGCTTCTCTCAAGTTCTTCCATTTCACTGAGCAAATGCTAAATTCTTTACAGTGGTATACAAGCCCCTACAAGATCATGCTTCCTTTCATTTCTCTTTTTAATCTTCTCCTGCAGTGCCCAGCCCTTTCCACATAGCCACCCTAGCTCTTCAGCATTTCCTCCTCCTTTTTCCCCAGCTTGCTTCTTCACCTTTCAACGCTTTGCTGAGGTAACTAGCTTCTTAGTGCCATCTTCATTGGTCACCTTATCTAAATGTCAACTCTCCATAAGAATCCTTATTCTTGCTTTATTGCACTCATTCTCACCATCTAAGATATTACATATGATACTTGTTTATCTGATTTATTGTTTATCTCAGAGTCAAATATAAATCCCATAAGAGCCCAGAATTTTGTCTGTTTGGGTCTCATCTGAGTATATTCCCAATGCACAAAACAGCATCTGGTACTGTTATAAACTCAATAAATAATATGTGGAATGAATTAAAAATCTATCAATCTTAGATGTTGTTTGTTGAGAGAGTTCTCATGATGTCATAATTAGGTTTTAAAATGGTAGATGTATATTAAAATGCTAACAGAGGAAATGATATAATTTCTTCAACAGTCTTCAAGGCAACAATCAAGGTAGAAGGGGTATAGATAAAACATATTTGCCCAGTGTTGGTGATGTTAAAGATGGGTAAACTTATATCTCTACTTCCAGATATTCTCAAATATTGCATAATAAAAAAAAAAATTGAGAATGAAAATTATATGGGCAAGGGGAGATAAATTGACAAATTCTTAAAAGACTATGGAGAAGTCTTTAAAAGACCATCGGAAAGCCCAAATAGGACGTTGTGCTGATCTGTATAGGAAAGACCCAATGTGAAGACAAAGTCAGACAAGACTAGCAGCTAAGCACAGCACACAACACAAATCCAGGGTAATACTCCTTGTAATATCCCTTAAAACCTGGTAATGTCAACTGCTGAAAGCAGCTCCATTTCTCAATATGCTGTTGGCTGTGAAAGTTGCTTGGTCTTGTCCGACCCTGCAATTCCATGGACTACAGTCCATGGAATTCTCCAGGCCAGAATACTGGAGTGGGGAGCCTTTCTCGACTCCAGGAGATCTTCCCAACCCAGGGATCAAACCCAGGTCTCCCACAACGTGGGCAGATTCTTTACCAGCTGAGCCACAAGGGAAGCCCATTTTTCAGTATAGACTCACATTCTCAATATAGACTCTTAGGTGTTATGTGCCATTGAGAGAAATTTCAATTTATATAAATAAATGTACTTTGCAAATGCTTACTCCTGGTAAGAGTTCACAGTATGCTTTTCTTGAAGAGACCAAAAATACCATCCCTCACCCCACTCCAGGTGTATTTTATTTTTTTAAACATGACTGACAAATAGACTTCTGAAACTAGCATTCATAAATCACCTGCAGTGAACTTCGTACAATGTAGACTGTGATTCAGTAGACGTGAGTGGGGTCCAAAAACCTACCATTTCCAGCAAATTTCCAAATGACGCTCATGCTGCTGGTCGCAGACACTTTATGAGTGGTGAAATTGTAGAAGTCAGCACGGCTCTGCCTTGATTGACTACTGCCACCAATAAGCTTATCAGAAATACTGATTGGGTGCTATTTTTTTTATATAAGTCGCTGTCAACAAAACAATACCCTCACTGCTCTCTGTGTAAAACGACCTTTTATAGGGAAGTCAAAACTGTCTCACTTTGAACCTGTCTGTGATTGGAACTGAGCAAACTGAGGTTTCAGAAACAGGCAGCAAAAACAAATGCTCTAGTTTCTCAATTGTCAATACCCAAATATGTGAATATAGCTCTAAAAAGGATAAACAGCAAGCCCACAATCACCTCCACCCAAATTCAGCATTGTTTTCTATGTGCTCAAATAACCCAACGTGAGACTAACACCACACAAATTACTGCCCTTTCCAAACTACATAAGCACGACTTAAGTCTCACGTTTAATAACCCCCCAGTCCACCTGCATAAGGTAGTTATATTCCACTTCCTGAGACAGAAACCAACTTTTGCACACTGGCCAATCGACAGTATACAAAGCCAGCCAGAGGGAGGGTTTAAAGCTGCCACCGACTAGATCCTTTTGTATGTTCTAAGATACCCCTTAGAAATAAGATTTAAACATGTGCAGCTTTAACTCTACCTGCATCCCGAACCAAATCACTCAAGACACTGAACTTTAAGTGACAGCTCTTTTAAAGAAATTGTGGGTGGCTCTTAGAAGAGCCTTTTTCGTTGGAGTGAGGCAGTTGTGGAAGCTTTATGCCCTCTCCCCGCGGATGCGGCGGGCGAGCTGGATGTCCTTGGGCATGATGGTGACGCGCTTGGCGTGGATGGCACACAGGTTGGTGTCCTCGAAGAGCCCCACCAGGTAGGCCTCGCACGCCTCCTGCAGCGCCATCACGGCCGAGCTCTGGAAGCGCAGGTCGGTCTTGAAGTCCTGCGCGATTTCGCGCACCAGCCGCTGGAACGGCAGCTTGCGGATCAGCAGCTCAGTGGACTTCTGGTAGCGGCGGATCTCTCGCAGAGCCACCGTGCCGGGCCTGTAGCGGTGCGGCTTCTTCACGCCGCCGGTGGCCGGCGCGCTCTTGCGAGCAGCCTTGGTAGCCAGCTGTTTGCGCGGTGCCTTGCCGCCGGTGGACTTGCGGGCTGTCTGCTTAGTACGAGCCATGACGATACAAACGGAAAATGACTAAACAGACAGCCAGAAAGATTGGGTTTATATACACTCAGAAACAGTCTGATTGGTCTTACTCTAGTTCAAAACTCCCGCGAAACAAATCCATTGGCTGGAGAGTCACTGAAGTGATTGGTCAATTTCTAAAGATTCTGATTGGATGAATTAGTTCACTTTTCAATCCTTCTTTTTGTTGAAGCCTGCTATCCAAAGGAGCTAATATTCTAGATCTAAATTCAGGGCTTCTCAAACTGTAACTAAGGAACTACTTGGACATCGTGAAAGATGCCTGTTCTGATTCAGATCTATGTAATGGGGCTGAAATTCCGAGGATCAAGCTTTAGAAACAGGTTTACTTGTATTCTCTTTTTTTCTCAATGGTTAATTTTTCTGTTCTGAATTTAGATTGCCCTGGACAGTCACTTCCTAGTTCCACTAGTAAATCACAGGGAAAGCGACAGGCCACAGATGAGCAGCAAAAATACAAAGAAAAAAAAAAAAAATCATTGACTTTCCCGCGGTGGCCAAATGGGATTTATGCTTCAGTTTGTTATAGCAAAAACTAGTAGCCTCCATTTTAGGCTCTATTCTTAGAGCCCACTCTGACAGATGGTTTTCTTTCTTGCTTAACCGCACTTTGATTACTTTATGGTTAAAATGTACTATGCACTTGGTGTTTACTTCTCCGAGAAAACGCCCTTTTGTGAGCATATTTCATTTCAGAAAGTATCGGTACAACAAGCTCAAGGACCACCAGAGACAACCACCCCGGCCTAACTTAACCAGAGTTGCTAACTTTGAAATTTCCCTGAAGTGAAAAAGAGCACAAACTTGCATCCTTACCGACGGCCCTATTTCCCACTCCTAGACTGTATAAGTTTTCCAGTAGTCATGTATGGACGTGAGTTGGACTATTAAGAAAGCTGAGCGCCGAAGAATTGATGCTTTTGAACTGTGGTGTTGAAGATCCAACCAGTCCATCCTAAAGATCAGTCCTGGGTGTTCATTGGAAGGGCTGATGCTGAAGCTGAAACTCCAATACTTTGGCCACCTGATTCGAAGAGCTGACTCATTTTTAAAGACCCTGATACTGGGAAAGACTGAGGACAGGAGAAAGGGACGACAGAGGATGAGATAGTTGGGTGACATCACCGACTCAATGGACATGAGTTTGGGTAGGCTCCGGGAGTTAGTGATAGACAAGGAGGCCTGGGGTGCTGCAGTTCATGGGATCGCAGAGTGGGAAAGACTGTATGACTGAACCGAACGGAGACCGTATAAGATTTCTTCCTACTCTATCTCAAGGGAGAAAAGAGTCAAAGCAATAAAAGCTATCATTTTCTACTTCACTCTGTCGCCAGGTTTCCATTTGGCACCAGTGAACAGTAATTGATTTGAAAAACCCGCGGTGATCCCAGCGGTCCTTTCGTCTTGCTGTTTCAAAAGACGTAGCCCGACATTCCAGACCACTACCCGCATTTTTTAGCGCCATACAAATGTTTCCTTTTTCTCTGGGGAAACAGCCACTCCAGCTTTTGTGAACGTTACCCTTGCTCTTGAAACTACCCACTTTCCCGTATAAATTTATTTCCCTGAATCACATTTGGAGCAGTCCCGTCAAAAAGAAAACTTCGGGTAAACATGCCGTAGTATCTATCCAACAGCTTTAGTCTAAGTACTATAACGCGAAGACCAGAGTACTGTTTACGAGCTCTTTTAAATGTGAAAATGTGGATGGCTCTTAAAAGAGCCTTTGGGTAAAAGGTTGTAGCGACACACACCGAGATCTAAGTAGGTTCACTTGCCCTTGGCCTTATGGTGGCTCTCGGTCTTCTTGGGCAGCAGCACCGCCTGGATGTTGGGCAAGACGCCGCCCTGAGCGATGGTGACTTTGCCCAGCAGCTTGTTGAGTTCCTCGTCGTTGCGGATAGCCAGCTGCAGGTGGCGCGGGATGATGCGGGTCTTCTTGTTGTCCCGGGCCGCGTTGCCCGCCAGCTCCAGGATCTCGGCCGTCAGGTACTCCAGCACCGCCGCCAGATACACCGGGGCCCCGGCCCCGACCCGCTCGGCGTAGTTGCCTTTCCGAAGCAGCCGGTGCACTCGGCCCACGGGGAATTGAAGCCCAGCCCGTGAGGAGCGGGTTTTCGCCTTAGCGCGTGCTTTGCCACCCTGTTTTCCACGACCAGACATAATGAGACAACAGAAACAAGCTGAGACCCAGAAAAATGGACCCTTTAGGCACAAGAAGCTAGGTAATTATACTCTCCGGCGGTTTGGTAAAACAGCCTTTGCGATTGGCCAAACACAAACTTAAGCCAATCAAAAGCCAGATCTGAAACAACGCCGCTGCTAATTTACATAGGGAGTTTGTAGTGAAAAGGTCAAATTATGTAACGGTGAGCTAAGGGAAGAGCCAATAAGAGTTTGAAATAAAGAGCCTATCAAAGGTTAGGATGAGATGAAAAGACCAATCATAAATTGTAATTCTTCCATCCCTCATTTGCATACAGGCCAAACAAATACTAAGATCATTTGCTTGTGGGCGCATTTTGTGGTCTCTTCTTGGTCCTGGGTGCGTTTTGAGATGCCTGAGCCAGCCAAGTCCGCTCCTGCCCCTAAGAAGGGGTCTAAGAAGGCGGTGACCAAGGCGCAGAAGAAGGACGGCAAGAAGCGCAAGCGCAGCCGCAAGGAGAGCTACTCCGTGTACGTGTACAAGGTGCTGAAGCAGGTCCACCCGGACACCGGCATCTCGTCCAAGGCCATGGGCATCATGAACTCCTTCGTCAACGACATCTTCGAGCGCATCGCGGGCGAGGCGTCGCGCTTGGCTCATTACAACAAGCGCTCGACCATCACATCCAGGGAGATCCAGACGGCCGTGCGCCTGCTGCTGCCCGGGGAGCTGGCCAAACACGCGGTGTCCGAGGGCACCAAGGCCGTCACCAAGTACACCAGCTCCAAGTAAATTTCGTCATGTGAAACAACGCAAATAATTCAAGGCTCTTTTAAGAGCCACCCACGTTGTCTCAAAGGATCTGTAACTCTTCAGACTGTATTAAAACGGCTAGATCAAGCAGTGAGAAAGGTAATATACAACCATCAGGGTAAAGGTTTTTTACCATTGTAGTGTGAGGAAAAATTAGGTCTATTCCCCAAACACTAATACCAAAGAAGCTAATTTTGAGCAGCACTAAGCCTGACCGCAACAGTGTTAATTTGCTACATATTATCCACGTGTCTTTGTAAACGTCTGTTAATAGAAAGGATGTCAGTTATTCTAAGCTGGCTATTTTTAAGAAGCAGCAAAATCTCTTAATACTTAGTAGAAAACTTGGTGTTTCCTAAGACATTTACATTTATAAAGTAAATAATCCATTTGTAAGCGTGTTTCCCTTGCTTTACAAGGAAGAAAATGTCCTAATGTCTAGAATATCTTTTTTTATGGAAAACGACACTACTTAAATCTGCATAACAATGTTACCAATGTTTACATTGCTTTTCCTGGTTACCTCTGAAAACAACTGACTACCCATTCCCATCATGTTTTTTTTTAATCTGAAGATGGTATTTTTAAGGTGACTCAGCCATTTTGTAGTCTTCTGTTTTACTGGGGATCTCCAGTGTACAGAGGAGGTAATACAAATTAGGTGTTTCGGTTTGTCTTCCCCCTGTTAATATATCTTCTATCAATTAGACCAACCAAAGAATATGGACAGAAAGAAGGGGGAATTTTTCTCCCTATATCTACACAGACTTTTGTGAACATTAAATGTTACTACATTTTGTCATGGTGCTTGTGAAGGAAATTCCCTAAAGCCTGCATATAATTAAAGCATTCATTTCTTACTGTCCAAGGTTAATTGTAATTACAGTTCTAAAAAAAATGTATTCTGGAAAGCAAATATGTATATTTAAGAAATAGATAAGCATGGTTTAAGGGGAAATCCCCCAGCATATTTAGCCTCTTTGAACGCTAAATTTGGACATGGTACTTAAACCCTTTGGAGCATTTCCTTACCTCTAAAATGGGAATAAGAATTAACAACTACTATGTGATATGGCTGGGGTGATCAATAAAAGGGCCCTTAGGGTGGTGCTGGCACAGAGTCCTCTAAAATATTAGCTGTTGCTAAAGCAGCTAGTTGCAGTTCTGGGAAGTTGCCCTCGGGTCTGCCCACTTTAGAATCTCAGAATCCTGAGGCCTTGAACAAGGCAGTGGGCTGGAAAGACTACTAGCATTTAACACCAGGTAGGATTCCTTGTCTGGCCCTGTGAACAATACAAACCGCTTCTGACAGGCCTGCCCCTGTTGAAAAAAATAATTCTTTTCCCTGAACTGTTTTGAGGACAACTTAGTGCCTGTGACTGTAAGTCTTCCCTGCCTTTGATGGCCAGTTCAAGCAACATATGTGTCATTTTCCAGGGATTTTCTCCTGCCTCGCTAGGATTAGAGGTATCTTTTTAATAGTCAGATGTGTTGGGTTCCAAGGCCATAAGCAAACTACTCACCTCCATTTGCCTCTCAAACTTGGTCTCTTTTTTCTCCACACCCCCTTGGCCTCCCTCTGCTCACCAGATAACTTCCTTGCTACCTCCAGGCTTTGCTACTTAGTCCTCCTTCCATTTGGAACTTCACTTTCTCAATCTCTTTTCCCCAAGCATCACTTACAAGTAAAGCCTTCTGGTGGTGCTGGTTTAATCCCTGCATCGTGTCTGACTCTTGTGACCCCATGGACTCTAACCCACCACGATCCTCTGTCCACAGGATTTCCCAGACAAGAATACTGGAGGGGGTTGCTATTTCCTTCTCCAAGGGATCTTCCTGACCCAGGGATCAAACCCGCATCTTCTGAATTAGAGTTAGACTTTTTTCCCCAAATCTTCCTATGTCATTTAAAGTACCATCTCCTTCCTCTACACTATAAAGTTTTGCCCAGCTTCAGTTTTGTAGATAGCACCATCTAACAAACAGTTTTACCTGTTTTGTCTGTGCCCCTTCCAACAAAATATAAGCTCCATGAATTTAGAAATACTGTTTCGTTCACCATTGTTCACTGCTATAATTCCATAGCATCGAACAGTGCCTGGTACATGCCATGTGCTCAATTTTGTTTGTTAAATTAACATCATCGTATGAATTTATCTCCTCAAATCAGTGCCTTAGCTCCAATAACATCTTGATTCTTTTCATATTTAAACACCAGAGCCCATATCTTTGAAAGAGATGACATTCCAAATGACTCCATTGATTTCTGGCTTTCAAAGTATCACCCTACAAACTACTTGCCAGCCGTAAGGAGGAGAAATCAGATTTTACTAAGAAGCTATTAATAATTATTCTAAACCAATGACTGACCTAGAACCCCCATAATCCCCTTAACAAGTGACCCTGATGTACAATAGTATTTACATACAATGATCTATAACCTGTTCCATGACAAGAGAATTAATGTTATTTCAGTCAAGTCCAGGGAAAATCACTTCTACTTTGTAGGACATACAGGGTACAGAAATCAAAATAACCCCATCAGGAAACAAGCCAAACCAGGAGGACATTCTATAGGCCAGGTCTACATCAAATCAATGTCAGAAAACTGAGATCCAGGAAATCTGAAGAAAACATGTATCAATGCATTAAGAGACCTGAGACGGAACAAAAGGTAAGATTGGATCTTCCTCTGAACAAACCAGATCTCTAAGACATTTAAGGTATAACAAGGATTTGTTCATGTGTACAGACTATTAGGTATTTAGTTAGGCAGTAAGTATACCGGTAACTTTTAAAAACAAACAATAACAAAAACAGTGCATATTTCCTTTGAGGTAAAAAATCCTGATGTCTGTATAGTACTTTTTTTTTTTTACTTAAGCCTAAGTGCCATTTATGTTGCTCATTTGAAAACATACTTCCTGTCGACTTTTCAAATTTTTCAAACAGGAATTCGGACTATAATGTCCTCTATACCTAATACATGGTAGCTCTCCCGGCGGGTCCATTTTAATTGTTCTCTCAATGCATGGGTACAAGTTTTAGTCAGCAGAGCGCAGCAGCAGCACCACACGCCAGCCGAGGCCAGAAGCGCGCCCCCGCTGAGGGGAAGACCCGCCCTACTCGTGAATTCGCCTTTGTTCCGACTCGCGCTTCCCGCCGCGGGCGCGGGCTTTCTTTGTTCCTCTGCCTCGCCGCCATCTTGAGCACAGGCCACCGCCGGGAGAGCCAGGCATCGCTACATCGCGGTGAGTGTAAGCGACTTCTCTGTAATACTCAAGAACCGTGGATATTCGATTCCAAATTCGAAATATCCCAAAATTAAGGAAATCTTTCTGGGGTAGACTGTCTCATAAAACGTTTAAACGCGCCGAAATTATATCTAAAACCACAGTGAACTTCCACCTCTAAAACTTCCTGCGTGTGTGCGTGCTGTCATGTCCGACTGTGCAGTCCTATCCACGGTATCATCTTGGCAAAAATGGGGTGGACTACCATGCCATCCTCCAGTGTTAAGTTCCGAGAGGTGGGCTTTGTTTAGGGGAGACTGAGCATGTGACATGTGCCTGAAGAAACAACAGAAACAGCAAAAAGTGCTAGCTAGCTCTTTCATCGAAATATGTGGGCGGCCCTGAAAAGGGCCTTTGGTGGAAATACTAAGAACGCTGGAAACCGGCAACTTAACCGCCAAAGCCGTAGAGGGTGCGGCCCTGGCGTTTCAGCGCGTAGACCACATCCATAGCGGTGACAGTTTTGCGCTTGGCATGCTCGGTGTAAGTGACCGCATCGCGGATCACGTTTTCCAGGAACACCTTCAACACCCCGCGGGTCTCCTCATAGATGAGGCCAGAAATGCGCTTAACTCCTCCACGCCGGGCCAGACGACGGATGGCAGGCTTGGTGATGCCCTGGATGTTATCGCGAAGAACCTTGCGGTGACGCTTAGCGCCGCCTTTCCCAAGGCCCTTCCCGCCCTTGCCGCGTCCAGACATGGTAAAGCTGCTAAGAGAACTTTCAAAACAGCACCGACAAAGCAGAGGCAATTCCTTTATATGAGCGGGTTCCGGACCGAAGTGAGAACTGAAATCGCTTTCGCGGGCACATTCATTTAGCCTGCCAGCCCCTCCCCTCATGACGCAGTTCTGGGTGACGTCACGACAACTTAGTCCCCGCCCGCCGAGCGGGCCCTTCTCTGAGGATTCTCTTGTGGGTCCTCCTTCCTTAAGTGGGAATTTTCGAACGCATTTTAAAACTGGGTCAGACTAAAGAAGTTAACATTTTTTACTAATTCTGTTTTGCTGCTTAGGATGCTTTGGGACGGTTGCACTGGAGCCTTGGCCCACATGACCGGAACTGCTGTAACCTTCGTTGGAAATGAGGGCCCCGCTTTACCTCCACGTTTACGGGGCCTTCAGCACTGCGGCTCCCTCCCGGTAACAAAACCCCTTCAAATCGAAACCCCTCTCCAGAGGAGTTTAAAAGCTTCAAGACCTCACCTTTTCCATCACCAAGCCAAGGGAAATCTAACCAAAGGATTTTTTTTTCCCCAAAGGCAAATACATGGTTGGTTAGCGAGTCTCCGGTAGAAATCTGGCCAGCCGCGCGAACCAAAGTTCCTCTCACTTCTTATCTTCGTTTTCTTCTCTGATTATTAAAGCTTGTGATTCTCATTTAATTATATAACCATTCCTCCTTCTGCGCCCAGTAAGTTAATTCCGTATTAATGTTTACTTTTCTACTTGTTTTCTCTGATTCTGGTAGCGACATTAATCCAAACTGTCGGCATCTTGTAGCCAAAGTATTGAAATAAATACCTCTCCCCGCCCCCGCCCTTACAGTTTTCTAAAGTTAGTTAGAGGCGTGCTTCCTAGTACAGTTAAGGGTATTATTAGTAAGTCACTTACGCCGTAGAGCAGAGTGGCGCAGCGGAAGCGTGCTGGGCCCATAACCCAGAGGTCGATGGATCGAAACCATCCTCTGCTAGGTTGACATTTTTCTGAACTCCCACTAGAAAATACCCTGAAAATGAATGTGAAATCGTTCCCATGATTTCTTCTGTTTGCCAAAGTATCCTTGTTATTATTGTCTCCACTTTTCATGACAGCGTTCATTGTCTTGTGATGCTGACTACTGAATTAAAGAGAGAGCAGGAGTGGAAGCCCAGATCTTGTTATGCTTCCTTCTATTCATAATTCAGAAAGCACTGTTGTTTGTAAGAAATTGAGGCCATTTAGTTAAAGTGACAAACTAAAAATCTCCTGGGCCATTCCTGCGCAGATTCTTTGCAACTACTAGAGTTTTAATCTTCGGAGTAAATAAGTAACAGTTTGAGACAGAGTGCAGAGTTTGGTGACCTTAATTGTACGCTGACCTGAGAAGACCACTTCGACCGCTACTGTAAATGTGTCTCTACCCTCTACCTTCCTTTTCAACCTCTAATAGAACTATTCTCAATGCTTATTTTTTAAATATATGTGTGGACTGTTTTTTTTCCCCTCTCTCAGAAAGGATTGTTATTCAGATATTTATGTTACATACTGTGCTAAGAACTAGGAAAACTCATTAAGTAGCCTAAAGAGTAGACATGCTTTTAAAACAATATGTAACTATATATAGTACACGTATGTACAGTACAGATATTTCTTTAAAAGATTGTACACTAAGTGCAACGGGGGAAAGGGAAAATATGTTTCCAGTAGCCCTATGATCACCCAGTAGTTGGTGATTGGCTGGAAGGATTCACATGAATCAAGATATATCCAAGGTTAAAATTTATTACAGCAAAGAAAAAAGTGTAGACACAAAAAGGAAAAGATAAACACAAGCAAATACTACAGAAGCCTTCTTTGTCCTCCATCTTCAAGGATGACACGGACACTCTTGCTTGCTTGAGTGGAAAAGTCATGAAAAGAAAGACACCAATCATGCTCAAAAATCACTTTGGCTGAATTTCCAGGCCAATAATTTTCTCAAAGATAAGATAGAGTCTCCAACAAGGCTGTGTGTACACAACGTTTTGGCATCCTTTATGTGCCATATACTCCCTCCATGGAGTACCCAAGACCGAAATAATTGTCAGTTCTTATCTTTCACAAGGCGGTACTCCTTGGTCCTAAATAACCCCTGTAATCTCGAATTTCCATTTTTCTAAAGACAGGGCGCGGGTGGCGCGGGGACCATTACCTTTTTGCTATCACGCAGCTTTCACGAATCAGGACCAGAAAGAAAATTTACTAAGTGGCTCAAGAACCGTCTCTCCTCGGAGACCACGTGGCCTAACGGATAAGGCGTCTGACTTCGGATCAGAAGATTGAGGGTTCGAATCCCTTCGTGGTTAGTTTTGACTTTTCACTCCTGTAGTAGACTTTAATAGCCATGTCTCCTGGATAGGCTATCGAAAACCCTGTGTTTACTGTGTCTCGAACCTTTTTCTTTCTGCCCTATTTTTAAGAGGTTATTCTCAAAAGCCTTCGGAGAACAAGAGTGAAGAGTGGCTGGAAATCAAAACCCTAACAAAGCTTCCAATAATTTGGGGGCCCTCACGTTCTCCCTAAATTTGGATTTGAGCTCCTGAGTTTCATCTTCACAGACTCAGCTTGTCCTTGAAAAGGGAATTCCGATCTGTAAGTGGAACTCTCTCCAACTGAGCCCCCAGTTGGTAGCACAGGGGGAAACCTGCTGCTTCTCCTTTCCCATGGCTTCCTCCAAAGCCACAACCTCTTCTCTATTAGTTCTGAGTTCCGGCTGCTGGAATCTGTCCCTGGTTTCCACTCTTCTCCTGTCTTTTCCATCTTAACTTCCTTTTTTTCCTTTGGTTTTATTGCCATCAAAAGGATGAGAACAGCTTTTATTCAAACCGAAATTACAGAACAAAATATTAAGGTCATTAAAGAGCTGGACTGTTTGCAAAGTGTGTATGCAAAACAGGAAGGCGGAGAAGATAAGCACACAAAACACACAAAAACTTTTTTCTGTACCTAAATAACTGAATTTAATAGTTAGGATGAAGAAAACTGTTTCCAATGTTGAGTTCTTAGTGAAACATATGATGTTCCCAGATTTAAGTCATATGGAAGCTTAGCTCTTTTCTACTAAACATATTCCTCTTTCTCTCTTTTTGGAAAACAATAGAAGAGATTAGCACATTTAAAATTATCTTTTGCGTGGGGCTCTTTTCGACCCTACAGACTGTAGCCCACCAGGTTCCTCTGTCCGTGGGATTCTCCAGGCAAAAATACTATGGGCTGCCATCTTCCCAACCCAGGGAAGCAGCCTGTGTCTCCTGCTCTTATATTGCACCGGGGGAGCGGGGTTTTTTACCCACTGAGAAGCCCCAAATAATCCTTTAATGTGTATTAAAAGAAGAGACAAATACCCTAGGTATATTCTGCCTGGACAAAGTTTTTTTTCCTCCCATGTCAACATCATGCACACACACACGTATACATATACACATATACAGTATCCTGTTATTTTATGGTTATCTGTTGAATGTTTACAGTGTGCAAAGTTGAGGAGACAAGGATCTAAAAGGGTGGTACCCCTACAACCTTATTCTCAAACAAGGTAACATGGGGATGGAGAGGCAAGAGGGCTAAGACTGACTGCTCAGATATCCAATACCTGTGATTATTTGTTGGAGAAAATTCAAAGATACAAAAAAACATATTACCCAATTCCTCAAGGCTCCACTTTGGCCTCCAATCTGAATCATCGTTTTTTCAGTTTTAATTTTCCAAATAAAATGGGTTATAGTTTGTGAGCCATCTTTGAACCACATGTACCACATAAGCCATATCTTGTAAAATAAAATTCCAAAACAGATTTTACTGCAAAATTTGTACTTCATAGGTCTCAATCCTCATGAGCCTTTGGAAGATCTGCTGGCCTATGACAAGTGTACTTGAGAAGGATTTTCCAAATTTCAAAAATCATAATCCCAGTCACTGGATTTGAACACGTTAGAAAGACCTTATCACCTTAACCTCTTGATCTAAAAGAACTTGGTTCCCATGAACCTTAGTAAGGAAAAGTTGGTTATATGATTTTTCTTTTAACAAGCAATTTGTCTGCTCTCTACCTCGGTTTTCTCATCCGTAAAACAGAGACAGGTGATGGGAGGGAGGGTTTTCCAAAAGATCATCTTTACGGTCCCTTCAAATTTTGTTATTCCACACCATGTACTCAGCCCTTTGCTATAGTTTTCCTGTAAGGTGAAAGAAAAGAGGGGAACAGATGAGATTTTGTGGGATTATGTGCTAAAATTAAGATATAAGTGGCAGAAGATGATCAAAGAAGGAAGGAAACACATAGAGCCTGGAACTCCTGGAAAAGGTCTTTGACTAAATTCATTCATACAAAATACAAAGAGAAGAATGATGCTTTCATTTGAGAATTCACAGAACAGGTTTATTTGATGTGCCTCTTGCAAAAATATTTTGCCACCAAGGAGTAGAGACTTTCCAGGCAGAAGTGACTGCATGAGCAAAAGCAGATCACGTGAACAGTTTCTGCTCCTGAAAGCAGGGACCCGGGGTCAGATAAAGCTAGAGTCTGTCGAAGAGATTGGGGGCGACGGCAGGGCAGGTAGGAAGTGCTGAGGTGTAAGGAGATAGTGCCTTGGACCTGGAAACGTGCTGCCTGGGATTTAAAAGGCAAATATATATATACAAAAACTGCCGAGACAAGGAACCATGGCTGGAGAGCGGTTGGGAGCAGTGAATGAAGAGGATGACCCGTGGTTCTCAGCCCATCAGAGTCACCTGTGGTGCCTGCAACCACAGAGACGTCACCCTCGGGTTTACTGATTCAGCTGTGTCGAAGGTGTGGCGGAAACGGGGACATTTTGAGAAAACTCCTGATAGGTGTAATTTGCTTCCACTGTTTGGAACGCAGGCAGGAAGGAGGCGGCCAGCGGGTTGGGCGGAGTGTTAATAGACAAGGGAACTCAGAAGGGCCGGAATCAGTTTTTGACTCCGGTGGAGAAGCAGGAGAATCGGTGAGCACGCCTGAGCCTGAGCAGAGGCAGCAGTTTCTTAACTCTCTCATCCGCGCGACGCATTTCCTAATCTCTCTATAAAAGGGGTTAAAAACATGCTTTATTGATAGTGGAAGTTACGCAGTAACGGAACACCGATTTATACCTTGTTCACAAGGCACTAAAATTTCACTCCCACACATAGCGGGAGGGGCCAGGACGACGAGGATGGGATTCGAACCCACGCGTGCAGAGCACAATGGATTAGCAGTCCATCGCCTTAACCACTCGGCCACCTCGTCAACCACATGGTTTTCTTCCGATAAAATAATATTTCTCCATACAACAGAGTTCTATTTGTGAAATTACATTATTATTTTTTTAACTAATGAAGAAAATGTCTTTTCTCCCTATAAATGGCCCTCTTGCTTTGATAAAGGAAGAAAAAAATAATAGACCACACTCCAAGAACTAAAGAAAACAGTGTGAAGGATCCTCAAAAGGCTTAAAACTAGATCTATTTTATGATCCAACAACCCCAGTTTTAAGGATTCATCCAAAAGAAAACAGGATATCAAAAATATATCTGCACTCCTATGTTTATTACAACACTGTTTACAATAGTCAAGATATGGGGGGAAATTGTCAGGAAATGAATAAAGAAAATGAGATGTGTATATGTGTGTGTGTGTATGTGTAATGGAATGTTATTCAGCCACAAGAAAGAAGGAAACTCTACCATTCAAGACAACATGGACCTTGAAGATGTTATGCTAAGTGAGATAAGACATACAAAGAAAGACAAATACTGTATGATATCACTTATAATATCTAAGAATACGTTACCTTACATGGTAAGCTAAGAATATGTTACC
The DNA here is from genome assembly GCF_019320065.1 of Cervus canadensis. Classification (NCBI taxonomy): domain Eukaryota; kingdom Metazoa; phylum Chordata; class Mammalia; order Artiodactyla; family Cervidae; genus Cervus; species Cervus canadensis. The sequence goes on along the minus strand of NC_057413.1, from coordinate 23,219,828 downwards.
TTACATGGTAAAAGAGATTTTGCAGATATGATTAAATTGAGGATTTCAAGATGGAAGAGTATCCTGGCTTATCCAAGTGGACCCAAAGGAGAATCAGATTCAATAGTAGGAAATGTGAATGCAGAACCAAGAGGCAATGCATGGAAGAGGCCATTAAAATTGAAAAAAGCAAGGAAATATTCTTGAAGTCTCTTGAAATATTCTTCATTGAAGTCTCCAGAAGAAACAGCCCTTCTGATGCCTTGATTTTAGACTTCTGAACTCCAGAACTGTTAGAAAGTAAATTTGTGTTGTTTTAGGTAACTAAATTGGTGGTCATTTGCTACAACAGCAATAGGAAATTAATGCAGAGGTTCTAAAGCACTTCCATGACTGGGGCTTAATAGGCAGGAAGAACTTTGCAGAACTTTTTCTAGAATGCCAGAGGCATTTGTGGGGACTCTTATTTGATGTCACTGAGAGTAGTGGAGGACACATGCTTCAATTGTGGTGAGAAAGTCAACAGAAGGAATTTAGAGTCCCACTGACAGCTGATATTGTTGTATTCAAAGACCAGAGGGTTAACCACTTCACCATGGGACCTTGATATAAGTAACCTTCACAGGAAGATTTGTATCCTGGTCAGTTGATCTTTAAAAGGCTTCAGCATAGATTCTATGGGAACATTCAGAGACAGCCTCCTGTAAAGAGACAGTGGAGGCTCTCAGATGACTGATAGCTTAGAATCTTTTTCTATGTTTTGGACATTTTCTGGTCTGTGTGCAGAGTTTTGCAGCCTACAGAGCATTTGCCTGAGCTCCGGAGGAGAAAAGGGTCACAGGTGGGGCCTGTCTTCTGGGACTTCTATAAAGGCCTCTGATAATATGAACTCTTAATCACTCAGGTACACTTACAAATCTGACCCACTTCGTAGGAATCCCAGAAGAAAGTAAGGAAGGATGCTTCTCCGGAGAAGGATGCCTGAGTGGGAAGGTTATGCCTGAAAACCGACGTATACATTATCAATTTGAGGCAAACCAAGAGAAAATTGGCTGGCCACCAAAACTAAGGTAGGTCCCACCGAGATTTGAACTCGGATCACTGGATTCAAAGTCCAGAGTGCTAACCATTACACCATGGGGCCACCACAACCTTGTACCTGCTGGAAGATTTCTGAATATTCATTGACGAGCCTGTGCTTCTCTTCAGGATTTTGTGAACTATGATTTTTATTTTAAAAATATTTATAAAGAATCAGTTGTATACCAGTCAGCAGAGGATCCGAGTGAAATGCAACGACCAAGGGTCACAGGCACTACAAATTTCTCAGGGCCCAGTTCATATTAAAAACTGATGGAATTCGAACCCAGAACTGAGGTCAGGGGTATAAAACGCGAATAGTCAAGCAGACGGCAATCTAAATTACTACAATCTGAGGGGATTCTGTGGTCCAGAGAAGGAAATAGAGGAGAAGAAGACGACAGATACGAAATCTCAGATGAAAGGATAGAGAAAGTTGTTCTGCAGGACATTGCCTCCTAGCTGACAGGGATGGGGTGGCTAGCCTCGCAAGCGATTAGTTGTCTGGCCTCCTCGAGGTACCACAGTGATTGAAGAGATGGGGAGGGAAGGCACTAAAAGTTAGGTCCCACCGAGATTTGAACTCGGATCGCTGGATTCAAAGTCCAGAGTGCTAACCATTACACCATGGGGCCACCACATGCTCGTTGAGACAAGCAGTTAGGAATGTGGCTGTAGTGTGTCACATGCACTTTATTCTGATGATTTCCGTCTTGGATGAATGAAGGCCTCATTATCAGTGCTCCGCAATGCGAAAAGCATAACAGAGCTCACTTTGCTTCCAGTTTTTCTCAGAGTTCACGTAGGGTTTGAGTACCTGCCTTACTTGCAAGATCAAAATTGCACTCACTGAATTTCTGACCTGGGCCATGAATGTCTATATATGGTGTCTGCACTTAAAAATTCCATAGGACACGTGTGAATATAGAAAAAGAAGAAAAACGCTCAAGATAAGTTAGGAAATTATTGGTATTTTGAGATTAAGGAAAAACTTTTGGAGTATTTTTACATCCTTCTTTTTGCTTATCTGCATGTCCTAATAGATCGATTGCAAGTTTAATACAAGTTGAATTTTTGTTATATTCATTCTTATTTCTGTTGCATATACTGTGTGCGTATGTCTTAAAAAGAGTTTTAGCAAGTGAAACAGTTTTTGGTGTGTTTGGGTGTTTTGGGTTTTTTTAATAAAATTTAGCCAAAATCTGAAAACAGCTTTGAATATTCTTCAACAGGTACATCCTCCCTACAATCTGGCCTACTAAATGGAATGATAAGAGGGCTCCAGAAGGAAATGGAAATTTCTGTTTGAAATCCTGTTCTGAAACGTCAAAATATTCACGAGTAGAATGGTGATGCCTTGGATATACCCAAATTCTTGGAAGTTCATTAAGGGGAAAAAGAGGCAAGTGAGGATCGAAAGTCAGACCTGAACTGAATTTAATTTCGGGAGATAGTAATTCAAAATGAATTAATGCCTAAGCTTTAAAAAAAAAAAAAAAAAAACATATTTATAATGGTCTCAAAAATCCCTAGCGTTTACCAAAGTAAATTTCAAAGATTTTCTCTACAGACAGTTATACTAGGGGACTAAAATTTCCTCCATCCAATTTTATGGAGAAAGATAATAATAATCAGGTAAACTATTTCGTGTTAAGTTCCCACAGTTGGAACTTGGACCTGGAGAGAGGGCAAAAAAAAAAAAAAAAAGTTACGTAGCCGGCAGGATTCGAACCTGCGCGGGGAGACCCCAATGGATTTCAAGTCCATCGCCTTAACCACTCGGCCACGACTACATAACTGATTAGATTGTCTAGATATATTCCCATGAGGAATATCTTGCCTGTTACAAATCTTTCATTTTAACAGCTGTTCTGGAATGCCTGTCACCATGATAAAAAATATCAACAATTTGAAGATTGAGATGTTGGTTACAGACCTTATCACAAAATGTAACCTTTGTCTGACGGGCAAGATACCAGAGATCTTAACGAAGCTCACATTCCAATTCCTACGAGGTGTAGTGGTCCCAAAATCTGAGAGATCAAATTCCAACAGATTTACCGGACATAAAGAATAAGATTTTCCCCCGTTAAAAATGGGAAAGACGTATTTCTAACAAGCAGCTTTAGGGATTCTTACACATCCAGAGCTAGTCCACAGCTAGATGTGATAGTCTGTTGTAAATAGCATTCAGTCCCTTTTAAGATCAGGTTTCAATCAACAAAAACGCACAGGAAGTAGCAGAGGATGGTTTCGATCCATCGACCTCTGGGTTATGGGCCCAGCACGCTTCCGCTGCGCCACTCTGCTAACACGTGCCCTATGTTTTTTAATTCATTTTCAAGGGAATAAATTCTGGCACTTTCCTAGAGTTAAGATATTGTGAATATTTTTCTAAAGCTGCTTCGAAGAATAGGAATACTGCATATATGTCTGTACGTGGCCACATTCCACCTCCAAATACCACCGACTCAGAAATCACCTTCTAAAGACTACTTCTATCAACTGAGGTTTGCTTGGTTGTTGGAAAACCAAATGCATGCCAATAGGTATAATTTATAAAATTGAAATTGTAAATTTACAATGGTGAAACTGTAAATTACGAGAAGTGCACTTACCTTAAAATATTTTTTGTTTGTGGCTTTTCAGGGAAAAGAACAGACTTGCTTGCATTGGCCGGGAATCGAACCCGGGCCTCCCGCGTGGCAGGCGAGAATTCTACCACTGAACCACCAATGCCTCAACGAGTTCAATGCTCTTTATTTGTATTCATATAATTATGTTATTCCTAAATTCTTAGGAAAATAACGAGGATGTGTATTTTTCTTCCCAGAATATTCCTAAATCCCATCGAATAACAGATTACATCTAAATATTCTAGGAAAACCTATGAACCAGAAGGAAACTGAAACTGCTGATATGTGACTTGGAGCCTTTTGAAAATGAAAAATAACTAAAAACACCTGACATATAAAAATGTCTTTCTCCATCCTTTCCTCAATTTATATCTTTAATGAAAACACTTTCTGAAAGTTTCTCATTAAGGCTGAAAGCCAATTTGGTTACTTATGAGGCCAATGTGCTCAATTCAAGTTTGAAGCACCAAATTGCTTCATTTTGGAAAAAAGACCTTCTATTGTCATGTTTATGGAGACCCAAGTTTGGTAGGGAGGATATTGTCAACGGTAGCAGGATAAAAAAGAAAATAATAAAGGAAAAAAGAATTCTCCCATTTCCTTCTCCTTACTTGCTCCTGGAGACAGGTTGCCGAGGTCACTGTGGCGCTTTGGAAGCAAAAGACAAATCGGGCCTAGAAATAAATCCTATTTCAGGACTTTTCAGCTGGTTCGGAGGGAAAAAACAACACAGAGAAAACCACTGATAATCAATGAAAATAATCTCTACTGAAATGACTCTTGAGTGTGGGCTTTAGGGAAGTAGCACAATCTGACAGCCTGGATTATTAAAGCATGTGAAAGCCCAGGAGGTTTTTTCACTCTAGAAATCTCTTCACCTCTTCTTCAGAATAGGGAAATTGCAATATTTAATAGGCGGCTATGATTAGGATGCTTTGAAGGGGAAGAATGGCAAAAAGCATTTTAGTAAATTAAGAGGTTACTAATGTTGATCGTAAAGGAAGAATCTGGGCCATAAATTAGGTTCTTCCAAATCCTAGCAACAGAATAATATATAACTGGACAGTATGAGAGATATAAATAAATTCAGCCAAGTTTCCTAATTTGTTTATTCATATGTAAATAGAGCCTAGCAGAGTTGAATGTAAGTCATTTAACTTACATTCCTCTAGGGGTTGTAAAAATAAAATAAAATGATGCCTATTAAAGCCATGAAAAATAGTATAAAACTATCAGATAAATATTAGCCACTGATTTTTATTTCATAGAACTTTTTAATGAACCACTGGGAGTCAGAAGTTTTATCTTCTATTATAAACAAAAATCTTTAGTGTAATGCACATAGTTGGTGCTCACATTAGTTGTACTGAATTGATTACATACTGTAGGCTATTTTAGAAAAAATATCTAAAAGTGTGTTCTTTGTAATATAAAAGTAATTTTTACAATGTGCACTCTATTTCCTCAGATTTCATTTGGTTTAGATGCTAAGTCATGTCTGACTCTTGCGACCCCACGGACTGTAGCCTGGCAGGCTACTCTGTCCATGGGATTCTCCAGCAGGAATACTGGAGTGGGTTGCCTGTTTCCTTCTCCAGAGAATCTTCCAATAGTCTCCAATAATCTCATTGGAAAAGAAAACTGAGTTTATTGGACAAGTTCAGTTCAGTTCGGTCACTCAGTCGTGTCCGACTCTTTGCGACCCCATGAATCGAAGCATGCCAGGCCTTCCTGTCCATCACCAACTCCCGGAGTTTACTCAGACTCATGTCCATCGAGTCGGTGATGCCATCCAGCCATCTCATCCTCTGTCATCCCCTTCTCCTCCTGCCCCCAATCCCTCCCAGCATCAGGGTCTTTTCCAATGAGTCCACTCTTCGCATGAGATGGCCAAAGTATTGGAGTTTCAGCTTCAGCATCAGTCCTTCCAATGAACACCCAGGACTGACCTCCTTTAGGATGGACTGGTTTGATCTCCTTGCAGTCCAAGGGACTCTCAAGAATCTTCTCCAACAGCACAGTTCAAAAGCATCAATTCTTCGGTGCTCAGCTTTCTTTACAGTCCAACTCTCACATCCATACATGACCACTGGAAAAACCTAGCCTTGACTAGACAGACCTTTGTTGACAGAATAATGTCTCTGCTTTTTAATATGCTGTCTAGACAGGTCATAACTTTCCTTCCAAGGAGTAAGCGTCTTTTAATTTCATGGCTACAGTCACCATCTGCAGTGATTTTGGAGCCCAAAAATATAAAGTCTGACACTGTTTCCACTGTCTCCCCATCTATTTCCTAGGAAGTGATGGGACCAGATGCCATGATCTTAGTTTTCTGAATGTTGAGCTTTAAGCCAACTTTTTCACTCTCCTGTTGCACTTTCATCAAGAGGCTTTTTAGTTCCTCTTCACTTTCTGCCATGAGGGTGGTGTCATCTGCATATCTGAGGTTATTGATATTTCTCCCGGCAATCTTGATTCCAGCTTGTGCTTCTTCCAGCCCAGCATTTCTCATGATGTACTCTGCATATAAGTTAAATAAGCAGGGTGACAATACACAGCCTTGATGTACTCCTTTTCCTATTTCGAACCAGTCTGTTGTTCCATGTCCAGTTCTAACTGTTGCTTCCTGACCTGCATATAGGTTTCTCAAGAAGCAGGTCATGTGGTCTGGTATTCCCATCTCTTTAAGAATTTTCCACAGTTTATTGTGATCCACACAGTCAAAGGCTTTGCATTGTCAATAAAGCAGAAATAGATGTTTTCTGGAACTCTCTTGCTTTTTCAATGATCCAACGGATGTTGGCAATTTGATCTCTGGTTCCTCTGCCTTTTCTAAAACCAGCTTGAACATCTGGAAGTTCATGGTTCACGTATTGCTGAAGCCTGGAATGGAGAATTTTGATCATTATTTTACTAGCATGTGAGATGAGTGCAATTGTGTGGTAGTTTGAGCATTCTTTGGCATTGTCTTTCTTTGGGATTGGAATAAAAACTGACCTTTTCCAGTCCTGTGGTCACTGCTGAGTTTTCCAAATTTGTTGGCATATTGAGTGCAGCACTTTCACAGCATCATCTTTCAGGATTTGAATTAGCTCAACTGGAATTCCATCAGCTCCACTAGTTTTGTTCATAGTGATGTTTTCTAAGGCCCACTTGACTTTACATTCCAGAATGTCTGGCTCTAGGTGAGTGATCACGCCATCGTGATTATCTGGGTCAGGAAGATCTTTTTTGTACAGTTCTTCTGTGTATGCTTGCCACCTCTTCTTAATATCGTCTGCTTCTGTTAGGTGCATACCATTTCTGTCCTTTATCGAGCCCATTTTTGCATGAAATGTTCCCTTGGTATCTCTAATTTATCTTATCTCTACAAGACCTTTTAGAACTAACACCCAAAAAAGATGTCCTTTTCATTATAGGGGACTGGAATGCAAAAGTAGGAAGTCAAGAAACACCTGGAGTAACAGGCAAATTTGGCCTTGGAGTATGGAATGAAGCAGGGCAAAGGCTAATAGAGTTTTGCCAAGAGAACACACTGGTCATAGCAAACACCCTCTTCCAACAACACAAGAGAAGACTCTATACATGGACATCACCAGATGTTCAACACTGAAATCAGACTGATTATATTCTTTGCAGCCAAAGATTGAGAAGCTCTATACAGTCAGCAAAAACAAGACCGGGAGCTGACTGTGGCTCAGATCATGAACTCCTTATTGCCAAATTCAGACTTAAATTGAAGAAAGTAGGGAAAACCACTAGACCATTCAGATATGGCCTAAATCAAATCCTTTATGATTATACAGTGGAAGTGAAAAATAGATTTAAGGGACTAGATCTGATAGACAGAGTGCCTGATGAACTATGGATGGAGGTTCGTGACATTGTACAGGAGACAGGGATCAAGACCGTCCCCATGGAAAAGAAATGCAAAAATGCAAAATGGCTGTCTGAGGCAGCCTTACAAATAGCTGAGAAAAGAAGAGAAGCGAAAAGCAAAGGAGAAAAGGAAAGATATTCCCATTTGAATGCAGAGTTCCAAAGAATAGCAAGGAGAGATACGAAAGCCTTCCTCAGTTATCAATGGAAAGAAATAGAGGAAAACAACAGAATGGGGAAGACTAGAGATCTCTTCAAGAAAATTAGAGATACCAAGGGAACAGTTCATGCAAAGATGGGCTATTGGACAAAAGAGAACATTATGTCAGGAATCTCAATAGTGTCTCAGAGTGAGAAGGCAAAGTTGAGCTATTTAGTGAGATTTTCAAAATCTGGATTTTTGGTGAATAAGGATTGGATAAGGATCGTAATATATATTAGTATTGGTAGACACAGGAGATGATTTTGAGATAAAATGTACTCATTGTCTACTGCTGTGTAACAAATTACCCTAAAACTTAGTGGCTTAAAACAACAAACATTTACTATCTTATATTTTCTGTGAATCTGGCTTACCCAGGTGGGAGTCTCTTACAAGGTAGCAAACAGGATGTCAAGAGTTACAGACATCCACTTACTTGGGGTTGGAGTATATACCTCTTCCCCTTTTCCTCCCCCTCCTCTTCCTCTGTCATCTTCTCTCCCCTAACCCCTTTCTCCTCCTCCTCCACCTCCTTCATCATTTCCATCCATTTACTTACTCTCCGGTATTCCTGAAAAGCAAAATTAAAATCATAAGTTTAATGTTTCAAGTTTACCTACATTCTCTTTACTTCTATTTGCCAGATCTTCAATAATTTCTGGGAAGAGGTTCCTCTTAAAGAGATTATGTGAGTCAAACACAAACTAGCCAGCAACTTTATGAAAGAAAGCTCCCTTTCCCCAAAAGTTGACCCCGACGTGATTTGAACACGCAACCTTCTGATCTGGAGTCAGACGCGCTACCGTTGCGCCACGAGGTCACGGGTAAGAAGGGGATGCCATTCTAAATTAGGATTTAAATAATGCCTTCCCCTCGCCCCCAGGTCCTAAAGATTTATCTTTTTATTGGTAAACTTGATTATTTTTCTCCCCACTATTCATAGCTTCGCTAATGCTTGGTAGAGAAAGATAAGAAAGGTTAAATATTAACCCAAAAGCCCCAGTACTCCGTGTAGAGGAAACTTGTTGGTTTCTCACTTTCTATCTTTCCACCTGTCTAAACTTTCCTGTCTTGAGAATAACTGTGTACGTACTCAGCTTAGATCTACAATGAAACAGGATTAAGAACTGCCACGATTTTCAAACAACCACCTTTCCTATAAATTCACTAGACCTCAGTTCAGTTCAGTTCAGTCGCTCAGTCGTGTCCGACTCTTTGTGTCCGCATGGACTGCAGCACCCCAGGCTTCCCTTTCCATCACCAACTCCCAGAGTTTACTCAAACTCATGTCCATTGAGTCGGTGATGCCATCCAATCATCTCATCCTCTGTCGTCCCCTTCTCCTCCCGCCTTCAATCTTTCCCAGCATCAGAGTCTTCTCAAAAAGATCCCCAGCCTTCCCTGCCCTGCAGTGTCCAGTCCTTGACCCTGCACCCGCCACCCCGTCCCACACATCCCTCCTACCTCAGCGCTCACCAGGTCCCATTATTCAACCTGGTAAAAAAGCTGCTTTATCCTCACAAGTGTAGCATAGATGGCTTGTCTTCCTGACCCCTCACTTCTCACTAGAATTCCGAGAGGCTTCTGCTGTCTGTACTGTACACTTGCCATTCAGGTCACAACAACTCAAAGCAAATTGCTAATATCTACTGAGTTCTTAGCATTTTCTACCAGTTCTGTGTTAGTAGAGTCTCCTCTAGCCAGTGATTCTTAAAAAGTGCTCGCGGACCAGGAGCACTTACTTGCACTTACTTCAGCTGTGAACCTGTTAGCGAAGCAAGTCCTCGGCCACACCCCAGGCCTACAAAATCAGAAAGTCTGGAGGCGGACCCCAGCAGCCTTTGTTTTAACAAAACCTCCCTGATCGTGATGAAGGGGAAAGCCTGAGAATCACTGCCCAAGCGTAGCAACTGGATACTTTGCTCACTCAAAATAATAATAATTTTCCGTTTTCTTCCAGGATGGTGGAGAGGCAAGGTGATATTAGTTTGTTGCCATAGTAAAGTACCACAGATTGGATGGCTTAAGCAACGATTTATCTTCTCACAGTTCTGGAGGCTAGAAGTTCAAGAACAATGCTGTCAGTGGGTTTATAGACGGCGGTTCTTCTCCTTGGGTCTTCACATGGTCTTTCCTCTGTGTGTTTGTGTCCTGATCTTTTTAAAATAAGGACACCAGTCATTGTATCAGGGCTTACCGGTATGACCTTTTTTTTACTTTACTTACTTTTTTAAAAGCCCTGTCTCCAAAGTCACATCTGAGGTACTGAGGTGTCAGAGCTTCGACATATGAGGCGCGGGTGGGAGTAGGGGAAGCAGACAGAAGGACACAATTCAGCTCCTAACAGCCAGTTTCCAGGTGAAGCCACTGCTGACAATTCCTCAGCCTGGCAAGGGGCGTGAGGATGGAGGTTCTGTGGTGTGTATCCGATCCCCTCTTCACTTTTCCTACACCACATGTTTAGAATTCAGCTTTCTCCGGTCTGACAAGTCAACAAAGTGCACAAAAGCGAATTCTTGTCTTTCATCCACAATCTTTACCTGAAAGCCACCCCCGCAAGGCAGCGGTGATCCCCTGAGTAAATAAAACAATCCAGCTCTGTTCCTCTCCTTCAGCTCTCAGCTCAAGCATTCCTTCCCTACTGTGGCCTTTCTCCCAGATTCGCATGAAAAGATAAAGCACTCTATTATTAGCTATTGTAGCATCATCTCCTTGTTTTAACTTTGCAGCATTTTTAACCCTCAGGTTCAACCTAGTTCCCCAACTAGATAGTAGGATTTTTGAGGAGCTGGAAATGTCCTTTTTTGCAACAATATCTCACTATGTTACAATTATGGGCTTCCCTGGTGGCTCAGCTGTAAAGAATCTGCCTGCCGATGCAAGAGAACAATAACACATGCTACAAGGATAGTTGAGATTGTTTTCTTTCAATGAATCATCCAAACACAGCATGGCAATCACAGCCAGACCACGTGGCCTAATGGATAAGGCGTCTGACTTCGGATCAGAAGATTGAGGGTTCGAATCCCTTCGTGGTTGCTAGGTGCTTAAATTATTACTACTTACAAACTGTGAACTTTCATAACGATCATTCTTAAAAATCCTATTTTCTTGGTTAAAGTCCGTAATCAGAAATCTCCTTTTCTACTTAGTAGTTTTATCCTCCATGCATTTCTCTTTTTTTTTCTTTTTCTTTGTTTTTTTTTTTTTCTTTTTTCTTTTTCTTTCTTTTTTTTTTTTTCTCCATGCATTTCTTCTCAACACCCTTTCCTTTGCTTTATGTTTCTTTTTACCCGTCCAATGTCTGTTTCTCTATCCACATTATCTAGTTAGTTCTGGTCTGCTCTTCTCAAAATTTGGTCCTCAAACCAATGACATCATCCAGGAGCTTCCTAGAAATGCAAACTTTCCCAGCTTGTCCTGGTTCCCTCTCAGCACTATACTTGAACTACAAAATTAGAATTTGGGGAGTGGGGCTCAGGAATCTGGTAACAATTATTGAATCTGGGTGGTGGATATATAGACAATTCCTGATTCTTTCAACTTTTTTAAATGTTTGAAATTGTTTACGGTAAAAGTTTAATTACAGAAAAAAAAAAAAGGAGGGGGGGGGGGATTGACAGAAGCTGTCCTATTTAAACAAAAGCCCTGGGAGAAGAGTATATGGCTCCTACGATACAAGACAGAGGGTCAACATCAAGAAACCAGCATTGTGTGAGGAAGGGCAGATCCTTTCTTGCCTCAGGAATCCAGTCTCCCTTGACAGAGTGGTCAGAAAAAGAGCTGAGAAAATTAGACACATGCCGGTGATGAGGGACTCCTACGCCACTTGTGATCTTCCCTGAAGGCCGCAAAGTAATTTTAAAGACTTTAAAGGAGGGGAGAGACCCAATCTGATTTGCATTCTCAGATTAACACATGAGTTAGTGCTGACATAACCCTGCCTACATAATCTGCCCTAAATTACATCTCCAAGGTGTTATCTCTCACTGCTCTCCCTCCTTCTCCCCTTCCAAAAAAAGCAACATTCCGGCCAGACAACACTTTCTTTTATTTATCTCATATTTCACCAGGTTTAAGTCTAGAACACTGCTCCCATCTCCAATTTGGCTCACTTTCACACATCCTTCAGATCTAAGTTTAAACATGATTCATTCCACATATATTTATTGAGTATCCATTTGGCCAGAGATAAGGTATAATTGGAACATTCTTCATGAAACTTGGTGTTTACTGAGTGACTCTCCAGGGAACCACCTAAGATATTCATGATTGGGATCTACATTCTTCCTGTGGGCTACTAAGGCACACTGGACCTCTCACTTATCAAACTCAGTGGTAAATATTCACTTTTGCAATTGTTCACTCTGAAAATTTCTCAGAACAGTAGCCATATTTTTGTGGCTCTCCACTGAGCGAGCAGCACCTAGCAAAATGTTTGTCCTGTAATTGTGCCCAGAACACAAATTTTGAAACAATGAAGAAAGGAACGAATCTCTTCAGGGACAAGGGACCAGAGGTCAGAAAGCTTCCAAGAAATTGTCGCAGTTATGCCTATGAGAAACTGTTGGAACCTGATCTTAGAAAATGGGTTTGACACTTGGGAGGAAAAGACAGATTGAGAAGCAGTTCCAAGGTTGAACTAAAGACCTGGAAACCTGTGGCCTCTGGAAAGGGAGTTAGAGAACAGATATAAGGGGAGTTCTAAGTCTTTGGTTTTGGTACCTGGGTGCTCCTGTCAAACAGAAATCTAGGTTGTTGGAGAAGACCCAAGTTTAGAAGGAAAGAATGGAGCTTTCATTTGGAGATGTATTGCTTTTGAGATGCACATGGACATGCAACAAGAAGTAACTAGGACAACTGTATTTTCTGGAGCCCAGACATGAGGTCTGGGCTGCAGGAGGTAATTTTCAACCTACCAGCACATAAGCAGGGGTTTATAAATCATGCCCTGTCCTCCTTCTGTTCATGAAATGGAGTTGTTGATGAAATACAGAAATCTTCTACTTGTACACTAACACACCCACATGCATGCACATACAGTTAAGATTGTGGTGATGGTTGTGTAGTTTCAGAAAAGTGAAGATCCTGGGGTTCTGGGCTTGCTTTGGAGGTGGTCTCTGCAAATATTTTTAAACATTATCCATAGAGTATTAAATACTCTGTGAGAAAAAGTCCCATGCGATGAAGTGGATTTGATTCTCAGGAATATTTTCATATTACTATTTTAATCAAAAATATTCTACCTACTGCTTTAAAATATTTTTAGCTTTACAAAGAGATGGGAGATAGGGCTTTATGGGGAATATTTTGATAGATCCTCATTCTTGAACTTAAAAATAACAGCTACAAATAACTGTTACTTTAAAATAAGTTACAAATAACAGTTATTTTTAACAGTTAAAAATAACAGTTACAAAAGCTGTTACTTTTTGTTGAGCCCTTACTATATTCCAGGCACTAGATCAAATGTCTAAAGACATGAAGTGTCTGTAAGGAACAGCTGTGCCAGATTATTTATTGAGCATTAATTTCCTACTCCAGCAGAAGTAAGAGGGTTTTTTAAAAACTGTTGCAATATACGGCGATTTGCTTTCTAGAAAAAGACCATTCTCAGTTTAATACATGCTGGAAATAAAGTTGGTTGACTCCTCTTTGATTTTATCAACTATTAATGGAGCTTACCATCTTTTGTATTGCCCTTTTTAATGACTAAACACTGAAGTTGCCTACAATAAATGATATATAGTAACAGGGAGAACATTGAAAGAAACAATGTATAGGTGTAGTCGTGGCCGAGTGGTTAAGGCGATGGACTAGAAATCCATTGGGGTCTCCCCGCGCAGGTTCGAATCCTGCCGACTACGAGTTGGTTTTTCCTCTTTTTGAGCATAACAAAATTTCTGCCTGGTTGGATTGACCTTCAATTTCAAGATACTTTTTAAAATATTAAACACTCTCTCAGACCTTTTACAAATTACATTGAAACAGGGTTCTCATAGACCACGAAGGAGTCATATTTTATGAGTTAGAAAAAAGAACCAGTAAGACTTTCTTCTATTTCAGTTCTGAGCTTTCTCAGGTTCTCAAACCGAAAGGAAAGATTTCACACATTCATATTTAGAGCAACAGTGATGCCACAACTTCCCTTTTTCTAAAACTGTAATCCTTCTATTATCTGCAGGTGGGCCAGTGGCGCAATGGATAACGCGTCTGACTACGGATCAGAAGATTCCAGGTTCGACTCCTGGCTGGCTCGTTGCTTTTCATAACGCCCTTTTTGTAAATTCCACAAATTCCCGGCTTCTCCAGGCCTCCTTGTTAAGCTTTTCTAATTTTCTATTTATTTTACAATATCACTCTATACAAAATGACAAAAGTGTTAATACACAGGCTTCAGCTATAGCTCGCTGTTCTTCTCTTACATATATAAATTTTCTTTATTTTTTTTTAATTTTTTTTTTTTAATTTTACAATTTTATTAAGCACTCAAAACAGTGTCCAATAAAGCACAATCATTCTTATACAGGAAACATAATCAAAAGTCCTAACACTCTTTAGCTGGTTCTGTGGTCTTACACATGTCGCAATCTAGGATTTAGTTTGTCATTTGAAAGTGAAGTTTTAGATAAAATGATTCATGTATGTTCTTTCCCTTCTGCTGCTGCTGCTGCTAAGTTGCTTCAGTCGTGTCCAACTCTGTGCGACCCCATAGACGGCAGCCCACCAGGCTCCCCCGTCCCTGGGATTCTCCAGGCAAGAACAATAAATTTTCTTTAAATCACATCACTAAATTGTTTTTCAAACTGCGGGAAACTTAGGTGTATGAGGGAAACATAAAAGAGGGAACACCTTTCAAATGCATCATTCTCAGAGAGTTAAGATTGAAAGTCTCACAAAGAGAAGATTTTTTGATAGCAGTTTTTTCTTCTCTCTTTTTTTTTTTAAGATTTAGTTTTTTAGAGCAATTACTAGTTCACAGCAAAATTGAGAGGAAGGTGCACACACCTTCTCACAATTGTATAGTCTCCCCCATCATCAACAGAGTGGGTACCTTTGTTAGAAATTATGAGTCCACTGTGGACTGAAGTCCATAGTTTTCATTACAATTGGCCCTTGATGTTGTGCATTCTAAGGGTTTAAACAAATGTAGAATCATAAAGGAAATCAACCTTGACTATTTATTGGACGGACTGATGCTGAAGCTGAAGCTCCAACACTTTGGCCACCTGATGAGAAGGGCTGACTCATTGGAAAAGACCCTGATGCTGGGAAAGATTGAGGGTAGGAGGAAAAGGGGATGACAGAGGTTGAGATGGTTGGATGGCATCACCGACTCAATGGACATGAGTTTGAGCAAACTCTGGGTGATAACTAAGGACAAAGAAACAGGCATACTACAGTCCGTGCGTGCGTGCGTGCTTAGTCGCTTCAGTTGTGTTCCTGACACCCCATGGACCATGGTCTGCCAGGTTCCTCTCTCCAAGGGATTCTCCAGGCAAGAATACAGGACTGGGTTGTCGTTTCCTTCTCCAAATCTGACCGTGGGGTTGCAAAAAGTCAGACACGACTGAATGACTGAACAACAGAAAGGCATGTATCTATCCATTGTTATAGCATCTCGCAGAAGATTTTCACTGCCTGAAAAATCCTCTCTGCTTGGCCTTTTCATCCTTCTTCTTCTCACCAACCCCTGGCAACCAATGATGATTTTACTGTTTCTGTAGTTTTGCCTTTTCTACGATGTCATATATTGGAATGATACAGTATGTACAGCCTTTCAGATTGGCTTATTTCACTTAGTAATATGCATTTAAGGTTTCTCCATGTCTTCTCATGGCATAGTAGCTCATTTCTTCTTAAGGCTGAATAATATTCCATTCTCTGCATGTACCACAGTTAATCCATTCACCTACTGAAAGGCATTTTGGTTGCTTCCAAGATTTGGCAATTAAGAATAAACCTGTTATAAACAACTGTGTGCAGGCTTTTGTGTGGACAGAAGTTTCAACTCCTTTGGGCAATTTAATAAGGAGGGCAATTGCTGGATCATATGAACTGGCAAACTGTCTTCCACAGTGGCTGTACCATTTTGCATTCTAACTAGCACTGAATGACTGTCCCTGTTACTCCATCTCCTCACCAGCATTTGATGTTCAGTGTCCTGGATTACTTTGGCCACTTGATGCGAAGAGCTGACTCATTGGAAAAGACCCTGAAGCAGGGAAAGATTGAGGGCAGGAGGAGAAGGGGATGACAGAAAATGAAATGGTTGGATGGCATCATCCACTCAATGGACATGAGTTTGAGCAAACTCCAGGAGATAGTGAAGGACAGGGAAACCTGGCGTACTGCAGTCCATGGGGTCACAAAGAGTCGGATACGACTGATCGACTGAAAACCAACAACAACAATAGGTGTGTGGTGGTATCTCACAGTTACTTTGTTCTCAAGACATACGCTTTTCATGTGCTTAAAAAGCGGGCCAAACACCTCACTAAAGAAGATATACAATGCCAAATTTTCTTAATAAACTCTCATCTCTACTCTCAAAGTTCTCTTCAGGAGGAAAAGAAACATCTTAGCAGAGGATGGTTTCGATCCATCGACCTCTGGGTTATGGGCCCAGCACGCTCCCGCTGCGCCACTCTGCTGCAATAAACTGTACCCTCATACTTAATATTCAGCTTTCTACAGACTTGTTTTTTTTCCAACTCTACAGAGCTGAGTGTGTTCTTGAACTGTTTTCTCTATTTCTGTCTTTCTCTTCCCCCAGAGCAGTAATCTCTGTTTTATAATGCGATGGCCAAGGGCCTAAACTAACTGCTAAGAAAAGTGTTAATAAGAAATAGAGAACGACTATTTTGGCAAGCTTAGATGCAATGTCTGTTACCATGTGCTATGTGAACATGTACATTACATCGATAACAAAACATCTGCTGATATTCCATATGTCATGTTTCAAAGCCATTCTAAGTTATACAAAGTAATAGGTTCTGATAAAATAAGCATGCTTTCCTTTTCTTCTGCGCTGTAATGTATTGGTTCATAATCTGTTGGAGGGTGCTTGAGTCTCAGGTAAGAAAATAATACACAGTCCTGTACATTTTAAAAAAAAAAAAAAAACAGATTTTTAAGGAGTTCTTAGAACTTCTAGCCCAGGGGACTACTTTCTCTGATGTAATAGTTCATTTCCTCTAGTCTCAATTTGGCAAACCAAACAAAAAATTATGTTCAGGTTTTCTGCATCTGGAGATGAACTGACTTCCTTCTTGGTTTGCTGGAGTAGGGGAATTGCAGAGAGCCAAGATTCTGCTTGCTGTGTAACCTTTCTGGCAAGGAAAAGCTGATCTGGGTGTGAAGCAGGTAATGTCAGATGTGGGAAGCTTCTGACCGTTGGAGAGAGAGATGTGGATAAGGAAATGGGACATGGAGCACAGAAGTGAGGTGGGAGTTAGCAAAGACTGAAATTCAGAATGTCTTCAATAAAAGAAAAATATCTTTTGCAGAAAAGAATAAAAATGTCTTTATGGACCCAGAAATAAACCCCCCAAGCACAGTTATAGTGTACACCTGCGTGTTTACCTACTTTCTAAAGGGCAGCGTTAAGGGCAGCTAGCATTGGAGAAAACATCTTTTTTCCCTCCAAGTTTCAGACCAGTGCATCCCATAGACACTAAAAACAATTGACCCCGACGTGATTTGAACACGCAACCTTCTGATCTGGAGTCAGACGCGCTACCGTTGCGCCACGAGGTCCTGCGGG